>NC_081555.1:166876821-167234613 GCF_963082655.1 Stomoxys calcitrans | reverse complement strand
GATCTCAGCTTGATATACACTACAGTGGTCGATATGGTCATCTAAAGTTTTTCAAAATATACCCCAAGACCCACCTGGTCGTCTAGTCAAAATCTTCCGTAAAATAGTCTATGTAATTTTTATTGCCAGCAACATTGTAGTTCCAATGGCCTTCAACATACGTGCCAAATATGGTCTGAATCAGTCCATATCCTTATATAGCTCTCATATAAACCGATCTCCTGATTTTACTTCTTGAGCCTCTGTGTGGTGCAACTCTTATCCGATTTGTCTGTAATTTTGCACAATCTCCAACATTCAAACTAATTATAGTTCGAATCGATCCATTAACCTGATATTCTTACCGTTATCCTTTGTTTGTTTGTCAAAAGATATCGGGCAAATAACTTCACAAATGCGATCCATGGTAGAGGGCATATTAGATTTGTCCCGGCCGAACTTAGCACGCTTTTACATTTTTTTTATATTATGAAAATTAGAGATATTGTTTTAAAACCTAATTCAAAGTTGTGCGTAGTTCAAGTTTGTATACCACTGGTGCATGCTTACTAACAATCTCTAATATTGGGTCATTAGTGCTCAAAAGCCCAGTACGATTTGTCTCCAAATCCGCCAATGTCATCGCACTTGTTTACAATATCACGTGTACTTAATCTTAGTGGGGCACTTGTTTTCAATTAAGGCCATTATAAGGACAAAGGCAACAAGCGTCATTCTTACATACCATGATGCCACCATTCATTCATTCCTTGGATCAATGTGCCATGGCATATTCCTGGGAATCATCATCATCGTCATCATGCATTGAACATTGAGCATTCCTAAACATTGCTTAAATGACAGTGTCAATGAGGCGGCAAAGTACAACGCCAACATTTGAAATCTTTTCAAATAAGTGTCAGCACACACAGCCAATGGAAAACATGCAATGGGTCCTGTGTTAAGGACTCAAGGCAAATCAAAAGAAGTAAAAATCCATGGTAAACAAACAGACAAATAAATGGCCAAAGGAAGCAAAGAAAAGGAGTCCTATGGCATCAGCGTGTGTTAAGCTTTTAGAGCACTCATCAATGTCAAATGTCACGGAATAATGTGTCACAAGCGTCACAAATGAATTTAAACCAGGAGAGGATATCCTCCATCACCACCACTGCCACCACCACCACCATCATCATCATGGAGCAAGTGACACAAGTATGAGATTTTCTACATTGTCTTTGAAGAAAATAAACAAAGGCGATGACTACACTTGAAGAAATTGAAGAAACTGAACTTTGAAAAGCATTGGTCTAGAGCTGGCAAACTATCGATAATGCCAGCATTGATATTTTTGATATTTCTAAAAAAATATCGATAATATCGTTAATTTGCCATCACATATATTTCAAACGAAAATGAGAAGTGAAAATCAGCAGATTGATTTACATAGAAGCACTAGCCGCACCGGGCCCGCACCGCTGCGCCTTCTTTAACTCTCCAATATCTTTTTAGGGCGGGGACACTTCGCCCTGAATGCCGATATCGAATTCGTGCCATTGTAGCCTATCGGACTAAGCGGTGTTTATCCCCTTTTAATTGGCGACATCTGCGAGGTAAAATTCCATGCATGGTCATTTGAAAATTTTCCCCAAAGAGGTGTCGCACTGCGTGACGCCGTTGGGACTCGGCTATAAAAAAGGTTTCTTAGCATTGAGTTTAAACTTGAATCGGAAAGCACCTATTGATGTATGAGAATTTGCCCCTTCTCGATTCCTGGTGATAATGTTCTTTCTTAGGGTAATGTTCTCATTATGGAAGGGATGGCACCTCAGACATTTCGACTCAAATATGGATATTAAATTCATGCTGCATTTCCATATCCCTTAAATTTGAGCCCCATATTGGCATGGCCGGTATATATGAACCATTAGGAAGGTGTTTTGGGGCTTGGGCGGCCACCGGCACTTTGCACTGAAAATAGATATCAAATTCGTTCTTTATTCCCTACGGAAATGAAGTTTAGTTAAGAGGTGCTTTAAGGCGTACCCCAAAACACTTGGCTCCAAAATTGGATATTAAATTCGTTTCTACTCTCAAATACTTTTCATTTGAACACCATATTGTCATAATGGGTCAAATAACCCATTTGACATATCTTTAGGGGGAAAAGCGCCACCTAGGCTTGACACAAATTTTAATGTAATATTCGTAATCTACTCCCTAACACCTTTCATTTGAGTCCCATATACCTATGGTCGGCTAATATGGCCATTTGGGGGTATTTAGGGGTGGGCGGCCTCCCATTACTTGGACCAAATGTTTTATGCCATATTAGTAATGTACTGCCTTATACTTTTCATTTGAGTCCCATATTGACATGAACTTCGAATATATCTGTTTAGAGGAGTTTTGGGGTTAGGGGAGGGCTGCCCGCTGGGTACTTGGGCCCAAAATTTAATATCATATTCGTGTTCTGGTCTTCAATACCTTTCATTTTATACCCTTATCGTGCCACATTCGGATATGGGTGGCGTTTTTGGGGTTAGGGGGAGGGTCCGACCCCTCCCGATATCAAAAAATTATATAGCCTATGTTTCCTTCCAGACAAACGTACACAATCTATGAAAATTTTAGCCAAGTATTATATAGTCATAATGGGTCTAATGGCGTTTTAGAGGGGTGGCGTGATCCCCTATACTTCGATCTGATTTTGTATGCCAGATTCGAAATCTACTCCCGAATACCTTTCATTTGAGCCCCATATTGAAATGAACGTCCAACATGTCTGTTTGGGGGAGTTTTGGGGTTGGGGCGGCCCGATGGGTACTTAGACTCAAAATTTAATACCATATTCGTATTCTACTCTTCAATACCTTTCATTTGATATCTATATTGTTCCGATCGGTCCACTTTTGATTTTGGGTAGTGTTTTTGGCATAAGGGGGAGGGAAGGTCCGTCCCCCTTCCGATATCAAAAAAATTATATAACCTATGTTTCCTTCCAGACCAACCTACACAATATGCGAAAATTTCGAGAAAATCAGTTCTGCCGTTTTTCAGTCTATACGGAACAAACAAACCGAGTCTCATATATCCGTGATTGGCTAATGTGCCCATTTTGGGCTTTTTTGTGAGGGTGGGGTGACCCCTATATTTCGACATGAATTTGTATGCCAGATTCGTTTCCTTCCAGACCAACGTACACAATCTGTGAAAATTTCAAAGTAATCGGTTTAGCCGTTTTTGAGTCTATACGGAAGAAACAAACAAACAGTCAAACAAACAACGTGTAAAAAGGAACTAAGATCGGCCGTGCCGAACTTTGGATACCCATCACCTCGGGTATATATGTAAACCACCTTTCATCAAAATTCGGTGAAAATTTCATACCCTCGTCCCATAGCAGTTACATCGAAATATGTTCCGATATGGACCAAATACTAATAAGTACAGTAGCTATAGTACAGTAGCTATATCAATCGGTAAACCGATCTGAACCATATATGGCACGGATGTCGAAAAGCCTAACATAAGTCACTGTGTCATATTTCAGTGAAATCGGATAATAAATGCGCATTTTATGTGTCCAAGACTTTAAATCGCGATGGCAGCTATATCCAAATTTGGGCCAAGTTGCAGAAAAATTACGAAGAGCCTAAAACAAAACACTGTCCCAAGTTTCGGCGAAATAGGACAATAAATGCGCCTTTTATGGGCCCAAAACCTTAAATCGAGAGATCGGTCTTTATGGCAGCTATATTCAAATCTGTACCGATCTGGGCCAAATTGAAGAAGGACGTCGAAGAGCCTAACCAAACTCAAAAAACTGATGAAATGTCAAAGCATACTGAGCATCTTTCTCTTTGACACCATGTCTGAAATCTCACGTGATCTGTCAAATACTAATGCATGAAAATCCTAACCTCAAAAAAATCACCCTTTATATCCAAATATGAACCGACCTGTGCCATATTGCAGAAGTCTGTCAAGGGGCATAACTTAACTCACTGTCACAAATTACGGCGACATAGGACAATAAATGACAATAAATATATTCAAATCTGGACCAATCTGCGCCAAATTGAAGAAGGTCGTCGCAAAACCTAGCTAGGCTCACTGTCACAAATTTCAGCGACGTCGGTTAATAAATGCGCCTTTTATGGCCCCAAAACCTAAAACCGAGATATCGGTCTATATTGCAGCTATATCCAAATCTGAACCGACCTGTGTCATATTGCAGAAGTCTGTCAAGGGGCATAACTTAACTCACTGTCACAAATTACGGCGACATAGGACAATAAATGCGCCTTTTATGTGCCCAAAACTTTAAATCGAGAAATCGGTCTATATGAAGAAAGATATCGAAGGGCCGAAAACGAACCACTGTCCCAAATTTCAGCAAAATCGGATAGTAAATGTGGCTTTTATGGGCCTAAGACACTAAATCAGAGGATCGGTCTATATGCCAGCTATAACCAAATCTGAACCGATCTGAACCAAATTGACGAAGGATGTCGAAGGGCCTAACACAACTCACTGTCCCAAATTTCAGCAAAAACGGTTAATAAATGTGGCTTTTATGGGCCTAAGACCCTAAATCGGAGGATCGGTCTATATGCCAGCTATATCCAAATCTGGACCGATCTGAACCAAATTGACGAAGAATATTGAGAAGCCTAACGCAACTCACTGTCCCGAATTTTATCAAAATCGGATAATAAATGTGGCTTTTATGGGCCTAAGACCCTAAATCGGAGGATCGGTCTATATGGCAGCTATATCCAAATCTCAACCGATCAGAGCCAAATTGACGAAGGGTGTCGAGGGGCCTAACACAACAGACTGTCCCAAAATTCAGCAAAATCGGAGAGTAAATGTGGATTTTATGGGCCTAAGACCCTAAATCGGAGGATCGGTCTATATGGCAGCTATATCCAAATCTGGACCGATCTGAACCAAATTGACGGAGAATGTTAAAGGGTCTAACACAACACCCTGTCCCAAATTTCAGCAAAATCGGATAATAAATGTGGCTATTATGGGCCTGAGACCCTAAATCGGAGGATCGGTCTATATGGGGGCTATACGAAGATATAGTCCGATATTGCCCATGTTCGAACTTAACCTGCTTATGGACGAAAAAAGAACATGTGCCAAATTTCAGCTCAATATCTCTATTTTTAGACTGTAGCGTGATTTCAACAGACAGACGGACAGACGGACGGACATGTCTAGATCGTCTTAGATTTTAACGCTGATCAAGAATATATATACTTTATAGGGTCGGAAATGGATATTTCGATGTGTTGCAAACGGAATGACAAAATGAATATACCCCCATCCGTCGGTGGTGGGTATAAAAATAACGATAGTATCGATACCTGCTCTACAGTGATAACCCCCCAATTATTACGTTGAACTTATATTTTAAAAGAAGGTGGCACATGCTGTCTTCGCGGCTTCGGATATGGGCTCTTCTTCCAAATTTGCTCCTATGAGCTAAAGCATACGCCTCATCAATAAGTCACTTTCGGTCTTAAGTAGTTCAGCTGGTAAACCGTCGGTTCCTGCGGCCTTGTTGTTCTTCTCTTCTCATCGTTTCTCACGATTCCTCTCTTTCGCCTGGAGCGAGTCTACTGACTATGCATATCGCATTCTTGGCTTTAGTTGCAATTCGACAGTGCATGTCGTAATATGGGCTCCTTATGGTACCTTTTACTCAAGTGCCGATATCGCGGATATTTCCATGGAGTGTGGAAAATGTTCACTATTGCACCGATATATCATGTAAACTAGGGGTGCTTTCTGCAAGCATTTGGGTCAGTTGAGTGCCCTTGCCATATGTTTCGTTTCCAGTTTTGCAAAGTCCAGTTTCTGCGCACTTCAAGATCTTACGGTTTGTCCACTTGAAAAATATCTCCACCAATTCTGGGGCATTTCTTTGAGTGCAACACCACCAACAACAGCAGAGCAGTAGGAGCAAAGCTGCAAGGACACCAAACAAAAATGTTCTTTTTAAACTTAACTACCATTTGGACATTTGAAGGCATTCGAAGTGTACATGAAGTTCACTTCAAGTTTATGGACTGTCATTCCGTAGAAGAATTGTCGCCGACCTTACACGCGTCAAAACATTGGCATCTCGATGATGGAAATTGGATTCAATTTACACGCCAGAGTATGCCATTTAATGCTTGCATGCCCCCAATTCCTGCTAGCGCACTCCACCCACCTCAATCACAAGCCTCCAGGCTTCCATTTAGACAGTCTACTGTACTCTGTGTCCATATTGTTGTTGTTTAAGAATTTTTATTAATCAGATGTTAAATAAACGGGCAAATAGAAAAATTACTACTAAACAATATGGTGGCTTGTTTTAGGGGTTTCTTTTGTGTAATTTAGCTGCTTGGCCAAGGAAATTTTATCGGACGGAGGAAGTGGCTTTTAGCGGGCATTTCCACAACGAACATTTTGAAACACAACAGGCGAGGCAGCTACTACCCACTATCACAACACATCACAGCCACCAAGGACATACGCAAAGCATCAACCAGAACGCATTGGTTATGCGACATTTGTTTTATGAGTGAAGCGGAAAAACGAAACATAATAAGATTTCGTTTTTATTACTTGAAATATAAAAAAACAACAACAGAAAAAATTAACAACAAAAAAGTTGGAGTAAGAGCACTGTGGAATAAAATTTTCAAATTTTTGTGAATTGGTTTAAATTTTTTTAATGAATAACAATTTTACGGCTCATGTTGGTCTAAAATCAAAACCTCTTCGCTACAATCCAACAGCAAGTAACAACAAAATGAAGAGATTTACAAAAATGTATAGCAAGCAGATTTTCCAGTTTGGTCGATAAGGTGTATGCAAAAAGATAGATGGATATCGTGAAAGCGAATAAAACAAGTAAAACGGCGTTAAGTTCGGCCGGGCCGAACTTTGGTTACCCACCACCTCGGGTATATATGTAAACCACCTTTCATCAAAATCCTTATGTCCCATAGCAATTATATCGAAATATGTTCCGATTTGGACCACCGTAGCGCAGAGGTTAGCATGTCCGCCTATGACGCTAAACGCCTGGGTTCGACTCCTGGCGAGACCATCAAAAAAAATTTTCAGTGTTGGTTTTCTCCTCCTAATGCTGGCAACATTTGTGAGGTACTATGCCATGTAAAACTTCTCTCCAAAGAGGTGTCGCACCGTTCGGACTCGGCTATAAAAAGGAGGCCCCTTATCATTGAGCTTAAACTTGAATCGGACTGTAGTCATTGATATGTAAGAAGTTTGCCCCTGTTCCTTAATGGAATGTTCATGGGCAAAATTTGCAAATTTTACTAATAAGTACAGTAGCTATATCTAACAAGTAAGAGCGTGCTTAGTTCGGCCGGGCCGAATCTCATAGACCCTCCACCACGGATCGCATTTGTCGAGTTCTATGCGCGGTATCTCTTTGTAGGCAAACAAAGAAAATTTAATAAGAACTGTTATGCTATTGGAGCTATATAAAGTTATAGTCCGATTCAGACCATAAATGAATGTTGAACATTGTAGAAGTCATTGTGTAATATTTCAGTTCATTCGGATAAGAATTGCCCCTTGTAGGGGCACAAGGAGCAAAATCGGGAGATCGGTTTATATGGGAGCTGCATCAAGCTAATGATCGATTCAGACCATATTAGACACATATGTAGAAGGTCATGAGAGATTTCTTCCAAATCGGATGAGAATTCCGCCCACTAGAGGCTCAAGAATCAAAATCCCAGTTCGGCTTATATGGCAGCTATATCAGGTTATGTACCGATTTTCGCCATGCTAAGCGCTGTTGTTGGAAGTCATAACAAAACACTTTGTGCAAAATTTCAGTCAAATCGGATGAGAATTGCGCCCTCTAGAGGCTCAAAAAGTCAAGATCCAAGATCGGTTTATATAGCAGCTATACCAGATTATTAACCGATCTAAATCACACTTAACACAGTTGTTGGAAGTGATATCAAAACAACACGTGCAAAATTTCAGTCAAATGGGATAAGAATTGCGCCCTCTAGTGGCTCAAGAAGTCAAGACCCAAGTTCGGTTTATATGGCAGCTATATCAAAACATGCACCGATTTGACCCACTAACAATCCCAACCGACCTACACTAATAAAAAGTATTTGTGCAAAATTTCAAGCGGCAAGCTAACTCCTTCGAAAGCAAGCTTGCTTTCGACAGACAGACGGACGGACGGACATGGCTAGATCGACTTAAAATGACATGTCGATCAAGAATATATATACTTTATGGGGGGTCTCAGATGCATATTTCGAGGTGTTACAAACAGAATGACGAAATTAGCATACCCCCATCCTATGGTGGAGGGTATAAAAATGAACCGATCTGAAACATATACGGATGTCGAAAAGCCTAACATAAATCACTGTATCAAATTTCAGTGAAATCAGATTATAAATGCGCCATTTATAGGCCAAGACTTTAAATCGAGATATCGGTCTACATGGCAGCTATATACAAATCTGCACCAATTTGGGCCAAGTTGCAGAAAAATGTCGAAGAGCCTTACACAAAGCACTGTCTCAAATTTCGGCGAAATCGGACAATAAATGCGCCTTTTATGTGCCCAAAACCTAAAATCGAGAGATCGATCTATATGGCAGCTATATTCAAATCTGTACCGATCTGGGCCAAATTGAAGAAGGACGTCGAAGAGCCTAACCAAACTCACTGTCTCAAATTTCAGTGACATCGGACAATAAATGTACCTTTTATGGCCCCAAAACCTAAAACCGAGAGATTGGTCTATATGGCATCTATATCCTAATCTGAACCGATCTTTGCCATAATGGAGAAGTATGTCAAGGGGCTTAACGTAACTCACTGTCCCAAATTTCGGCGACATCGGATAATAAATGCGCCTTTTATGTGCCTAAGGCCCTAAATCGGAGGATCTGTCTATATCCAAATCTGGACCGATCTGGGCCAAATTGTAGAATGATGTCGAAGGGCCTAACACAACTCACTGTCCCAAATTTCAGTAAAATCGGATAATAAATGTGGCCTTTATGGGCCTAAACCCCTAAACCGGAGGATCGGCCTATATGGGGGCTATATCAAGATATAGTCCAATATAAAGGGTGATTTTTTTGAGGTTAGGATTGTCATGCATTAGTATTTGACAGATCACGTGGGATTTCAGACATGGTGTCAAAGAGAAAGATGCTCAGTATGCTTTGACATTTCATCATGAATAGACTTACTAACGAGCAACGCTTGCAAATCATTGAATTTTATTACCAAAATCAGTGTTCGGTTCGAAATGTGTTCAAATTTTGTTCAGCGATGAGGCTCATTTCTGGTTGAATGGCTACGTAAATAAGCAAAATTGCCGCATTTGGAGTGAAGAGCAACCAGGAGCCGTTCAAGAACTGCCCATGCATCCCGAAAAATGCACTGTTTGGTGTGGTTTGTACGCTGGTGGAATCATTGGACCGTATTTTTTCAAAGATGCTGTTGGACGCAACGTTACGGTGAATGAACACATTTCGAACCGAACACTGATTTTGGTAATAAAATTCAATGATTTGCAAGCGTTGCTCGTTAGTAAGTCTATTCATGATGAAATGTCAAAGCATACTGAGCATCTTTCTCTTTGACACCATGTCTGAAATCCCACGTGATCTGTCAAATACTAATGCATGAAAATCCTAACCTCAAAAAAATCACCCTTTAGCTCATCATTGAACTTAACCTGCGTATGGACAAACAAATAATCTGTGCAAAGTTTCAGCTCAATATCTCTATTTTTAAGGACTGTAGCGTAATTTCAACAGACAGACGGAAGGACATGTCAAGATCTTCTTAGGTTTTTACGCTGATCAAGAATATATATAAGGTCGGAAATGAATATTTCGATGTGTTGCAAACGGAATGACAAAATGAATATACCCCTATCCTTGGGTGGTGGGTATAAAAATATGAAGAGTTTTTCAATAAGAGAAGTTATTTTGGTATCCAAAGAAAAATTACATTTTTAGATAAATGATCGGATTTTTATTTCATAATAAACCAAATGGCAACCACGACCCCGCTTACAGGACCATACCGGGTGATTTCAAATAACGGCTCTTGTTGGAAAACCGTATATTAATCCCCCATTCTACACTTTCTTCGAACTTCTATCTATCAAACCGATCCACCAATATGACTTTTGAGCTGATATTTTGCTAATATTTTTTTACATATTGGGTTGCCCAAAAAGTAATTGCGGATTTTTTAAAAGATAGTAAATGCATTTTTAATAAAACTTAGAATGAACTTTAATCAAATATACTTTTTTACACTTCTTTTCTAAAGCAAGCTAAAAATAACAGCTGATAACTGACAGAAGAAAGAATGCAATTACAGAGTCACAAGCCGTTGAAAAAAATTATCAACGCCGACTATATTAAAAATCCGCAATTACTTTTTGGGCAACCTAATACGTTCTAAATACGATCCAATACGAGGGTTGCCTTCTATAATTCGGGATTAGAGAACACTAAAACAAATATTAATCATTGAAAATCGATTTATTGGTTTTCAAAATTTTGCCCATTAAAATCTATATACTTTCGCATGCGTTTGAACCGATTTTCGAAGCACTTTTGCCAATCTGATTGAGGTATCTCCAAAACATGCATTCTGAACGCATCAACCGCTTTTTCAGGCGTCGAAAAACGTTGACCTCTCATTTTATTTTTTACGTACTGGAATAAAAAGAAGTTATACGGTGCCAAGTCAGCACTATACGGCGGATGACTCATCAAATCGATGTTTTGAGTGCTCAAAAATTCAGTTGTTTCGTATTTTTTAGCATTTCTTTCGACCAAACGACACGAGCCTATTTTTAGCGATTGACAAATTATGTGCGTCAAATTTTGTTGACGGTCAAATGTTCATGCAATATTGAATGTATGCTGGTCCCACTAACTCCGAAGGTTTTCTCAATCTCACGATAGGTCACATGACGATCTTGCAATATCAGTTCGCGCACAGCATCAATGGTTTTTGGAACAACAACTGATTTTGGACGACCTTCACAAAAATTCGTCATGAAGTGAACTACGACCTTGGTTGAATTCACCATACCGTCGATAAATACTGGTCCTTGATGGAATTCATCGTTGCACTGTTGTTGAGTTCGTCTTCTTCGAAAGTTAAAAAAAAAAAATAGCACGAAAATGTTCACGATTTAATTCCATTTTCTGGGCGAGATGAATCTTTAAAGTTACTGTAAACAACACAAATATCGTCGTATGTCAATACGTTCTAGAACGTATAACCTCAAAAATTTCAAGCTTTACTATAGAGCTGTCGGTTGGCAGATTGCAACACAAGGGTTGTCCAATCCCGAAATATAAAAGGCAACCCTCTTATAGCTGTCACATAAACGGACCTCTCGATTGTACTTCTTGAGTCCCTAGAGTGCACAATTCTTATCTGATGTGGTTAAATCCACAAAATATATAGTACACCACTGTTCCTTCCTCCCTCCCATTCCAACATCTTTCGGAACAACTCAGTAGCTCTTCGTAATGTTTAACTTTTAGACATCCAACATTATGACTCTTCATTTATTTATTTTTATTGCGGCCTCATTTGCGTTATCAACTCAATGGCCTGTGGACATATTTTCATAATTGTTCTGTTAGTATCAACAACCACTCCCACACTGTTCTACTCCCACACCAATCATGAACTTCCAACATTGATTTGCTCTGATGGCTTCGTGTGTTTTGACAACAAAATGGATAACTTTATTTCACAATGACAATGACCATGGTCCATTGTCCTCTTTTATGGTCCGTATAAAATTGACGACAATAATCAATGTAAGTTGTTATTGCCCAGTTGTTGTTGTCAAATGAAGAATATTTCTGGCCATAACAATTATTAATAACAACGTTTGGACGTTTGGATTGTTGGCATAGAAAATAAAGAAATAAAAATTTATTGTTTTGAAAAAAAAAAATAACTTTAGTTTATTTTATAAAAAGATAACGAATTCTATATTTATGAATTTACTCATGAAAGTCATTCTGATGACCCAGGGGTTAGCATGCATGCCTAGGATGCTTGAACATGGGTTCGAAACCTGGATGGAATATTAGGAAAATGGTGTTGATATATGGGAGGAGGAGGAGGAGTCGCCAGCTATAATAAAATGCTAGAAATCCTTCGAAAAGGAAAAACAATCTATTAAATCTGAAATTCTAAATTCTAAGAAACGGGAGCTGGCACGAAGTTTTACCTAGCCCACACTCTGGTATGTCTGTCCACCTTTTTTTGCTGAATTATATTGGGTTGCCCAAAAAGTAATTGCGGATTTTTTAAAAGAAAGTAAATGCATTTTTAATAAGAATGAACTTTAATCAAATATACTTTTTTACACTTTTTTTCTAAAGCAAGCTAAAAGTAACAGCTGATAACTGACAGAAGAAAGAATGCAATTACAGAGTCACAAGCTGTGAAAAAATTTGTCAACGCCGACTATATGAAAAATCCGCAATTACTTTTTGGGCAACCCAATATTTGTATTATCGTTTACAAGCCAACAAAATCATTTGCTTTTGATTTTATTTAAAAATAAAGTAGTTCGTGTTCGTGTGATAGCGTTGTATTTCGCTGGAAAATCACAGCCGACTATTGTCGGTAAACTCAAACACCTTAAAGTGAACAAAATGTTTGTGTTCCATGCAATAAATCACTAAACTGGTTTTGCTGCCAAGCACCTTTGTGTTGGTCCACAAAAACTGCAAATAAATTTTGTTGTAGGGCTTAATTTCATTCTACATACCAAACTTCTGTCAAATCAGCAAAAATTTAAGCTTGTAGGAAACGAACAATGATGATCGAGACACTGGTTTACATAGGAGCTATATTAAGTTATAGACTGATTTGGACCGTATTTGGCACAGTAGTTGGAAGTCGTAACAGCATGCTAAATTTCAGCCAAATAGGACAAAAATTGCGACTTGTAAGGGCTCATGAAATTAAATCGGGATATCGGTTTATGTGGTAGCTATTTCCATATCTGAACCGATATGGCCCATTTGCAATCCCCAACGACCTACATCAATATTAAGTATCTTTTAAAATTTTCAAGCTACTTGCTTTACCCGTTCGACCTCTATCGTGATTTCGACAGCCGGACGTACATGGCTAGATCAACTCAGAACGTCGAGACAACCAAGAATATATATACTTTATTGGGTCATAGACGAATATTTCGAGATATTACCAACGGAATGACTAGATTAGTATACCCCCATTCTATGGTGGTGGGTATAACGATATTCATTAATTTTATAATACATGTTTTTTTGTAAATGAATCCATCTATGTCATTAATGAATATAGTCGGAAAAGAAAGCTTAGACAGTCGTCCATGACGAAATGCTAGAAACAGTCGATAATGTTGTTATCAACGAAAACGTGAAAGGCTCTGTCTTCTACTGAGTTTTCTGCGAAAATGTACATGACTTTGTCTTCTACTGTTTCTTTGATAAAAACGTTAAAAACTCTGTTTCTTACAGTGAAATATATTTGTCTCCTACTATGTCTTTGATGAAAATGTTAACAGACTCTGTCTCTTACAGTGTCGTCGACGAAACTGTATAAGACTGCCTCTTCAACTGTATCACTGATGACAAGATGGGCGAAACTGTTAGCGATACTGTCGTGAAGGACATGATCATTCACATTGTCGCTTGACATGTCCTGCTGGAGTTTAACGACATTTGTGTGAAAATGTCGTCAACGATTTTGGTTTTGTGTCCACAGTATGTCTTCGAGGATTTTAAATGGTCGTGCACGATTCGTTGATGATGTCTTGTAGACAGACATTACTGGGATGATTTCCAAGCCAATGTACATATACAATAATGTACAATAGTGTGTGTATTTGACCATTTCCGATATAGAGCAACAAGTTTAGAGCTACACAAGAAATACTCGAAATCAACAATGTATCGGATGAATGATGCTTAATTCATTAGGGAAGATTTGTGAAGCCTTTAAATGTATAAAACTTCTCTAAGAAGAGGTGTCACCAAAGGATTACTCTTATTTTAATTTGGATTCTAATCATTGAGGTCCCTTATCATTATAAATAAGTCTTCCCGCTTTATCTTAATGAGATTTTGATGTGCAAAATCCACGTCGTGTAACTATGTAAAGTATATTAAAACTCAAACTCAAGGCACATGATCTTTCACTACAGCAACATAAAGTTAGACTGCTGCTCTTGCACAAAGGTAGTACATTTCCGAAAAACGTGCTCTCTGACGAGAACGTTTTCCCAATTAAGCTAACTCCCAAAATTATAATTTTTATGTAAGCTGGTGTCAGACATATTTGTTTAATGACATGTTAAATTTTGCATATGTAAAAGTTATACACATCTCATATGAAACATTTTATGTGAAAAACTGATGTTGACGTAAATACTATGTAATTATAATGATGTATTTAGAAAAAGTAAAATACATATGACAAACACATGACCATTTGAGATCGCTCTATTCTTATTTAACATACATAATAAAAGTCATATGGACACTGAAAGTGACATATCATATGACAAACACATATCGTCTACGATGGTATGACAATCGTTTTCAACGTGTCTGGCGTGAAAGTAAATGCCGATCCATAGGTTTGATTTCTTAGCCCCTAGAGTCCTCAATTTTCTACGATTCGGCTGAAATTTGGCACAAAGACTATGATCTTCCAATATCCGTTCCGAGTATGATCCGAATCGGTCTACTAAAAATCCCCACAACACCGATCCCCTGGTTTGACTTCTTCAGCCCCTAGAAGCCACGGTTTTCATCCAATATGGGTCAAATTTGGTAAAAGAAGCCTCAATTTCCACATAATTTGGCTGACATTTGACACAAAGACTTCTGTTATGACTTCCAACACCCGTGCCAACTATGATTCGAATCGGTCACCATGTTGCCCCCATAAAAACCAAAACCCCGAATCGGACAATATCAAGATATAGTCCGATTCGGGGCTCAAGAAGCAAAATCGGGAGATCGGTTTATATAGGAGCTGTGTCAAGCTATAGATCGATTCAGACCATATTGTACACGTATGTTGAAGGCCATGGGAGAAGCCGTTGTATAAAATTTGTGCCAAGTCGGATGGGAATTGCGCTCTCTAGAAGCTCTAGATCCCAGATCGGTTTATATGGCAGCTATATCAGGTTATAGACCGATTTGAACCATACTTCGCACAATTGTTGGAAGTGATATCAAAACTCTACGTGCAGAATTTCAGTAAAATCGGACGAGAATTGCGCCCTCTAGAGGCTTAAGAAGTCAAGACCCAATATCGGTTTATATGGCAGCTATATCAGGTTATGGACCGATTTGTATCATACTTTGCACAGTTGTTGGAAGTGATACCAAAACACCACGTGCAAAATGACAGCCAAATCGGGTAGGAATTGCGCCCTGTAGAGGCTTAAGAAGTCAAGACGTGAGATCGGTTTATAACGCAGCTATATCAAACCATGGACCGATTTGGCCCATTTACAATCCCAACCGACCTACACTTATAAAAAGTATTTGTGCAAATCTTCAAGCGTCTTGCTTTACTCTTTCGATGGTTAGCGTGCTTTCGACAGAGAGACGGACGGATGGACATGGCTAGTTCGACTGAAAATGTCACTACGATCAAGAAGATAGGTTACAAACAGAATGACGAAATTAGTATACCCCCACCCTATGGTGGGGGGGATAACAAGTAAAAGCTTGCTAAGTTCGGGCGGGCCAAATATTATTGGGTTGCCCAAAAAGTAATTGCGGATTTTTCATATAGTCGGCGTTGACAAATTTTTTCACAGCTTGTGACTCTGTAATTGCATTCTTTCTTCTGTCAGTTATCAGCTGTTACTTTTAGCTTGCTTTAGAAAAAAAGTGTAAAATCCGCAATTACTTTTTGGGCAACCCAATATATACCCTCCACCATGGATCGCATTTGTCGAGTTCTTTTCCCGGTATCTCCTTTTAGGCAAACAGAGGATAAAAGAAGAGAATTGCAATGCTATTGGAGCTATATCAAGTTATGGTCCGATTCGGACCATAATTAATTTATATATTGGAGATCATAGTAGAAGTCATGGTGCAAAATGTCAGCCAATTCGAATAAGAATTGCGCCCTTTAGGGGCTCAAGAAGTAAAATAAGGAGATCGGTTTATATGGGGCTGTATCAGGCTATAAACCCATTCAGACCATATTTGACACGTATAATGAAAATAATGGAAGAAGCCGTTGTACAAAATTCAGTCAAATCGGATAATAATTGCGCCCTCTAAAGCCTCAAGAAGTCAAGATCCCAGATCAATTTATGTGGCATCTACATCAGGCTATGGACCGATTCAAACCTTACTTGGCACAACTTTTGGAAATCCAAATACCAAAACGCCACGTGCATAATTTCATCCAAATCGTATAAGAATTGCTCCCTTTAGAGGCTCAAGAAGTCTAATCAAGATGGGTTTATATGCCAGCTATATCATGACATGGACCGAGTTAGCCCAT
The DNA here is from genome assembly GCF_963082655.1 of Stomoxys calcitrans. Lineage (NCBI taxonomy): Eukaryota > Metazoa > Arthropoda > Insecta > Diptera > Muscidae > Stomoxys > Stomoxys calcitrans. Next base: position 167,218,032 of record NC_081555.1, on the reverse strand, counting down.
TAACACTTTTAACCGACCTACTCTAATATGAAGTATTTGTGCAAAATTTCAAGCAACTAGTTTTACTCCTTCGTTTTAGCGTGCTTTCGACAACAAACGGAGGGACACTTGATATGTCACCACGAATAATTAGAGGTATTACAAATGACAAACCCATCGTATGGTGGAGTATATAAAAATATGCCGATATGGTTGTACTGAAAAAGGCCACTGCACGGAAATCGATGCCATTAGGGCAGATTACATTCGTTCAGCTTGCAACTCATATTTTGACCGACTCAGAGCAATGTACAAGGCAAAAGGTTGTCATATCAAGTAAAGGTAAATGGAAACTATAATTAAGACTACTTCAGCTACCCTGTACACTTTCGGCACATAGAAAAGAAATGTTCTTTCTTTTACAAAAATGTATCTCACACCTAGATTGCACAATTGAAAGGCCTCTAATATATTGGTTCACTTTCAATAAGGACCATACAAAAAATTATCTACGGTTTCCTAAGCATAACAAGCATGAAAACGATGTCATTATTACCGCAACAAAAAACTTCAAAATTTCTATTCTCCCTGTGTGTTTTGGGGGAAAATCGTGTATAAAATTCTATAAAATTTGTTAAACCAAAAAAACTTTTACATTCAGCATTTTGGCATGTGTTGCTGAGCATTATTACCAAAAAAAAGAGGACTTACTCTTCCTATCAAATGGTCACCAGTTTGGCAAAATTTTGCGGAAAACTAAAGAAATTGCGCCAAAAACCAAAGATTTTCTCCCCGGTGGGATGGCTGTTAGTTAAAAGAACGTGGTTAAATTGATTCGTTACACCATTGGTTTATGGGGTATGCCACAGATTGCAGAATATCCTGTAGTCAATGTGTGACCACCACAGGGTGCATAGAAACGGTAGAGAGTTGGAGAAGAATGCGACAGTTTTATGGCTAATCGATCAATTATCACCAAGTGATATGCGACAAATTGTTAGGAATTTTTTATGTTAAAAATCCCATATTTTGTAGTTCATTTTTGAACGTTTCAACAACTTCATTATTTTGGAGTGTGATAACAATGGTCAGGAGGTATACTTCTGTGATGTGATGACATGGTTAGCCGACAACCATGGCGAATTTTAAGGATATTTGGTTGGTTGCGGGAAAGTGCAACGAATTTCTATGACAAATTGTAAGCGATCAATAATATATGCATGGATATTCAAAAACGTTGGTCAATCATCAGTAGTCAAATTTTGAGACCCACAGCTGTGGAATGTAAGGAGGATTTATGTTGCTAATATTAATTATTTTTATTATACCCTCCACCATAGGATGGGGGTATACTAATTTCGTCATTCTGTTTGTAGCACCTCGAAATATGCGTCTGAGACAACATAAAGTATATAAATTCTTGATCATGATGTCATTTTAAGTCGATCTAGCCATGTCCGCCCGTCTGTCCGTCCGTCCGTCTATCTGTCGAAAGCACGCAAACTTTCGAAGGAGTAAAGCTAGGCATTTGAAATTTTTCATAAATACTTTTTAGTAGTGTAGGTCGGTTGGGATTGTAAATGGGCCAAATCGATCCATATTTTGATATAGCTGCCATATAAACCGATCTTGGGTCTTGACTTCTTGAGCCTCTAGAGAGCGAAATTCTTATCCGATTTGACTGAAATTTTGCACGACGTGTTTTGTTATGATATCCAACAACTGTGTTAAGTATGATACAAATCGGTTCATAATCTGGTTTAGCTGCCATATAAACCGATCTTGGGTCTTGACTTCTTGACTTCTTGAGCCTCTAGAGAGCGCAATTCTTATCCGATTGGAATGAAATTTTGCACGTAGTATTTTTGTATCACTTCCAACAACTGTGCTAAGTATGATACAAATCGGTTCATAATCTAGTATAGCTGTCGTATAAACCGATCTTGGATCTTGACTTCTTGAGCCCATAGAGCGCTCAATTCTAGAGGGCGCAATTCTCGTCCGATTTGACTGAAATTTTGCACGTGGTGTTTTGGTATCACTTCCAATAACTATCTTAAGTATGGTTCAAATCGGTTCATGTTTTGATATAGCTGCCATATAAACCGATCTAGTGTCTTGACTTCGTGAGCCTCTAGAGGGCGCAACTCTTATCCAATTGGAATGAGATTTTGCACAAAGTGTTTTGCTAAGTCTTCCAACAACTGTGTATTCAATCGGTTCATAACCTGATATAGCTGTCATATAAACCGATCTGGGGACTTGACTTCTGGAACCTCTAGAGGGCGCAATTCTCATCCGACATTGACTGACATTTTGCACGTAGTATTTTGGTATCACTTCCAACAACTATGTGAAGTTTGATACAAATCGGTTTATAATCTGGTATAGCTGTCATATAAACCGATCTTGGATCTTGACTTCTTGAGCCCATAGAGCGCTCAATTCACAACCAATTTGTCTGATATTTAGAATGAGGTGTTTTGTTATGACTTCCAATAACTGTGCTAAGTATGGCGCAAATCGGTATAGAACCTGATATAGCTGTCATATAAACACGGATATCTTGACTTCTTGAGCCTTTAGAGGGCGCAATTCTCATCCGATTTGGAAGAAATTTTGCACAACAGTTCTTATTCAATATTCTTTGATTGCCTAAAAAGAGATACTGAGCATAGAACTCGACAAATGCTAATATGAGTCCCAATCAAAGAAGATGTCTCTTAAGACAACCATAAAATCCATACTTTTAGTTTTTTATACCCACCAACGAAGGATAGGGGTATATTCATTTTGTCATTCCGTTTGCAACCCACCGAAATATCCATCTCCGACCCTATAAAGTATATATATCCCTGAACAGCATAAAAATCAAAGACGATCTAGCCATGTCCGTCCGTCTATCTGTTGAAATCACGCTACAGTCTTCCAAAATAAGGATATTGGGCTGAAACTTTGCACAGATTCCTTTTTTGTTCACAAGTAGGCTAAGTTCGAAGATGGGCTATATCGGACTATATCTTGAGATAGCCCTCATATAGACCGATCCGCCAATTTAAAGTCTTAGGAGCATAAAAGGCGCATTTAATGTCCAATTTTGCTGAAATTCGGTACAGTGAGTTGCCTTAGACCAGTCGATATCATTCTTCAATTTGGCTCGGATCGGTCCAGATTTAGATATAGCTGCTATATAGACTGATCTCTCGATTTAAGGTTTTGGGCCCATATAAGGCGCATTTATTGTCCGATGTCTCCGAAATATGGGACATTGAGTTATGTTAAGCCCGTCGACATTTTTCCGCAATATGGTTCAGATCGGTTCAGATTTGGATATAGTTGCTATATAGACCGATCTCTCGATTTATGGTTTTGGGCCCATAAAAGGCGCATTTATTTTCTGATTTCACCGAAATTTTGGACAGTGAGTTAAGTTAAGCCCCTCGACATTGTTCTTTAATTTGGATCAGATCGATCCAGATTTGGATATAGCTTCCATATAGACCGATCCCTCTATTTAAGGTTTTGGACCCATTAAAGGTGCATTTACTGTCCGATGTCGCCGAAATTTGGGATAAAGATTAAAGATAAGCCCCTGGACATACTTCTTCAATTTGGTCCAGATCAGTTGAGATTTGGATATAGCTGCCATATAGACCGATCTCTCGATTTAAGGTTTTGGACCCATAAAAGGCGCATTTATTGTCGGATGTCGCCGAAATATGGGACATTGGGTTAATGCAAGCCCCTCAACATTATTCTTTAATTTGGATCAGTTCGGTCCAGATTTGGATATAGGTGCCATATAGACCGATCTCTCGATTTAAGGTTTTGGGCCATAAAAGGCGCATTTATTGACCCATTTTGCCAAAATTTGCTACAGTGAGTTGTGTAAGGCCCTTCGGCATCCCTCCTCAATTTGGTCCAGATCGGTACAGATTTGGATATATCTGTCATAAAGGCCGGTCTCTCTATTTAAGGCTTTGGACCCATAAAATGCGCATTTATTGTCCGATGTTGCCGAAACTTGGTGCAAAGAGTAAAGACAAGCCCCTGGATATACTTCTGCAATTTGGTCCAGATCGGTTCAGATTTGGATATAGCTGCCATATAGACCGATCTCTCGATTTAGGGTTTTGGACCCATAAAAGTTTTGTTTTTTTGTAGTTTGTACTCAAATTAACATGGACAAACTGACAGACAGACGGATATGGCTAAGTCCAATCAGAAAGTGATTCTAGATCGGTCATTATACTTATCAATGGGTCTATCTCTCCTCCTTTTGGGTGTTACAAACTAATTCACTAAGTTAAAGTATCCTGTACCACAATAGGGAATAAAAATGTCCTGCAGACAATATCCCTGTCTTCAAACTTCTATGGAAAACACCCTTCCTCATATGAGACATTCAAATTTTACCATTGCAGCCAGTTTCGAGTGCGTATGGGCGATAATTGTGGTTTCGAGTTACACATGTGACCGCTGCTCATTAAGTAGGAAGAAGAAGTGGTGACACATAAGAACAGGAACAAAGCAACGAGTATGTGTTGTTTGCAACAACATGTAGCAAAAGTAATTAGCGACAATTTCATAAAGTTTCTTCATTATTTTGTAGGTTTGTGAGAATTTTGCCTCGTTTGCTTCGTAGCCACTCAAACCGTGCACCGGCTGTTAGGCACAGGATAACACATCACAGGACAAGAGTTATATGCAACTGCCTTGCTGCCCTCCTCCAGTCATTTAGCTCTATATACCTTGCCACTTGTAATGTTAACAAGCATTTAATGAGTTGTGCGTTAATTTTGACACTTGTGTACAAAACATGAGAACACTTGGGAAAATATCCTTGAAAAATGAATAACAGATTATGTAAAATTTTTGATTGGCCAGACAGTTCCCATGAATGCCGGCGCCACTGTTTAAGTGACTTATCAAGAAGGCAATTAATAACAAAAACTATTTGAAGAATGGATTTTTTAGAGCATCCAATTACAGAAAGTGTTTCGCGATATCATACAATTTCAATGCAACTTTTGTTTTGATTGTTGGTTGCATGAAGTAAGACTGGACAAAAGGATCTTGAATTAGAAAACAGCTAACAATTTGCTAAGCTCGGCCTGGGCGAATCTCGGAAATCCACCAACATTTTCGCTTATGATGTTCAAGGGAATATGTGTACTTCACATAAAAAATTTCTGTCAAATGGGCTACAAAATTTTAGCTTCTAGAGGCCACAGAAGACTATTTGGGAGATCGGTTTATATGGTATCTATATCATGTTATACACCGATTTGGACAATACTTACCATGGATGTTTGTTTATTTGCTTAAAATTTAAATTTCTGGAGGTCATAAGTAGTGGGAAAGATATTTGCCGGAAGTCTATTTTATATTCGTATTGTTCGAGACAAAAACGAGTTCCTAGAAAATCTCGTGTCCCTTATCTAAGGAAATAGAAGATGTGCACGACGCGTCTGAAGCAACGAAAATTCTATTCAAAGACGAGAAAAAGCCAGTAAGGAAAGTCAAAAGTCAGGTGGAGCAGACTGTATAATACCCTACACCACCGAGTCTGCGTACTTCGTTTAATGCATAGAACCTATGTTGGAATATAGTCAGATTTTAAGTTTGCTTACCTATTGATATATTGAATAGAACCTTGTAAGATTTTCTTACGATAGGACCTAAATTGTAGCTACCAGAGCCTTAAAGGCAATATCATATGAAATATATATATGGGAGCTACATACATCTTAATCTGGACGAACTTTGATAACATTTAGCGTACGAACTAAAACGTCAAAAAAAAACACCCCCACACTTAATTTTATAAAGACCAAACGAAAATTGTGGCTTCTGTAGCCTTAATATGCCATATCGGATGCAAGATATAGTTGGGAGCTATATCTAAACCTGAACCGATTTTTATGAAATGTTGCACAAATATTGAAATGTCAAAAAACACATCTTATGCAAAATTTTGTAAAGATCGGACTAAAATTGTGGCTTCTATAGCCTTCAAAAGCCATATCGGACGGAAGATATATAAGGGAGCTATATCTAAATCTGAACCAAGTTTTATGAAATTACTAGCTGACCCGGGCCCGCTCCGCTGCGACTTCTTTTACTTTATATAGAACAAAATTTTCTCTTAGTGAAACAGTTTAACAATATAAGTGCCTTTATCAGAATCCCATATGATCTTTATTGGTCTACGAATTTAAGTTTGGATGTAAGGTGTACTCCATTCTTAAAATACTTTATTTCAGCCCGATATTCTCATGATATCTGATTTAGGGTGTGAGGTGGTCCCCCAGATACTTGGCCCTGAAAAATATCAGCATAGTGCTATTCTCTCAAATACCATTTATTTAAACCCCATATTGCCATTGGTTTAAGGGGAGTTTACACGATGAGGCGTCCCCCAAACACATGGCCGCGAAATTGGTTATCAAATTTGTTTTCTAATCTCAAATACCTTTCATTTGAGCCACATATTGGCATGGTCGAAAAAGTTTTACCCTTTGCTTCTTGAGCCCCTACAAGGCGCAATTCTTATCCGAATGAACTTAAATATTACACAATGACTTCTACAATGTTCAGCATTCATTTATGGTCCGAATCGGACTATAACTTGATATAGCTCCAATAGCATAACAGTTCTTATTCAATATTCTATGTTTGTCTAAAAAGAGATACCTCGCATAGAACTCGACAAATGCGATCAATGGTGGAGGGTATATAAGATTCGGCCCGGCCGATCTTAGCACGCTCTAACTTGTTGTTTTTATACCCTCCAACATAAGATGGGGGGTATACTAATATCGTCATTCTGTTTGTAACTACTCGAAATATTCGTCTGAGACCCCATAAAGAATATATATTCTTGATCGTAGCTACATTTTATGTCGATCTTGCCATGTCCGTCCGTCTGTCGAAAGCACCCTAACTTCCGAAGGCGTCAAGCTAGCCGCTTGAAATTTTGCACAAATACTTCTTATTAGTGTAGGGCGGTTGGTATTGTAAATGGGTCATATCGGTCCATGTTTTGATATAGCTGCCATATCCGCAATAGTCCGTAATTCTTATCCGATTGGAATGAAATTTTGCACGACGTGTTTTGTTATGATATCCAACAACTGTGCCAAGTTTGGTTCAAATCGGTTCATAACCTGATATAGCTGCCATATAAACCGATCTGGGATCTTGACTTCTTGAGCCTCTAGAGGTCTCAATTATTATCCGATTTGCCTGAAATTTTGCACGTAGTATTTTGGTATCATTTCCAACAACTATATGAAATTTGATACAAATCTGTTCATAATCTGGTATAGCTGTCATATAAACCGATCTTGGATCATGACTTCTTGAGCCCATAGAGCGCTCAATTCTAGAGGGCGCAATTCTCATCCGATTTGGCTGAAATTTTGCATGAGGTGTTTCGTTATGACTTCCAATAACTGTGCTAGGTATGGCGTAAATCGGTCCATAACCTGATATAGCTGTCATATAAACCGATCTGGGATCTTGATTTTTTGAGCCTCTAGAGGGCGCAATTCTCATCCGATTTGGCTGAAATTTTGTACAACGGTTTCTCTCATGAAGAGAACGGTTTATGGTCTGAATCGTTCAATAGCTTGATACAGCTCCCATATAAACCTATCCTCCCGATTTTGCTTCTTGAGCCCCTACAAGGCGCAATTCTGATCCGAATGAATTGAAATATTACACAATGACTTCTACAATGTTCAGCATTCATTTATGGTCCGAATCGGACTATAACTTGATAAAGCTCCAATAGCATAACCGTTCTTATTCAATATTCTATGTTTGTCTAAAAAGAGATACCTCGCATAGAACTCGACAAATGCGATCCATGGTGGAGGGTATATAAGATTCGGCCCGGCCGAACTTAGCACGCTCTTACTTGTTTTTTTTTTTTTTTCATTTGGAGCAAACTCTTCAAACATTTGTTTTAGCTCAAAAAGGCGATATAGTAATCCACTACAAAGACTAAGCATCATACATAACTCCCCTTTCATTTTCAAAAAAAGTCGACTTACAATTTATTTTCTTTTTTTTTAAATAAACCCAAGTTAAGGGCTTTGCTTGGTCAATTTTAATTTCGTAGGTAGATTTCAAGAGCTTCGTCCGGCCATTTTTACTTATTTTAAAACCAATAAAGAGCTTTTCTGTTAGCACCCATTACATTTTTTTAGGTATTTAATCATCTATTCAAATTAAAATTTTTTAATCCGAATTTAAAACTTTAAATTCTCAAAATCAATATGTTGAGCTAACTTCAGAAAAGAAATCAGCTACTGGCGTTTGAATGAATTTTTGTTGTTCACATTTCTTTCCGCATGTCCTGCCATTCCTACTGCCACCCTGTGGTATGCTGGATGGACGTTTTAGTTTTCCGAAGGATTAAATAGCACAAAGTGGAACCACTTTAGCGGAAACAGAGTAAATAAATGACACCAACATATCCCAAACACACAAGAGACTAGCGACGCGCTTACTATTCCATTTTTTTTTTGTTTTTGTTTTTTTGTTCGTAGCGACGAGTCTATCTATTTTCCGGCACTACAATACAAACAACAACAGCGGGGGAGTAATACAGGACCCTGGGGCAACCATAGAAAACTAAACTTTTTAACCATCACTTCTAAACCACTTGCTCGGCTAAACAATGTCATGCAATCAGTTTAATGTAAAAATCCAAAAACAACAAAGGCGACGGGCAACTGACAGTAGTGTAAAAGCATCAGCAGTAGTGCTCAAAAAAAAGTTTAGATTTTCAACAGTAACAACAACAATAACAACAGCAAGAAAATCACAAACGGAAAAAAGAGTTGTAACAATTAAAAAAGTAGCACTGCATGCTCGACATTTGATGCCCGGCGACGAGTGGCCTGTCGCAGATGAAATGAACAGCTAAGGCAGCAGTAGCAGCATCTACTCACCAAGGGTAATGGATGCTGCACACATGTTAGGTGGTATGAAAATTTGGGGAAAAAATTGAATATAAAGCAAATGGATTCAATGGGTCTCAATATGGAAATCTATGATTCGCTAGAAGAGAGTGTTGCAAATGCAAACCAGCCGCTTAAAGAACATCGAATATAAAGGGTGATTTTTTAAGAGCTAAAGGAAAGTTTTTCGAAACAAAAATATAAAATTCAGAAAAATTCATGAAATCTTTGTTTCAATCGATAGCACGGTCCATGTAATTTAATGTTTGAAGATAACTTCATGCAAATATTCACCGTGACTGAGCCTCAAATGGTGCATCCGCTTAATCCAATTTTGGCATACTCTTTCCAACATTTCGGCCTTCGGTCTTCAGGTCCCGAACGTGAAATAAAATGTTCACCGAACTCGCCTCTCAATAATTTCCTTGTTACGCGTACTGTGTGGCATGTGGCACCGTCTCGTTCAAACCACATGTCATTCAAATCTAGCTCTTGCATTTTGGGCAAAAACAAGTTGAATATCATCTCACAGTAGCGCTCACCATTCATAGTTAGCATACGATTCGCATCATCTTTGAAGAAGTACGGTCCAATGTTGCCACCAGCCCATAAACCGTACCAAACTGTGACTTTTTGGTAGCTTTTGCATTGCTTCTGGCTGCTCTTCACTCCAAAATCGACCATTCTGCTTATTTATGTACCCATTGAGCCAAAAACAAGTAATAGCGTGCTAAGTTCGACCGGGCCGAATCTTGGGAACCAACAACCAAGATCCATGGATTATGCAAAAAATTTATACAAAACTAGAAGTGGAAATTGGGAGAAATACATATATGGCAGCTATATATAAATCTGAACCGATTTCTAGCAAACTTCTTAGATATAGAGGTAGTCGTCGGGGAAGTCGCTGTACAAAATGTTGGCAAGATTGGTCAATAAATGCAAATTTTTTCCAATTTTAGTAGGCTTCGTCTCTAGGCCGAAAAAAATGCCTGTACCAAATTTTTAAATGACCGGATGAAAACTGCGACCTGTACTTTGTACACAAATTAACATGAACAGACAGACGGACAGACAGACGTACTTAGAAAGTGATCAGAAAGTGATTCTGAGTCGATCGGTATACTTATCAATGGGTCTCTTCCTTCTGGGTGTTACAAACAAATGGTCTAAGTTATAATACCCTGTACCACAGTAGTGGTGTAGGGTGTAATAAATTTAGTTGAAGGGTATAATTTCATTCACATACCAAACTTCTGTCAAACCAGCAAAAACTAATGCTACTAAGAACCGAACAGGTGGTCTACCAGACACTTGGCCCAGAAAAAATATCAGCATCGGGCTCTTCTCTCAAATACCATTTATTTAAACCCCATATTGCCATTGGTTTTGAGGGGCGTTTACAGGACGAAGCGTCCCCCAAACACATGGTCCTAAAATTGGTTATCATATGGTCCCAAAATAGATTATCATTATGGTCCCAAAATTGGTTATCATTATTTGAGCCATATATTAGCATGGTCGAAAAATTGTTACTCTTTGGTGGGTGTTTTGAGGAAGGTTTGATGCCTTAAATACATGGTCCTACATTTGGATATCAAATTCGTATTCTACTCCCAAACAGATTTACTTGAGCCCCATATTGCGATGATCAGAAAAAAATTGCTGTTTGTGGGGTATTTTTGGAAAAGGGTAGAGCCCCAGAAAATTTGTCCCGAAAGTGGGTATCAATTCTTGTTCTACCACCCAATTCCTTTCATTTAAACCCCACATTGACTTGGTCGGTAAATATGCCCGATTTAGGGGTGTTTTGGGGAGTGGGGTGGTCTACCTATCACTAAGCCCTGAAAATATATCAGCAATGTGCTCTATTCTCATACATTTGAACCCCATATTGCCATTGGCCTCAAAATTGGACATCAAATTCGTTTTCTAATCTCATTTACCATTCACTTCAACACCCTTATTGGAAAAGCCAGCGAATATGTCCGATGTCCGGGTATGGGCCCTAAAAACTATGAATATCGAGCTCCACTGTCTTGGTGGTCTTTGGTGGTGTCTTGGGGGTGGGGTGGGCCCCATAGACACCTTTCCCGAACATTGATATCAGATTCGTGGTTTACTTCCAAAGACCTTTAATTTGAGCCCCATGTTGCTATGGTCGTAAATTTATCTTCTTTGGGGGATGTTCTCGGGGCGGCCCCTTAAGCACTTGGTCCCACATCTGGATATCAGATTCGTATTCTACACTCAAATACCTTTTATTTAAGCCCCATATTGCCATGGTCAGAAAATAAGTCCTGTTTGGGGGTGTTTTGGGAAAGGAGTGGATCCCTAGAAACTTTGTCCCAAATTTGCATATCAGATTCGTATTCTGCTCACAAATACCTTTCATTTGAGTCCCATATTGCCATGGTCCATAAATATGTCCGATTTAGGGGTGTTTTGGGGGTTGGAGTGGTCCCCCAAACACTTGGTCTGACAATTCGATATCAGATACTTATACCTTTCATTTGAGTCCCATATTGTCGTGATTGGTATATATATATATATATTTGGTAGGTTTTGGGATGGGGCGGCCCCCCTAGGTACCCCATCCGAATTTTGGATACCAATTTTTTTTTTTTTGTAGGTTACTATAAGCAAGCACACAAAATTTCGCTAAAATCGCACCACCCATCTCTGAGATCTGGCGTTTCTGAAAATTAGGGTAAGGGGAAGGTCCGCTCCCCCTTCAGATATCTTAAAATGTAGTACCCTATTTTCACCACGGGATCATTATGCACCATCTGTGAAAATTTCAAGAAAATTGGTTCAGCAGTTTTTGAGTCTATAAGGAACACACAAACAAACAAACACAAATTGATTTTTATACCCACCACCGAAGGTTGGGGGTATATTCATTTTGTCATTCCGTTTGCAACACATCGAAATATCCATTTCCTACCCTATAAAGTATATATATTCTTGATCAGCGTAAAAATCTAAGACGATCCAAACATGTCCGTCCGTCTGTCTGTTGAAATCACGCTACAGTCTTTCAAAATAGAGATGTTGACCTTAATTTTGCACAGATTCTTTTTGTCCATAAGCAGGTTAAGTTCGAAGATGGTCTATATCGGACTATATCTTGATATAGCCCCCATATAGACCTATCGGCCGATTTAGGGTCTTAGGCCCATAAAAGCCGCATTTATTATCCGATTTTGCTGAAATATCGGACAGGGAGTTGTGTTAGGTTTTTCGACATCCTTCGTCAATTTGGCCCAGATCGGTTCAGATTTGGATATAGCTGCCATATAGACCGATCCTCCGATTTAGGATCTTAGGCCCATAAAAGCCACATTTATTATCCGATTTTGCCGCAATTTGAGACAGTGAGTTTCGTTAGGCTCTTCGACATCCTTCGTCAATTTGGCCCAGATCGGTTCAGATTTGGATATAGCTGCACTATAGACCGATCTCTCGGTTTAAGGTTTTGGCGCCATAAAAGGCGCATTTATAATCCGATTTCGCTGAAATTTTGGGACATTGCGTTGTGTTAGACTCTGCGACATTTTTCTGCAACTTGGCCCAAATCGGTGGAGATTTGGATATAGCTGCCATGTAGACCGATATCCAAACGGCGCCCCGCAATGCGCACCTTTTTGGGGGAGTAGTTTCATCATGGCTTCTATGCATTACATAGCACCTCCAAATGTCGCCACCATTAGAAAGGGGAAACCACCTGAGAAACAATTCTCCGATGTTCTCGACAGGCGTTTATCGTCATAGGCGGAGATGCTTACTTACCTGGAATTCCTTCCCCCCATTAAAAGAACCTGTCTGCCACCGATGCCAATGACGGGGATCATGCTAAGGCGGCGTAGCATGTGTAGAAGGATATGTTAGGACCAAGTACTGTCCATGTTCTAGAGGTAAAAGTGAGTGACTGACAGCAATAATAAAAACTAACAACAAAAGTCAACGAAAACTGCAGCAGCTACAACTACAACAGCATCGGTAGGAGAGGCAGGCGACAGCAGCAATTTGTCCATGCGACATCCGATCTAAAACTTCAACGACTTCAACTCTGGAACAACACATGACTACAATGATTTTTGCTGTCGCAAAACTATTGAAAATAAAATTGGCAAAATCTGAAACCGAGAGTAGGAGAGTAGAACATCGGAAAAGTTTACGAATACTTGACATATGAGTAAAAGAATAGAAGCAAAACAGACGAACAGTCCTGGCTGAAGCCACATGGCAGTCACCTTCTCTTCCTTTTCCCCATATTGGTAAGCCGTAAGCCACTTTAAAAGTCTCGTATAACAATGTAATAAATTTCATCGATAAACTTGTGCAGGGAAAAAACCAAATGCATGGAGGGTTGCAGTTTGAAAAATAAGAAAAAAAAACTAACGCTTGGCAAAAGAACTTCTCGACCCATCAAAAAATTGTTAACTTGAATTTATTGTTAGTGGAGCGAATGTGGAGTGAAGACAAAAAAAAAGAAGAAGTTTGCAAAAATTTTTGCGGACAATTTATGCTTGGAGAAATTTCTAGTTTCAACCAAAATGGTTACTGCAAAAAACAACTTCCATTGTTGGCCACACAGATTTGGTTTGCAAAGAAAATTGACAATAAATTTCCCAAGAGGATGTGGACATGTGGAATGATGGCGTAAATGGGCCATTTAGTTGGGAGTTCAGAACTTGTTGAGTTATTAAGGGAGCTTATTAACCTCCAAGGATATCTAAAGAATGGGAAGTTGAAAATAAATGGCAAGGTAAAATGTTAAAAAAAAGGTTATATGGAACTCTGAAACCGGGGCCAATAATGAACCAAAACTCTGACCTCCACGTAGATACTTTCAACACACATTTATATAATGGCCCTTTTTATACCCACCACCGAAGGATGGGCGTATACTCATTTTGTCATTCCGTTTGCAACACATCGAAATATCCATTTCCGACCCTATAAAGTATATATATTCTTGAGATTTTGCACAGATTCTTTTTTTGTTCATAAGCAGGTTAAGTTCGAAGATGGGCTATATCGCACAATACCCTGATATAGCCCCCATATAGACCGATCCGCCGATTTAGAGTCTTAGGCCCATAAAAGCCACATTTATTATCCGATTTTGATGAAATTTAAAACAGTGAGTTTTGTTAGGCCCTTCGACATCCTTCATCAATTTGGCCCATATCGCTCCAGATTTGCATATAGATGCCATATAGACCGATCCTCAGATTAACGGTCTTAGGACCATAAAAGCCACATTTATTATCCGATTTTGCTGAAATTTGAGACAGTGAGTTGTGTTAGGACTGTCGATATCCTTCGTGGATTTGGCTCAGATCGGTCCAGATTTCAATATAGCTGCCATATAGACCCATCCTCCGATTTTGGGTCTTAGTCCCATAAAAGCCACATTTATTATCCGATTTTGATGAAATTTAAAACAGTGAGTTTTGTTAGGCCCTTCGACATCCTTCATCAATTTGGCCCAGATCGCTCCAGATTTGGATATAGATGCCATATAGACCGATCCTCCGATTTTGGGTCTTAGGACCATAAAAGCCACATTTATTATCCGATTTTGCTGAAATTTGAGACAGTGAGTTGTGTTAGGCCCTTGGACATCCCTCGTAAATTTGGCCTAGATCGGTCCAGATTAGGATATAGCTGTCATATAGACCGATCCACCGATTTAGGGTCTTAGGCCTATAAAAGCCATATTTATTATCCGATTTTGCTGAAATTTTGGACAGTGAGTTGTGTTAGGCCCTTCGACATTCTTCTACAATTTGGTTCAGATCGGTTCAGATTTGGATATAGCTGTCATATATACCGATCATCCGATTTGGGGTCTTAGGCCCATAAAAGCGACATTTATTATCTGATTTTGCCGCAATTTGAGACAGTGAGTTTCGTTAGGCTCTTCGACGTCCTTCGTCAATTTGGTCCAGATCGGTCCAGATTTGGATATAGCTGCCATATAGACCGATCTCTCGGTTTTAGGTTTTGGGGCCATAAAAGGCGCATTTATTGTCCGATTTTGCTGAAATTTGAGACAGTGAGTCCTCGACATCCATCTTCAATTTGGCCCAGATCGGTTCAGATTTGGATATAGCTGCCATATAGACCGATCTCTCGGTTTTCGGTTTTGGGGCCATAAAAGGCGCATTTATTGTCCGGTTTTGCCGACATTTGGGAAAGTTCGTTGTGTTAGGCTTTTCGACATCCGTGTCGCATATGGTTCAGATCGGTTTATTTTTATACCCTCCACCATAGGATGGGGGGTATACTAATTTCGTCATTCTGTTTGTAACTTCTCGAAATATTCGTCTGAGACCCCATAAAGTAAATATATTCTTGATCGTCGTGACATTTTATGTCGATCTTGGGTCTTGACTTCTTGAGCCTCTAGAGGGCGCAATTCTTATCCGATTTGAATGAATTTTTGCACGACGTGTTTTGTTATGATATCCAACAAATGTGCCAAGTATGGTTCAAATCGGTCCATAACCTTTAATAGCTGTCATATAAACAGATCTGAGGACTTTACTTCTTGAGCTTCTAGAGGGCGCATTTCCTATCCGATTTGGCTGAAATTTAGCATGACGTATTTTATTCTTACTATCAACAACTGTGTCAAAAAAGGTTCAAATCGGTTCATAACCTGATATAGCTGCCATATAAACCGATCTGCGATCTTGACTTCTTGAGCCTCTAGAGGTCGCAATTATTATCCGATTTGCCGGAAATTTTGTACGACGGATCCTCTCATTACCATCAACATACGTGTTTATTATGGTATGAATCCGTCCATAGCTCGATACAGCTCCCATATAAATCGATCTCTCTATTTTACTTCTTGGGCCCCCAAAGGGCCCAATTCTTATTCGAATTGCCTGACATTTTACACAGGTCTCCAACATATAATTTAATTGTGGTCCAAACCGGACCATATCTTGATATCGCTCTAATAGCAGAGCAAATCTTTTCTCATATCCTTTTTTTGCCTAAGAAGAGATGCCGGGAAAAGAACTCGACAAATGCGATCATTGGTGGAGGGTATATAAGATTCGGCCCGGCCGAACTTAGCACGTCTAAATTACTCGATCTTGTTTTCGTTAATCAACCATCTGAGCTATGTTTAAGTTCTAATGATCCGGTTGTAAGTCCTGAGGATAGATATCATGGGACACTCAAATTACTTATACCCTATCCCACTCTCAAAGTTAAAAGTCATGTAGCAATTGAAAAAGTGTACTGTTTTGCTAAAACTGATTACATCAAACTGAACTCACTACTCTCATCTGTTCATTGGAATGAAATTTTCAGATCTAAAGATATCAATGAAATTATTTCAACTTTTTATACTGAGCTACTTGCCTTTATCTCTCAATCTGTCCCTAAAACTAATTTTTGCAACGCATCTGGTCCTCCATGGAATACAACCAATCTTTCTAGGCTGAAGAACAAGAAGAATAAATTGTATAAAAGGTTTAAACGCTCAGGGTCAACGTCTGAATTTTCGATGTATTCATTAACAAGAGACGAATATAATAAAGAATACACATTGGCGTATGGTAGTTATTTGAATAAAATTAGAAATCAATTGAAATCAAATCCTAAATCCTTCTACAAATTTGTGAATTCAAAGCGCCATTGTAATAGTTTACCGATCTTTCTTAGATATAAAGCTAAAGTAGCTGATACCGATTCAGGCATTGCCGACATCTTTGGTGTCTTTTTTAGCACTACCTACTCAGATAATTATTATGATTTATGTGGAACATATCCATACACAATCAACAATTTAGCTTTTATAGACTTGTCTGGGATTGGCGAAAACGTAGTACTTGAAAATTTAAGGTCACTGAAGATAACTTTTAATCCCGGTCCAGATGGAATTCCATCGAACATTTTAAAGCATTGCGCTCTCGAACTTTCGTATCCCATTTTTCAACAGCTCATTAAAGCATGGATATCTGCCGGAATTGTGGAAGCAATCTTATATTACCTTATATACCGTTATTTATAGCCGGAAATCGAAATGAGATTTCTAATGACAGGGACATTTCAATTTTGAACGCTATTCCGAAGCTATTAGAGAAATTTCTGACTGACACTATTTCACATCAAGTCTCTTCTATATTGTCTCCCTACCAACATGGGTTCCGGAAATCCAAATCGACGATAACAAATATTTAAGAATTTACTTGTATGGTCAACGATGGCTTTAGGGAACGCTACCAAACGGATATTATATAAACCGATTTTAGTAAAGCATTTGATAAAGTCAACCACAACCTTCTATTAAAAAAAATAGATCTTATTGGTTTCAGTCCATCTTTACTGAAGTGGATTAGATCATATCTAACTGGATGTACTTAAAGAGTTAAATATGATACTGCAGTTTCCAAATCAATTGTTGTCTCTTCAGGTGTTCCACAGGGAAGTCACCTTGGCCCTGTGCTGTTTTGTTTGTTCATAAACGATCTCCCATTTACTTTAAAGCACTCGAATATTTTGATGTATGCAGATGATATAAAGATCTTCAGATCAACGAGAGACTCTGATGAACAGTGTTATTTTCAGTATGACCTTGATACTCTTTACGAATAGTGCAACCAAAACTTTATGGAACTAAATATTTCCAAATGCAAACACATATCATTTTCAAGAATAACCTCTCTCTTCCAATCAACTTGAAGTAGCCTATAGCTTTAAAGACCTGGGATTTCTTCTAGATCAACGCTTAAACTTCCGTCAACACATCTCATTGCAGGTAAACAAAGCACGTAGTGCTCTTGGCTTCATGAAACGCTGGAGTAAAGAACTTAAAGTTTTCTCTGCGACGAAAAACTTATATACGTCGCTAGTTAAAAGTAATCTCGAGTACGGTTCAGTGGTATGGGATCCGCACTACAATATTCATTCTGATTTGTTGGAATCGGCTCAAAAACAATTTCTACTATTTTGTCTCCGTCGAAATGGGTGGGACAGAAGTTCATTACCTTAGGAAAAAAAAGGAAAATTATATTATTTTTAAATTCTTAGGTTAATACATTTGTAAATATATTGTTATTAATCTGTAAGGGTATTTATTATCTATAGACTTAAATAAAAAAGAAAAAAGCTTATGTGGAACTCTGAAACCGAGGCCAATCATGAACCAAATCTCTGACCTCCACGTAGATACTTTTAACACACGTCTATATTATGGCCCTTTGATTTTTAATCTAAGTTTTGCTCCATTTCTATTTCAAAACTAAGCCGTAAAAAATCCCTACCAGTTTTTTTTTGATAGAGTATATGCAATGGTAATCTAAGCTAAACAATTGTAATTTTTTTCTATTTTTTATTTCTAATCAGTACAACTTCCGGTAATCACTCTGTTACATGCAATACAGAATGCTGCAATACACACATGTGATGCTCTTGTGGACACTTGCATATCCTAGGTCATATATGTGAATGTTTTGTCGAGTGCGAGCGGATACTCAGGCCTCTCCAATGGCAATCTGAATCTAAATCCTCTCGTTTGTATTTGTCCAAAAGCGGATGTATAAATATTCATAGTGTAGAATAGACATAAACTATAAATGTTTGATGAATGTCCATCTGTGCATATGCTCTGGTCCCAGATATTGCATCCGTTTGTGTTCCATTGGAACACATATTTTGTAGTTGTTTTCGCTTGCGTTGTGTTGTTAGATTTTTTCTGTTTTTTGTATTGCCAGCAACAACAGAAGTAGAGGAAATATTCACTTGCATCATGACAATTATCCTTGTGACAAGTCCAGTATTCAGTTCAGTTGAGTTTAGTTTGAACACTAAAAGGTTATATGATCTTTCATGTCAGTTGAATGGTAATGTTTTCAATTGAAGATTTGTAAATGTGATGGACTCATCTAAGCAGGGATAGAGAGATTGAGTTGTATTTTATATGAAGATAAAAGGCTACAGTTACAGGTGTAATATGTTATAAATATTTTCATATTGTTGAAATCTGTAAAAGAATACAAACACATGAAATAACCGAATGAATTTTGGCTACAATTGAGGAATTCGATGAATATTTGGAACCTAAATTTGTTCAGTCCTTCAGGAGTTATGACCACTCGATATTGAATAAAATACGAAATCGTTGATATTTTAAATTGTTAGTCACCATCACTAACTCCCAAAAAGCCCATTTGCAGCGAGTTGCCACACACGCTCTGTTGGAGAAAATCCGCAAATGCCAGTTTCACATTGCCTAAATGTAAGAGCCATGGACGACATGGAAGAAAGTCTGAACTGAACCACATCAACTACCAATTATGCTATGCTAACACAGGTATTCGGCAGAGGACCTGAGTTATCTATCTTCCATCTTATATATAAAAATCAATTTGTGTTTGTTTGTAGGTTTGTATGTTTGTTTGTTTGTATGTTTGTGTGTTCCTTATAGACTCAGAAACGGCCGTGGTGAAAATAGGGTACTACATTTTTTGATATCTCAAGGGGAGGCGGACCCTCCCCCTTACCCTAATTTTCAGTAACGCCAGATCTCGGGGATGGGTGATGCGATTTAAGCGAAACTTTGTAATAAAGGGGTACCTAGGGGGGCCGCCCCACCCTAAAACCTACCAAACATATATTTGAACCAATCACGACAATATGGGACTCAAATTAAAGGTATTTAGGATAAGAAAACGTATCTGATATTCAATTGTCGAACCAAATGCTAGGTGGACCACCCCAAGCCCCAAAATACCCCTAAATCGGACATGTTTACTGACCATGGCAATATGGGACTCAAATGAAAGGTATTTGGGAGTAGAATATGAATCTGATATCCAAATGTGGAACCACGTTTCTGGGGGTCCACCCCTTCCCCAAAACACCCCCCCAAACAGAACTTATTTACTGACCATATGAATATGGGGCTTAATTAAAAGGTATTTGAGTGTAGAAGTAGAATCTGATATCCAAATATGGGACCAAGTGTTTGGGGGGCCGCCTCTCCCCAAAAACCTCCCCCAAAGGGGACACATTTACGACCATAGCCACATGGGGCTCATGAAAGGTCTTTGGGAGTAAAGCACAAATCTGATTTCAATATTCGGGAAAGGTGTCTATGGGGCCACCCCACCCCCACTACACCACTCAAATAGTAAGTATTTGATGACTTTTGCAATATGAGGCTCAAATAAGAGGGTTTTTAGAGTGGAACACGAATCCGATATAAATTTTCAAGGCAAACTCACTGAGTGGCCGCCTATCCCCCAAAACACCCCCCAAGCCGGCCATGTTTGCCGACTATGGAAATATGGGGCTCAAATTAAAGGTATTTAGGAGTAGCCCACGTATCTGATATCAACATTAAGGACCAACTATTTAGGGGACGTCCCACCACCACAACAACCCCCAAATAGGACGTATTTACTCACCAAGACAAATTGGGTCTTAAAGAGAGTGGAACTAAATATTTATAGTTTTTAGGGACAATACCCCAAACCGGACATATTTGCTGACTTTTGCAATAAGGAGTTTAAATTAGATTAGAAAACGAATTTGATATCCAATTTTGAGGGCAATGGCAATATGGGGTTCAAATAAATCATATATAGATATATGAGAAAAGAGCATGTTCCTGATATATTTTCCTGGCTTAGTGTTTGGCGGACCACCCCAATCACCAAAACACCCCTAAATCGGGCATATTTACCGACCATGTCAATGTGGGGCTTAAATAAAAGGTATTCGGGGGTCGAGCAAGAATTGATACCCACTTTCGGTATCAATTTTCTGTAGGTCTGTCCCTTTCCCAAAATACCCCACAAACAGCAATTTTTTACTGACCATCGCAATATGGGGCTCAAATAAAGGTATTTGGGAGTAGAATACGAATTTGATATTCAAATTTAGGACCATGTATTAAGGGCATCACCCTTCCCCAAAACACACCCTAAAGGGGAAAAATTTGTCGACCATGCCAATTTGTGGCTTAAATGAAAGGTATTTGAGATTAGAAAACGAATTTGGTAACCTATTTTGAGGCAATGAGTTTGGGGGACGCCTCATCGTGTAAACTCCCCTAAACCAATGGCAATATGAGGTTTTAGTAAATGGTATTTGAAAGAAGAGCACGATGCTGATGCTATTCCAAGGAAACTTTTATTCCATATAAAGTAGCAGAGGGCGCAACGGAGCGGGTCCGGGTCAGCTAGTATATTATATAACCCCTTCTCCTTCTAGCAGAATTCCTCTACAGAGCATTTATTCACTCGAATATCGCCCATAAAATTCAATATCAATTTCCTAAGCTTCAAAATATGTTTCTTGATAATTGTATTGACGTATTGGGAAATGGTATTAATAGATTTGTTTAAATTCATACCACTCACACCATATCATACCCACAGCGAAGAACACTAAAAAAAGGCCAAAGACTTTAAATAAAGACATTTTCTCCTGTTAGTCAAAAAGCCAAAAAGAAAATGGTCTTAATAGAGACTTACGGCATCCAATGTCGAAATAATGGGATGGAGAAATTGAAAAGGGTCCATAATCAGATACAATTGATTACATGGACACAGACGAGCGCACCCATACAAACACACACACACACACATACACCCAGGCGCTGACCCAAGGATTCCTCCTATACAAATATTTATAATGCGGCTTATTTACACCATGAGCTGTGGGCAAGTCGGCCGTGGTGGCCCAGCCCAGACTTACAAAATAGCCAACTTAATTTAAAAAAGTAGCAGCAACCCAAGCAAACCGGAAAGGAAGAAAACCCCGGCAAAAAAGGAGAAAACAGGAACAAAAAACGATAAATTGACCAAGTAGTCAACCATAATCAACCTCAGTGGCCAGAAATCACATTTGACCAACTCAATAAGTTTAAAAGTAAATATTTTATATATGAGCCCAGGCCAGACCCAGGGAGATGGAGAGAGAGAGAGAGAGACAAAGAAAGATTTCCTAGCCTTGACTGGCTGACACAAAGGATATCCTTTAATCATAAAGGATATGTGTGTGTTTTGGTAACCCCCCAAAAGTTGTGAAATATCTACACACAGACACACACACACACCAAAAGGTGGCAAAATCAAATGCCTTGCTATTTTTGTGTCATTTGACGTTTCTATTTCTGAAGTAAGAGTAACATATGCTGTCGCTATTCACAGACTGAAGGTTACTTCCGGTCAATTTGTTAGCATTGTGCAAATATATTGAAAAGGTGTTTTTCATTTGTGATTTTATTTTATCATTATTATTTTTCTTTAACTAAAATGTAGAAATCACGTATGAAAATCATATAATTTAAGACTATTGAAAGAATTTTTTTTTGTTGAAATTTAATTTTAAATATTTGGGTCTTAACTTGAAATATGAAAAGTTAAAATAAACATCGAGTTGGCATACAAACATAACTGAAAACACCATCTAGTGCATGTACTAAGATTTTCCTACAATAGGACAAAAGATTTGGATTTCCACATCTTTAAAAGGCCATATCGGATAAACAATTATATGGGAGTTATGTCGAAACCTGTGTCATTAAGATGTGACCAAAATTGTGGTTTTTACTGCCTTAAAAGTCCATATCGGATGAAATATACACATTGGAGCTATATCTAAATTAGGACTGATTTTAATGAAATTTGCGCACGTATTAGAACGTCAATTTAAACGTCTCATGTAAAATCGGACGAAAATTTTGGATTCTACAGCCCTAAAACGCCAAATCGGATGAAAGATATATATGGGAGCTATATCTAAATCTGAACCGATTTTTATTAAATTTTGCACATACATTTAGACTTCATGACTCCACACCAAATTTGGTAAAGATCGGACCAAAATTGTGGCTTCTACAGCCTTAATAGTTCAAATCGGATGAAAGATATATATGGGAGCTATATCTAAATCTGAACCGATTTTGATGAAATTTTTGAAATATATTAAGATCAGTAACAAAACAGTCCGTGCCAAATTTTGTGCAGATCGGTTGAAAATTTTAGCTACTACGGCCATTTAAGTGCAAATCGGGCGATATATATGGAACTATATCTAAATCTAAACCGATTTTTTCAAAATCAATAGCGTTTGTCCTTGGGCCAAAAAAGTGACATGTGCAAAATTTCGTGACATTCGGACAACAAATACGACCTGCACTTTGATTACAACAATACATGGACTCACACACGGACAGACGGACATGGGTAAATCGAATCAGAAAGTGATTCTGAGTCGATCGGTATACTTATCAATAGGTCTAGCTCTTCTCCTTCTTAGCGTTGCAAACAAATGCACAAATCTATAATATCCTGTACCACAGTGGTGGTGCAGGGACCATGCTTGGTTTGGATATTGGAGACCATAGTAAAGAAGTAAAATTGGAGATCTGTTTATATGGAAGCTATATCAGGTCGCTGAACACAATTTTTCCATAAAAAATTGGATCTTCTCCCAATTTTCCAAGAGCCCAAAAACACGAAACGTGCGTGGGCTGTTTAAACCAGTGTTGCCAAAAAGATAATAGCTAAAAATTCACCCTTTATATATAGGAATATTCTGTAGTCAACATATCTAAGGGGCTCATCCTTACTTGTTGGTTTATGGGTAAGCTTCTGCTTAGGGAGAACAGGGAGGGAGGTTCTTCCGTTTCGGTTTCTGTGGAAACTTGAGGCTACAGGGGTCAGGATATGCGCTTTCGCCAACTACCTGCTAGATCTTGCTAACAAGAAGTTCTTGGATACACTCTCGGAGGTTCCGGCCTCTTGGGCTACTGGTTGCGGTTTAGGGGCGAATGATAGGAAAACTAAGTTGCTCTTTTCCTCAACGAGTGAGAGAAGATGCCTGAAAAGGCGCCCGGCCCCAACGGAGTCCCAGTAGAAGTCATTAACATACTAGCCGAGATACGGCCAGAAATGCTGCTGAACATCTATCACAGATGTCTGTCAGAAAGAATAATCCCAAAAGAATGGAAACAACAAGGGGTGGTTTTGAACAGCAAGGGGAAAGATGATCCAAAATCGTTATCGTTCTACAGGCCACTGTATATGCTGAACACAGCGGGCAAGCTGTTGAAGCGTTTATTCAAGCCAAGACTCGCGGAGGCAATCGCCGCAGGAAGATGACTCTCGAGACGGCAACATGGCCGCCCAGGGAAGTCAACAATAGGGGCCTGGACGTAGTTGAGGTTGTGGAATCATGCCAATGGCTGAACTCTTGTAGCAGACTCATCATTTTATTGGCAACACTGGACGTCAAAAATTCCTGTAAGGGCCACAGGTGGGTGGACGAATTGAGGGCTATGAAGAAGGACTTTAATGTGCCAGAGTATCTGATGAGGGTGTCTTCTACACATCCACCAAGGGTATGAAGAAGTTTGAGGTTACGTCGGGCACAAAGTTCCAAACTTGGGCCCGACCTCTGGAACGTAAGCTACGCTGTAATCACAGCAAGATATACCGACGAGGTGCAACGAGGGCTACAGCAGGTCACGATCAGAATTAGAAATAGTTTGAAATTCCACGGAATACAACTGGCAATGCAAATGACTGAGCTACTCCTGCTCACGAGGAAACACATCCTTACAGAGATAGATATGCGGATCCAGGATGTCGTCATTCCCACTAGAAGGCACGTGAAATTCTTGGGGGTACGGCTCGACACCAAATTGAAGTTTATAGCCCAGACGCAGTACTCGACACAAAGTGGCAAAAATAACATCCCAAATAGGGCGGTTAATGGTGAACATTTGAGGTCATCTATCAGGCAGGTGCAAGCTAATGATGGAGCCCTGCAATAGACCTCCAAATGAATATCTCTGGTGGTCTACCTGCAAAAAAGAATACCTTTTATATGGAAGCGAGATATGGGGTAAATCCCTACAAACCAGATGCAGGGCTAAGGAGCTGCTGTTGGTACAGAGGACGTTTGTTCTAAGAGATACGTCATCTTACCGAACAGTGTTTGAATCCCCAGTTCTCGCAATAGCCGGTATGGTATCAACAACACTAAAGGTCCTAGAGCCGATGAAAATTCATGACGCCAAATTGTACCCCCAACAGGAGTCAATATTGGAAGGCCGTCAAGATGAAATAATGAGCATTTGGCCGTCAAGATGAAATAATGACGCGCGAGTCAGATTGAGAAGATCATCCCCGATATACAATAATGGATCGATAGAAAGAAAAGTGACGTAAACTTCTATGTGATGCAGGCAATATCTTTACACGGATATTTCAGCAAGTAAAATTGCAAATTTTGCCGATTAATATTCCACTAAGGAACAGGGGCAACTTCTCACATATCTATTAATGCAGTCCGATTCAAGTTTAAGCTCAATGGTAAGGGGCCTTCTTTTTATTGTCGAGAGAGAAGTTTTACATGGCATAGTACCTCACAAATGTTGGGGTGAAACCACCGCAGAACATTTTTTTCTGATGCTCTCACCAGGATTCGAACCCAGGCGTTCAGCGTCATAGGCGGACATGCAAACCTCTGGTCGCCTCCGCAAGTACCTACATGCAGTTGGAAAATGCAGCTCACCCTCATGCATCTATAAAGAAAAAGAGGTGGTGGATAATGCAGAGCACACGGTCGTTCACTGTCAACGCTGGTGCGACAGCCGAGCGCAACTAGAAGATTCGATCGTTGAAATAAGAGCGGAAAACTTACAACGAAGATGTGCAGCAGAGAATATAGCTGGAGAGCTTTGACAACTTTTGTTGAAGAAATACTCTGGTCAAAGAAAAGTAATCTTGACGCGACATCAATGACATAGCAACTGCTATATGGAGAGGGCACCTGGATGCAGGAATACTAAGGCATATGGCGTAAGTACCACTTGGGAATCCACCTTGAAAAAAAGAGCGAGTGGTTTACTTATCCCGAAAAACAAACTGGGGTTTCAGCCGATAGAGACCGCGTCCCGCATAGGCGATAGGCGACGGCTATGCTTAGATGCATAATGCATTTCCCCACCTTATGCCCACAAAAAAATCTCACTGATGGACTTTTCAATCGCAAGGATCTTAAAGAACTTCATATGCATTAAATGGCTTCTTTTGAAAGGCTCGACAGTGCCTGAGAAACAAGATGACTAACAAGTGAACATCGCTTATGGATCTGTTCATACAAGTGATGAAACGATAAATCAAGAAAAGCATTTTAAACGTTATCACCGCATCACTGACAATTTTATAAAAAGTAGCATCCAATTACATGCCATAATCTTACGATGCACCTCGACAAATGCAACAAAATCCTTTTCTAAACAAAAGATTAACAAACGTGGCCTAAACAAAATGTAATCTTAAAGTTTACAAAACAACAGCAACGCTTCAAATAGACAACAACGGAAAAGAAGAGACACTTCCATCATCATAGCAAAAGGACATCCTGTTACTAATACTTTGCTTTTTTGTTCTTCATTTGTGCCCAAATCGATATTGATCTTCATGGTTGCACAATTCCAAATAGCCCAAAAGGTAGGCAATAGGGTATTTTTTAATCTTGATATGATTTACATGCGCAATAATTGGTAGGATTGATACAAAATGTCAAAGGTTCTTGGCAAGGCATAACAACACTTGGGCAGAAAATTAATAGTCGCCAGGATATCGATCAAGGATATCATGTAACATTTGAAGATTTCAATATCGCGATAACATAGACGGAAATGCAAACAGAGTTCACACCATTGCTAATCATTGGAACGTAAGGATGATAATGGGGTACAACAGCATAATAGGGGATGGTAAGCAAGCGCTTAAGGTGATAAGGAGTGAATGGGCATAACTTGTCCTTAATGCTGCGATTTGCCAGCGATAACAGTGCACAAATAGGATCGATTTCAGAATTAGGCCATGACACCCCGCATCTAACAATGGCAGTATAAAAAAATTCTTGAAGTTATTGTTTTGAAACTGGGAAAAATCTGATAAAAAAAATGAAATGTTTGAATTTTTTGTAGTAAAGCATAAAGTATTCCGAATTATTTTAAATGACTAAATCCTTGCTCGTATGGCATTAGGGGATTTGTAACAGGAAGTTAGATAATCTTGGGTCAACATTATAAAAACTACTATATATCGAAGTAGAAATTTTAAACTTGGTGAATTGCCGTTTTCGCTGATTATAAAGTTAAACAAATAAAAGCGTGCTAAATTTGGCCGGGCCGAATCTTTTATACCCTCCACCATGGATTGCATTTGTCGAGTTCTTTTCCCGGCATCTCTTCTTAGGCAAAAAAAGGATAAAAGAAAAGATTTGCTCTGCTATTAGAGCGATATCAAGATATGGTCCGGTTCGGACCACAATTAAATTATATGTTGGAGACCTGTATAAAATGTCAGCCACTTCGAATAAGAATTGCGTCCTTTACGGACTCAAGAAGTAAAATAGAGAGATCGGTTTATATGGGAGCTGTATCGGGCTATAGACCGATTCAGACCATAATAAATATGTATGTTAATGGTCATGAGAGGATCCGTCGTACAAAATTTCAGGCAAATCGGATAATATTTGCGACCTCTACAAGCTCAAGAAGTCAAGATCCCAGATCGGTTTATATGACAGCTATATCAGGTTATGAACCGATTTGAGCCATACTTGGCACAGTCGTTGGATATCATAACAAAACACGTCATCCATAATTTCATTCCAATCGGATAAGAATTGCGCACTCTAGAGGCTCAAGAATTCAAAATCCCAGATCGGTTTATATGCCAGCTATATCAGGTTATGAACCGATTTAAAACTTATTCGGCACAGTTGTTGAAAGTCATAATTAAATACGTCATGCTAAATTTCAGCCAAATCGGATAGAAATTGCGCCCTCTAGAGGCTCAAGAAGTCAAGTCCCCAGATCTGTTTATATGACAGCTATATCAGGTTATGAACCGATTTGAACCATACTTGGGACAGTTGTTGGATATCATAGCAAAACACGTCGTGCAAGATTTCATTCTAATCGGATAAGAATTGCGCCCTCTAGAGGCTGAAGAAGTCAAGACCCAAGATCGGTTTATATGGCAGCTATATCAGGTTATGGACCGATTTGAACACACTTGGCACAGTTGTTGGATATCATAACAAAACACGTTGTGCAAAATTTCATTCTAATCGGATAGGAATTGCGCCCTCTAGAGGCTGAAGAAGTCAAGACCCAAGATCGGTTTATATGGCAGCTATATCAGGTTATGGACCGATTTGAAGCACTCTTGACACAGTTGTTGGATATCATAACTAAAAACGTCGTGCAAAATTTCATTCCAATCGGATAAGAATTGCGCACTCTAGAGGCTCAAGAAGTCAAGACCCAAAATCGGTTTATATGGCAGCTATATCAAAACATGGACCGATATGGCCCATTTACAACACCAACCGACCTACACTAAAAAGAAGTATTTGTGCAAAATTTCAAGCGGCTAACTTTACTCCTTCGAAAGTTAGCGTGCTTTTGACAGACAGACGGACGGACGGACATGACTAGATCGACTTAAAATGACATAACGAGGTGTTAGAAACAGAATGACGAAATTAGTATACCCCCATCCTATGGTGGAGAGTATAAAAATTTACTCTGACTAATTTCCCCAAGGACTAACGGTCCGCACATCGATTCCACCATTAAGATATACCGTGCTCTTACCCTTGGGAATATTGCCCATGGCATAACCATTTATGGTTGGACGTCCAAGAGGAATGTCGACACTTTGAATGTTGCCTTGAATAAATGCTTCAGAACCTCTACGAGTCTTCTGCGAGCAACACCCGTTGAGGCTCTGCGGTTCTAAGGCAAGTTATCCGGCTTTCGCTAGATCCTGGAGACCTTTTGTATCAACCTCGCATCCAAAGCTATAACCCATACCGGTGATGGTCTCCATGATACGGTCTGGCGTCCCATCGGTTGCTGGCATGACTACGCTCGATTGTCTATTGATAGTATTCTAGGGTTGTTTTCTGAGTTGGCTATTCCCTTTCCTCTGGCGTACCCTCCGTCATGATCGATGACATCCTCAGTCCCTACAAGAGGGAACACACGACTGCTTCCCAATGAAGTCCTTCATCGGCAAGGGCTGCCGCCTCAGTGTACAGCACACAGCTACAGCAAGAACAACGAAAACACGGGCCCTGCTAGTTGCCGACTTTTCGGTGTAACTTTTTATAGCCGCCACCGAAGGATGGGGGTATATTCATTTTGTCATTCCGTTTGCAACACATCGAAATATCCATTTCCGACCCTTTGAAGTATATATATGCTTGATCCGCGTAAAAATCTAAAACAATCTAGCCATGTCCGTCCGTCTGTCTGTTGAAATCACGCCACAGTCTTCAAAATTAGAGATATTGCGCTGAAACTTTGCACAGATTCTTTTTTGGTCCATAAGCAGATTAAGTTCGAAGATGGACTATATCGGACTATATCTTGATATAGCCCCCACATAGACCGATCCGACGATTTAGGGTCTTAGGTTCATAAAAGACACATTTATTATGCGATTTTGCTGAAATTTGGGACAGTGAGATATGTTAGGCCAGTCGTCATCCCATTAGAATTTGGTCCCGATCGGACCAGAGTTAGATATAGCTGCCATATAGACCGATCTCTCGATTTAAGTCTTGGGTCTATAATAGGCGCATTTATTGCCCGATTTTGTCTAAATTTGGGACGGTGGGTTAAGTTAGGCTATTAGACATCTTTCTGTTCGAAGTTCATCTTAAGTTCGAAGATGGACTATATCGGACTATATCTTGATATAGCCCCCAGATAGACCGATCCGACGATTTAGGGTCTTAGGTTCATAAAAGACACATTTATTATGCGATTTTGCTGAAATTTGGGACAGTGAGATATGTTAGGCCAGTCGTCATCCCATTAGAATTTGGTCCCGATCGGACCAGATTTAGATATAGCTGCCATATAGACCGATCTCTCGATTTAAGTTCTTGGGTCTATAATAGGCGCATTTATTGCCCGATTTTGTCTAAATTTGGGACAGTGGGTTAAGTTAGGCTATTAGACATCTTTCTGCAATATGGCACAGATCGGTCCATATTTGGATATAGCTGCCATATAGACCGATCTCTCGATTTAAGGTTTGAGACCCATAAAAGGCCCATTTATTGTCCGATTTTGGCGAAATTTAGGACAGGAACAGGGAGGATAGCCCCCCTTCAATTTGGCCCAGATCGGTTAAGATTTGGATATAGCTGCCATATAGACAGATCTCTTTTTCTAAGGTTTTGGGCCCATAAAAGGCACGTTAATTGTCCTATTTCGCCGAAATTTGGCACAGTGAGTTGTATTAGGTCCTTCAATATCCTTCGTCAAATTGGCTCAGATCGGTCCAGAGTTGGATATAGCTGCCATATAGACCGATCTCTCGATTTAAAGTTTTGGCCCCATAAATAGCACATTCATAATCCGATTACACTGAAATTTGACACAGTGACAAATGTTAGGCTTTTCGACATCCGTATGGTATACACTTCGGATCGGTCTATATTTGGATATGGCTACCAAAAAGAACAATATTTTGTTCTACAAAATTGAACAATGACTTGTACTTATTGGACCTCTCAATATGCAGGACGAATTTGGTCCAAATTGAACCATATTTCGATAAAGCTACTATGGGGCATAAATTATGCATTTTCCAGCAGATCATGACTAAAGGTGGTTTACATATATACCCGAGTTGGTGGATATTCAAAGTTCGGCCCGGCCAAACTTAACGCCTTTTTACTTGTTCTATTTCGCATATATTAGTTAGTTGCCCACTTTATAAAATTGATATGATAATTTATAAGATACTCGACTGTACATCACAAGATGAGCTACGTGATAACTACGTGATGTTTAAACCAATCTCTTTTCTGTTTCTGTGTGTTCAACTTTTTGCGATCACCCGATCTCCAGATTGCACTTTTTGAATCACTAGCGGGTGTAATTCTTCTAAGATTTGACTGAGATTTTACACGTAGTGTTCTGGTTTGACTTCCAATAACTGTGTCAAGTATGGTCCTACTCGGTCTTTAACCTGATATAGCCCCCATATTAACCGATCTCCCGGTTATACTTCTGGAACCTGTAGAGAGAGAGAGAGCAGTTCTAATACGATTTGGCTTAAATTTTGCACAATTACTTCACTTATGGTCTTAAATATATATGCCAAGTATGGTCTGAATCAGTACAGAACATGATATAGCTGTCATATAAACCGATCTTCCGATTTTACATATTGAACCCCTAGAGAGCGCAGTTGTTTTTAGATTTGGCTGAAATTTTGCACAACGACTTCTCGTAAGACTTTCAATCCTTATACCCAATTCTTTTCTTGCCTTTAAAAAATATTCCGGTCAAAGAACTTATCAAAGTGTTCCATGGTGGAGGGTATATAAGTTCCGGCCCGGCCGAACTTTAAATGTTTAGATTTTACATCCAAGTTCAGGACCCTCCCCTTACCCCAAAAGTACTACCCAAAAATAAAAGTGGACCGAACGGGACAATATAGAAATCAAACGAAAGGTACTCAAGAGTAGAGTACGAATTTCATAATAAAAGTTGGGTCCAAGTACCTGGGGGGCCGCCCCAGCCCCAAAACCCCTTAAAATAGGTTTATTTGACGATCATGGCAATATGGAACTAAAAAGAAACATATTCAGGAGTAGATTACGAATATTGCCAGGAAGTAGGAATGGGGTTTATAATTTATTGATAACGGAAGGGGGCGGATAACGAATCTGGCATACAAATTCATATCGAAGTATAAGAGGTCACCCCACCCCCACAAAAAAGCCCAAAATGGGCACATTAGCCAATCACGGATATATGGGACTCGGTTTGTTTGTTCCTTATAGACTCAAAAACGGTAGAAACGATTTTCCTTGAAATTTTCGCATATTGTATAGGTTGGTCTGGAAGGAAACATATGCTATATAATTTTTGGATATCGGAAGAGGGACGGACCCTCCCCCTTATGCCAAAAGCACCAACCAAAATCAAAAGTGGACCGATCACAACAATATAGGTATCAAATGAAAGGTTTTGGAGTGTAGAATACGAATATGGTAATAAAATTTTTGTCTAAGTACCCATCGGGCCGCCCCAACCAAAAAACTCCTCCAAACAGACATATTCGACGTTCATGTCAATATGGGGCTCAAATGAAAGGTATTCGGGAGTAGATTTTGAATCTGGCATACAAAATCAGATCGAAGTATAAGGGGTCACGCCACCCCTCTAAAACGCCATTAGACCCATTATGACTATATGAGACTTGGCTGAACCGATTTTCTTAAAATTTTCATAGATTGTGTAAGTTCGTCTGGAAGCAAACATAGGTTATATAACTTTTGCATATCGGGTTTTTGGGGTAAAGGGGAGGGTCTGCCTCGCTCCCCCTTACCGCAAAAACGCCACCCATATTCGAAAGTGGTCCGATGGACACAAAAAGGGTATCAAATGAAAGGTATTGGAGACCAGAAAACGAATATGGTATAAAAATTGGGGTCCAAGTACCCAGCGGGCCCCCAACCTCAAAACTCCTCTAAACAGATATATTCGAAATTCATGTCAATATGGGACTCAAATTAAAAGTATTAGGCAGTAGATTACGAATATGGCATAAAACATAACCAAATTACCAAATTCCCACACATCAATGAGTGCTTTCCGATTCAAGTCTAAACTCAACTATAAGGGACATTTTTTATAGCCGAGTCCCAACGTCGTTCGGCAGTGCGACACCTCTTTGGGGAAAATTTTTTAAATGACCATGCATGGCATTGTACCTCGCAAATGTCGCCAACATTAAGAGGGGATAAACACCGCTTTGTCCGATGTTCTCACCAAGATTCAAACGCGTTCAGCGTCATAGACTACAATGGCACGAATTCGATAACCGCATTCAGGGCGAAGTGTCCCCACCCTAAAAAGATATTAGAGAATTAAAGAAGGCGCAGCGGAGCGGGCCCTGTTCGGCTAGTTGTCTATAAACATATAAAACTACTTAAAATTTTGTAATGCTTTGTTTTCCATATTTGGGGAAAACAATTTAGCTTTGGCATCCCTTTTCCCAACCATTTAAAGTTATCGTTTACTAATAACCATAGCCTGAAGCCCTTTAAACCTTTCACTGCTTCAGGCCATGAAATCTTTGAAAGGCTTCGCTGACCCCCAAACCGTTGGTTCTTTATTTTATTTTTTTAGATTGCTGCAACAAAAACAAATGTATGTCTATAAGTGAAAGTGTATTGTGTTACATGTTAATCAATTGTAAAATTACTTCAACTCCCCATTTTTTAACTCCCCCTGCCCCACACACCATAAAGCCTTTGACAAACTCCATGAAATGTTTTTTGTTTTGTTTTTATTGTTCACAAATAAGGGGGTAAAAACTGAAGCCCAAGCTAATCGTCCTGTAAAAGTCAAATAAACATTGAAAATCTTTATTGGTATTGGCCTGTCGTGAAATTGAAACAAAATATGTTCAAGTCTAGCGAAGTACAACAAAAAACAAGAAACCAAACACAAAAACCGAACCCAAAAAAATCGAGGGGTTTGAAATGGTTGACATTTGTATGATTTTATGCCTTTTTGTTGGGTTTAAAAATTGTTATTTATTTAACAATATCGTATAACACCTTCAAATAATACCTTCACAATTATTGCAATGTAAATTTTTATACAAATTAGTTGTGACGAGGGTGGAAAAGAAAGTTGTCCTAGTTCTAGTTCATTAGGAAATATATTGAAAACAAACAGTATGGAAATTTTTACCAAAACTTATGGTCAAAACAGGAAAATGCAGGAGTCGGCCGAAGTCTTCTTCTTCTCGGTTTGTTTGTTTGTTCCGTATAGAATCAAAAATAGCTGAACCGATTACCTTAAAATTTTCACAGATTGTGTAGGTTGGTCTGGAAGGAAACATAAGCTATATAATTTTTTGACATTGGGAGGGGCGGACCCTCCCCCTTACCCTAAAAGTATTATCCAAAAATAAAAGTGGGCCGATCGGGACAATATAGGTATCACATGAAAGGTATTCAAGAGTAGAGTACGAATTTTATAATAAAAGTTGGGTCCCAGTACCTGGGGGGCCCCCCCAGCCCCAAGACCCCTTAAAAAAGGTCTATTTGACGATCATGACAATATGGGACTCAAATGAAAGGTATTCGGGAGTAGATTACGAATACGGTCAGGAAGAAGAAATATGCTTTATAATTTATTGATAACGGAAGGGGGCTGACCCTCCACCGTTACCCCAAAAACACCACCCTAAATCAAAAGTGGACTAATAAGGACAATTCGCTTATCAAATGAAAAGTATGCGGGAGTAGATAACGAATCTGGCATACAAATTCCTGTCGAAGTATAGGGGGTCACCCCAATCCCACAAAAACGTCCAAAATGGGCACATTAGCCAATCACGGATATATGGAACTCGGTTTGTTTGTTCCGTATAGACTGAGAAACGGCAGAACCAACTTTCTGGACATTTTCGCATATTTTGTAGGTTGGTCTGGAAAGAAACATAGGTTATATAATTTTTTGGTATCGGAAGGGGGGGGGACGGACCCTCCCGCATATGCCAAAAATACTACCCAAAATCAAAAGTGGACTGATCGGGTAGATTACGAATATGGTATTAAATTTTGAGTCTAAGTACCCATCGGGCCGCCCCAACCTCAAAACTCCTCCAAACAGACATATTGGACATTCATTTCAATATGGGGCTCAAATTAACGGTATTCGGGAGTAGATTTCGAATATGGCATACAAAATCAGATCGAAGTAAAGGGGGTCACGCCACCCCTCAAAAACTCCATTAGACCTATTATGACTATATGAGACTTGGCTGAACCGATTTTCTTAAAATTTTCATAGATTGTATACGTTTATCTGGAAGGAAACATAGTTTATATAATTTTTTGATATCGGAAGAGGGCGATCCTTCCCCTTTACCGCAAAAACGCCACCCATATCCGAAAACGATACAATGGGTACAATAATAATAATATCAAATAAAAGGTATTGGAGACCAGAAAACGAATATGGTATTAAAATTTGGATCCAAGTACTAAGCGGGCCCCACCAACCCCAAAACTCCTCTAAACAGATATATTCGAAGTTCATGTCAATATGGAACTCAAATGAAAAGTATTAGGCAGTAGATCACAGATATGGCATAAAACATTAGGTGCAAGTAATGGAAGGTCGCCCAACCCCACATTCCCCCAAATGGGCATGGCTATATGGGTCTCAAATGAAAGGTTTTAGGGAGTAGATTACGAATATGACAGTAAAATTGTCGTTCAATCCTAGGTGGCGCTTTTCCTCCTAAATATATGTCAAATGGGTTATTTGACCCATTATGACAATATGGGACTCAAATGAAAGATATTTGAGAGTAGAAAACGAATTTGATATCCAATTTTAGAGCCAAGTGTTTTGGGGTACGTCCTAAAGCACCCCCTAAACTGAACTTCATTTCCGTTGGGAATAAAAAACGAATTTGATATCTATGTTCAGTGCAAAGTGCCGGTGGCCGCCCCAGCCACAAAACACCCTCCAAACGGTTCATATTTACCGGCCATCTATTTTCAGCGCAAAGTGCCGGTGGCCGCCCCAGCTCAAAACACCCTCCAAACGGTTCATATTCACCGGCCATGGCAATATGGGGCTAAAATAAAAGGGATTTGGAAGTGCAGCACGAATTTGATATCCATATTTCAGTCGAAATATCTGAGGTGCCATCCCTCCCCTAATGAGTACATTACCCTAGGGAAGAACATTACCACCAGGAACCGGAAAGGACAAATTCTCACACAGCAATGAGTGCTTTCCGATTCAATGATAAGGGACGTTTTCGTATAGCCGAGTCCGAACTGCGTCCCATAGTGTGACACCGCTTTGGGGAACATTTTTTTTAAATGACCATGCATTGTACCTCGCAAAGGTCGTCAACATTAAGAGAGGATAAACACCGCTTTGTCCGATGTTCTCGCCAGGATTCGAACGCGTTCAGCGTCATAGACTACAATGGCACGAATTCGATATCCACATTCAGGTCGAAGTGTCCCCACCCTAAAAAGATATTAAAGAGTTAAAGAAGGCGCAACGGAGCGGGCCCGGTTCGGCTAGTCTACTATAAAAACCCTAAACAGCAATAAAATTCTAAAGCATCGAAGAAAATCGTGGGTACTGCAGTTTAAAAAAATATATGGGGATTATATTCAAACCTGAGCCAAAGTTTTCTAAAAGGCTTGGGTTAAAAGTGTTGTTTGTACAACATGGAATGACAGATGGACAACAAATTCGAATTATGAGACAGACAGACATATAAACTGTCCTTTCGATGTGGGGTCGTGAGCTCAAGAAAGTAGCAGTTCCTATACAATTGCGACAAAATTTAATTAGGTCTAGGTTGTAAAGGTAGCCCACCACATGAAACGCATGTGCATTAGGGTGGGTCAGATTGTGTGGACCAAAAAACACCATCAAGCGGTTATCAAAATCACAGAACACGACGATTACTTAGAAAATTTATGAAAGAAACCATACGTCCAAAATCAAAACCTGTTTTGACCAACAAAATCCGTTCTCAACTAATTTATCTTCTAGGCGATTTTCGATGAGTAATATTTGTTTTTTTTTTCTCTAATCCCGAAATATAAAAGGCAACCTTCGTACAAATTTGGTTGTAGTCCTCGCTAGTGATCCAGTTAAGGATTTTAAGTCCAAGCAACAAATTCGGAGGCCACCGTAGCGCAGAGGTTAGCATGTCCGCCTATGACGCTGACGCGATCAGCCCACCACATGAAACACATGTGCATTCGAGTGGGTGAGATTGTGTGGACCAAAAAAAATCATCAAGCGGTTATCAAAATCACAGAACACGACGATTACTTAGAAAATTTGTGAAAGAAGCCATAGATCTAAAATCAAAACCTGTTTTGACCACCAAAGTCCTTTCTCAACTAATTTATCTTCTAGGCGATTTTCGATGGGTCATATTTGTTTTTGTTTTCTAATCGTGAAATATAAAAGGCAACCTTCGTACAAATTTGGATGCAGTCCTCGCTAGTGATCCAGTTAAGGATTTTAAGTCCAGGCATCAAATTCGGAGGCCACCGTAGCGCAGAGGTTAGCACGACCGCCTATGACGCTGACGCGATCAGCCCACCATATGAAACGCATGTGCATTCGAGTGGGTGAGAATGTATGGACCAAAAAAAAAACATCAAGTGGTTATCAAAATCACAGAACACGACGATTACTTAGAAAATTTATGAAAGAAACCATAGGTCCAAAATCAAAACCTGTTTTGACCAACAAAATCCGTTCTCAACTAATTTATCTTCTAGGCGATTTTCGATGAGTAATATTTGTTTTTTTTCTCTAATCCCGAAATATAAAAGGCAACCTTCGTACAAATTTGGTTGTAGTCCTCGCTAGTGATCCAGTTAAGGATTTTAAGTCCAAGCATCAAATTTGGAGGCCACCGTAGCGCAGAGGTTAGCATGTCCGCCAATGACGCCTGAACGCCTGGGTTCGAATCCTGGCGAGACTATCAGAAAAAAAAAATTTTTCAGCGGTGGTTTTCCCCTCCTAATGCTGGCAACATTTGTGAGGTACTATGCCATATAAGACTTCTCTCCAAAGAGGTTTCGCACTCCGTTCGGACTCAGTCCAAAAACTCGCTGGACTCACAAGGTGTGCAAGCAGTGATGCAAAAGACAAAGTTGCTCCCCCTAGCGGGAAAAAATATCCCAGTGGAAGTGGACTTAGGGTGGGCACAATTACACATGTGCACACTATTTCCAAGCCCATGTGTGTAAATTTGCCCACCACTAGTATAGATGGAATATTGCTAAGGAAGAAGAGATCGGACACGAAGAAGTTAACTGGGTTGTATTCTTGACCAGACATATTTTATTGGTGTCCCATATTATTACGATCGATCTATATGGAATACTTGGCCTCAAGTTTTGAATTTTGTCCATTTGCGGTTTTTTGGGAGTGGGAAGGCCCCCTTAACACTGTCCCTTTTATTTGACATCTTTCTCGTGTTCCAAATCAGTTCAGGGGATATTTTTTATAGTTCTCACCATTCAAGATGAAAAATTGACTTCTATAGCTCACCTCGCATACCAAATTTTAACAAAAAAGGAAAATGCAAATAAAATGTCAACCAATGTCATTGAATAGTCAACAATGAAAATTCAACTGTCTGCCAGAGGTTGTAGCAAAAAAGAAGAAAACCTTCAATGGCAGCAGGCTAATTGTTAGACCAAGTTGGCCAACACCATCACCGCGCCAAGTGCCCCCCTCTCTCCACAACAACCACAAGGGCTATATGGTGACACGGAGAAGGTTTGTAATTACATACAATTAACAAAAAAGGGTCATTATTTACACAGGTCATCCATTGAACCATACCTACCTCCAACAATCTATCATTGTTGGCTACGAGTTCATATCCTTTTTGGGTTGTTGTCCAACATTCTGTTAAAATTAATGCTAATGAAAAAATCAATATTATTTCAGCGATAACATGCAAAGTGACAATGCCCACGAATGCGCCAAGCAGAAGAAAACCCCAACCGAGCAAACCAATATCGTGGAGAACTGAAGGACAAAGAAACCACCTCTCTATGCAGGGCAAGCCTTTAAACAAAGGCCAGAACCTTATTTAACCCTTATTAATGAGATGTGTGAGCACGAGTGTGTGCAAAGGGCTATTGGAAATGTTCAAGTCAATACCAAGCCCACATACCAATGTATGTTAGGATGTGTGAGGACATGCATAGCAAACGTTCGTACATTTTGTTTCAACAACAATTATACTTTTATTGAAGCTTTTCACACTTTGGCAAAAGGGATTTCACATCATTTGGACACCGTTGTGATGATGAACCTTCCATGCTCTGATGCCTTTTACAAACTTATGACGATGTGACGAACGAAGCCTATGCCCAATCTGATTCATTTTCTGATGATGATGATGAATCTCTCTCAGTGCTAATGAATGCCTGCTGTGTCAATATAAAATGTTGACAAAACACAAATCAAAACGACAAAGTTTTCTCTTCTTTGGTAGTCATTGACTTCAGCTCACAGTTTGATCGGCCCCCGGCACCACACCGTGAGAGGTGAGAGGAGTTGCAAGAGTTGTTAGCAGTACAAGGAAACTATTTAACAAAATCATTGAACGGCAAAAAGTAACATACGCGTCCAAATTAAGTTTTACAAATTTTTAAATTGTCCTTCTTTTGAATGGAAACAAAAAAAGTACCCCCTCAGCATGTTGCCAACAACCTTTTTGGGCATAGCCAGCAAGCAACATTAAACGAAACAGAATTTCAATTCAATGCCAATGTTCTTTTTTATAACCACCAACTTAGGGTGAAGGGTATACTAATTTAATTGTAACGTTCGTAACGTTTCGAAATAGTGGCTGAAGTTTGGACGGCTGTCAGTCGAATGCACTACAACTCCCGAACAAATTGTTCACATAAAATGTCGCCCAGTATAGAAATTCCATCGGCACCCCGCAACTTGAACTTCATCTTTGGTAGATTGTGTGGCCCAGAGTCCAAGGCTGGAACTGTTAGCGGTTGAACAACCTGCCGCATCTCTTGTGTTCATTCTATGTCGCCAAAAGTGCCTAAAGTTCCATCATACGTTTTATCTGGGTTCCAGAGTCGCTTTACGGAAGACAACAACTTGCCAGTGCTGGCATTTGAGTTATAAAGCTTCAAGACCTCTAGCCTAAAGTTTCACTCGTATTTATTGACTATGCTAAAGAAAGGCGAATTACTTCACTCTCATCTTCGAGAGCCGCTTTCTGCGCCGTTAAATATGGCTTCACTGTTGTTGCGTTAATAATGCCTCAAAATGTTCTAAGCGCCCTACACTATGGCACAATGGATAAAAATTATCCAAATGAATTTAATTTAAGACAGCCGCTATAACCTAACCGAAGCGCGCATCCAAAGCGCTTTACGCCATTTAGATTTTCTTTGTTTTCGGCCTCCTAACGTGGGACCAGATACCAATCAGCGGTTTATACACGTTGCATGTCTCCATTTCTACAGTTTCAGATTTGATCCTATGAATGGGTCCAAGAGTTTATCACAAAACGAAAATTTTTATAAAACCCCACGATATTTTTCGAATCTGAAGATTTCTTTCGAAACTGACGATTTCTTTCAAATCTCAAGATTTTTCTTCAAATCCCACAATTGTCATAAAATCTCGCTATTAAAAAATTGTGGAATTTCATACAAATCAGGGGATTTTGAAAATATGGTGGGATTTTATAAAAATCGTGGGATTTTGTAAAAATCGTGGAATTTTGTAGAAATCGTGGGATTTTGTAGAAATCGTGGGATTTGGTAAAAGTTGTGGGAATTTGTAAAAATAGTGGGATTTTGTAAAAATTGTGGGATTTTGTAAAAATCGTGGGATTTTGTAAAAATCGTAGGATTTTGTAAAAATCCTGGGATTTTATAAAAATCGTGGGATTTTATAAAAATCGTGGGATTTTGTAAAAATCGTGGAATTTTGTAGAAATCGTGGGATTTTGTAAAAATCGTGGGATTTTATAAAAATCGTGGGATTTTGTAAAAATTGTGGATTTTTGTAAAAATCGCGTGATTTTGTAAAAATTGTGGGATTTTGTAAAAATCGTGGAATTTTGTAGTAATCGTTGGATATTGTAAAAATCATGGAATTTTGTAAAAATCGTGGGATTTTGTAAAAATCGTGGGATTTTGTAAAAATCGTGGGATTTTGTAAAAATCGTGGGATTTTGTAAAAATCGTCTGTCTGCCGTGGGATTTTGTAAAAATCGTGGGATTTTGTAAAAATTGTGGAATTTTGTAAAAATCGTGAG
The DNA here is from genome assembly GCF_963082655.1 of Stomoxys calcitrans. Classification (NCBI taxonomy): domain Eukaryota; kingdom Metazoa; phylum Arthropoda; class Insecta; order Diptera; family Muscidae; genus Stomoxys; species Stomoxys calcitrans. The sequence goes on along the minus strand of NC_081555.1, from coordinate 167,177,162 downwards.
ATTTTGTAAAAATCGTGGGATTTTATAAGAATCGTGGGATTTTATAAAAATCGTGGGATTTTGTAAAAATCGTGGGATTTTGTAAAAATCGTGGGATTTTATAAAAATCGTAGGATTTTGTAAAAATCGTGGAATTTCGAAAAATCGTGGGATTTTTAAAAAGTCGAAGAATTTTGTAAAATTCATTCGCAGTTTGTAAAAATCCTTATATTTTATAAAAATCCTGGGACTTTATAAAAATAGTGGGTTTTTGCAAAAATTTTTGGATTTGTAAAAATTGTGGGGCTTATAAAAATCCTGGGACTTTATAAAAATTGCGGGATTTTGCAAAGACCGTGAGACTTTGTAAAAATCGTGGAATTTGGTATACGCCTTGTGAATCCTGTTGCTTTATACAATAAAAACCTTGGAATTCTGTAAAAGTCGTGGAATTTTCTAAAAATCCTAAGGTTTAGTCAAAATTTTAAGATTTAAAAAAAAAAACTTGTGTTTTGAAAAAGTCATGGTTTTTGGTAAAACAATTTTATGAGCCAAACTGCTTAACTTAATTGTCCCAAATTTTGGCGAAATCGGACAATAAATGCGCCTTTTATGGCCCCAAAACCTTAAATTGAGATATCGGTCTATATGGCAGCTATATCCAAATCTAAACCGATCTGTGCCACATTTCAGAAATATGTCAATGGACTTAGTCTTACTCACTGTCAAAAATTTCGGCGACATCGGACAATAAATGCGCCTTTTTTGGGCTCAAAACCTTAAATCGAGAGATCGGTCTATATGGCAGCTATATCCAAATCTAGACCGATCTGTGCAAACTTGAAGAAGAAAGTCGAGGAGCCTAACACAACTCACTGTCCCAAAATCGGCAAAATCCTTTAAACTTAAATCGAGAGATCGGTCTGTATGGCAGCTATAACCAAATCTGGACCGATCTGGGCCAAATTGACGAAGGATGTCGAAGGGCCTAACACAACTCACGACCCTAAATCGGAGGTTGGGTCTATATGGCAGCTATAACCAAATCTGGACCGATCTGGGCTAAATTGACGAAGGATGTCGAAGGGTGATATAGCCAGTCCGTCCGTCCATCTATCCATCTGAATAACGATAGCGGTCAAACAAGTTTTTGTACATCGAAGCTGTAGCCCTTGCCGATGAAGGAGTCCATCGGGTCAATCCGGTACCTACAACCGGCTGCCATGGGATTGGGTCAAACGGGTAAGCTAGACACTTGAAATTTTACACTGACACTTCCTATGAATGTAGGTCGCTGGGGATTGTAAATGCGCCATACCGGTTCAGATTTGTATATAGCTCCTATATAAGCAGATCTCCCGATTTTAATTCTTTAGCCCTTACAAAACGCAATTTTTGTTCGATTGACACAATTTTTGCATGTAGTGTTCTGTGGAAACTTCCAAAACGTCGGTCAAACTTGCAAATTTTGCCCATGAACATTCCACTAAGGTACAGGGGCAAATTTCTCATATATAAATGAGTGCAGTCCGATTCATTTTTAAGCCCAATGATAAGTGGGCTCCTTTTTATAGCCGAGTTCGAATGGACTTTTCCTGATGACCTCGCCAGGATTCGAACCTAAGCGTTCAGTGTCATAGGCGGCCAAACTTAGCACATTTTAACTTGTTATTATTAGTCCTACGATTTTTTTAAATTCCCACGACTTTTATAAAATCATACGATTTTCGTAGAATCCCAGCATTTTTGGAAAACTTTGGGAATTTCATACAATCCCCAATTTTTTTTAAATCCTTCGGTTTTTATGAAATCCCAAAATTTTTGTAAAATCCTACGATCCCACGATGTTAAATCAAATCTCATGATTTATATAAAGTACGTACCGGTGTTAGAAATCTTACACCGGTACGTACTTTAAATCACATGACATCAAAATTCCCCAGATTTCGATAGAATCCCAGAATTTTAATCAAATGCGAGAATTTTTAATCAAATCCTAGGATGTGAACCCAGACGTTCAGCGTCATAGGCGAACATGCAAACATCTTCGCTATAATGGGTTCCAATAAACCACATAAGGCAGCATACCAATAAGTCGACTGTGCCCGTTTTTAGTCGCCACTAGTTCCTTCTTTAGTTTTTAGGCTTTAAGAATGTAGAGCATTGTTATTTTTGTTTTTTTCTTTTACTCCCTTTGTTTCACTTCCAAAGGGGTTCGTTCCCCTTTTGGCCATTCAATTGTGCATGTTTGTGCGTTTGATTTTTTCTGAATAGATTTTCTCTTGGTATGCAAAAAAAATGAAACACAACAAAAAAGTGAAAAAAGGAAACCAAATCAGCCGCGTTGTGGGCTTGTGAACCCGGCCACAATTTTGGGCTACCAAAAGCAACCCCGGAAAAAAGTACAATGCAATAGCGTAGAGGACACTTGATAACTTAGCCGCTGAAAATTTGATACAATAAACAATAAGAGGGCATTGTCTCATGTGTCCGCCGCGTGAGTTGTCTATCATTAAGAGCACAGTGGTTAGGCTATGGCAAACAGTGGCATAAAACATAAAAGTCTGCTATCAGACAGTAGTAAAACGCTCTTCTTAGGTTTTTGCAAACCCAATCATAGCCAGACTACACCCATAGAAAAAATCAAGCACGGCTTTGACAAAATGTCTACATTCGTTCATAAAAGTGAATCAACACACAGAGGTTACTAGATCAACAACAAATATTTATAAAACGACAACAGTTATGTTGAACAAAATGTTCACAGACGTTCACATTCAGACAACCTGTAGTGCACAGTTTATTTAAAGATTACAAAAATATTTTGTGTGCCGATGAGTATCGAACCTGTGTTCCATCAATCTCATTATGTGTTTACAAACGCCATACCAAATTGCACCACGTGTTCACAAAATCAATCACGCTTGTTGACAATATTTCCAACAACGCCCGTGTATGATAATGACAACGTTGGCGCATGCAACATATTTTCCTATCTTTGTAACTCTTGAAAATTTTGAGTGATTAGAGCTGTGGTGCTTTGGAGAAATTGAATCACAAATCAAGTTTCGGCCGAAAGGCCCAAGTCACCAAATTTATGTGCCTGGAAAGAGGCCCCTGGACCATCTAATGCCTTTTGTACATCATCTCATTAACAATTCAGCTCAAAATTTTCAGAATTTAGAAGATACAATTCATTCATTATCATTTTCAAACGGCAGATTTTTATACCCTCCACCATAAGATGGGGGGTATACTAATTTCGTCATTCTGATTGTAACTACTCGAAATATTCGTCTGAGACCCCATAAAGTATATATATTCTTGATCGTCGTGAAATTTTATGTCGATCTAGCCATGTCCGTCCGTCTGTCCGTCCGTCCGTCCGTCTGTCTGTCGAAAGCACGCTAACTTCCGAAGGAGTAAAGCTAGCCACTTGAAATTTTGAACAAATACTTCATATTAGTGTAGGTCGGTTGGTATTGTAAATGGGCCATATCGGTCCATGTTTTGATATAGCTGCAATATAAACCGATCTTGGGTCTTGACTTCTTGAGCCTCTAGAGTGCACAATTCTCATCCGATTGGGATGAAATTTTGCACGACGTGGTTTGTTATTATATCCAACAACTGTGCCAGGTATGGTTCAAATCGGTTTATAACCTGATATAGCTGCCATAGAAACCGATCTTGGGTCTTGACTTCTTGAGCCTCTAGAGTGCGCAATTCTTATCCGATTGGAATGAAATTTTGCACGACGTGTTTCGTTATGATATCCAACAACTGTGCCACGTATGGTTCAAATCGGTCTATAACCTGATATAGCTGCCATAGAAACCGATCTTGGGTCTTGACTTCTTGAGCCTCTAGAGTGCGCAATTCTTATCCGATTGGAATGAAATTTTGCACGACGTGTTTCGTTATGATATCCAACAACTGTGCCAGGTATGGTTCAAATCGGTCCATAACCTTTTATAGCTGTCATATAAACCGATCTTGGGTCTTCACTACTTCAGCCTCTAGAGTGCGCAATTCTTATCCGATTGGAATGAAATTTTCCACGACGTGTTTCGTTATGATATCCAACAACTGTGCCAGGTATGGTACAAATCGTTCCATAACCTTATATAGCTGTCATATAAACCGATCTTGGGTCTTGAATTCTTGAGCCTCTAGAGTCCGCAATTCTTATCCGATTGGAATGAAATTTTGCACGACGTGTTTTGTTATGATATCCAACAACTGTGCCATGTATGGTTCAAATCGGTCTATAACCTGATAAAGCTGCCATATAAACCGATCTGGGGTCTTGACTTCTTGAGCCTCTAGAGTGCGCAATTCTTATCCGATTGGAATGAAATTTTGCACAACGTGTTTTGTTATGATATCCAACAACTGTGCCATGTATGGTTCAAATCGGTCTATAACCTGATAAAGCTGCCATATAAACCGATCTGGGGTCTTGACTTCTTGAGCCTCTAAAGTGCGCAATTCTTATCCAATTTGAATGAAATTTTGAGCGAAGTATTTTGTTATGATATCCAACAACTGTGCCAAGTATTGTTCAAATCGGTCCATAACCTAATATAGCTATCATTTAAACCGATCTGGGGACTTGAGCTTCTAGAGGGCGCAATTCCTATCCGATTAGGCTGAACTTTTGCATGACGTATTTTATTATGACTTTCAACAACTGTGCCGAATAAGGTTCGGTTCATAACCTGATATAGCTGCCATATAAACCGATCTGGGATCTTGACTTCTTGATCCTCTAGAGGTCGCAATTATTATCCGATTTTCCTGAAATTTTGTGCGACGGATTCTCTCATGACCATCAACATTCGTGTTTATTATGGTCTGAATCGGTCTATAGCCTGATACAGCTCCCATAAAAAACGAGCTCTCTATTTTACTTCTTGAGCCCCCAACGGGCGCAATTCTTATTCGAATTGGCTGACATTTTACACATATCTCCAACATATAATTTAATTGTGGTCCGAACCGGAGCATATCTTGATATCGCTCTAATAGCGGAGATATCTTTTCTTTTATCCTTTTTGCCTAAGAAGATATGCCGGGAAAAGAACTCGACGAATGCGTTCCACGGTGGAGGGTATACATATAAGATTCGGCCCGGCCGAACTTAGCATGCTTTTACTTGTCTTTACCTCATCCCCGTGTGCGATGAGCGTTTTATTTTTCGCTATCGCCAAACACTTTAATACTAGGAAGCTTATGAAAAATAAGGCCTCCTTTGCTATATCATCGCACTGTATGGTAGATGCCATGATTCACAAACTGAAAACCGATTCAGTGGACAATGATCCATATGGGTTTTATTAATGAAAAACCCCTTTTAAACCACTGTGTGCAGGATTTCACACCAATAGTGGGTAACCGAAATCGAAATAACTGAGGGGAAAAAAAATAATTTAAATGCAATTATTTAACGCATGTTTGGTTGATTGTGTTCAAAAAATAGAACGACACCATCAAAGTGCGAAACACTCGTCTTCACCCCAAATGGTGTAGAAGTTTCAAATAAAACTACCATTAAAGTGCTTCGAAGTGACGTGCCCTGTTTTTAATAAAAACACGGCTGGTGTTTCTTCTTATTATATTTTGTTATGATATCCAACAACTGTGCCAAGTATTGTTCAAATCGGTCCATAACCTAATATAGCTATCATTTAAACCGATCTGGGGACTTGAGCTTCTAGAGGGCGCAATTCCTATCCGATTAGGCTGAACTTTTGCATGACGTATTTTATTATGACTTTCAACAACTGTGCCGAATAAGGTTCGGTTCATAACCTGATATAGCTGCCATATAAACCGATCTGGGATCTTGACTTCTTGATCCTCTAGAGGTCGCAATTATTATCCGATTTTCCTGAAATTTTGTGCGACGGATTCTCTCATGACCATCAACATTCGTGTTTATTATGGTCTGAATCGGTCTATAGCCTGATACAGCTCCCATAAAAAACGAGCTCTCTATTTTACTTCTTGAGCCCCCAACGGGCGCAATTCTTATTCGAATTGGCTGACATTTTACACAGGTCTCCAACATATAATTTAATTGTGGTCCGAACCGGAGCATATCTTGATATCGCTCTAATAGCGGAGAAAATCTTTTCTTTTATCCTTTTTGCCTAAGAAGAGATGCCGGGAAAAGAACTCGACGAATGAGTTCCACGGTGGAGGGTATATAAGATTCGGCCCGGCCGAACTTAGCACGCTTTTACTTGTCTTTACCTCATCCCCGTGTGCGATGAGCGTTTTATTTTTCGCTATCGCCAAACACTTTAATACTAGGAAGCTTATGAAAAATAAGGCCTCCTTTGCTATATCATCGCACTGTATGGTAGATGCCATGATTCACAAACTGAAAACCGATTCAGTGGACAATGATCCATATGGGTTTTATTAATGAAAAACCCCTTTTAAACCACTGTGTACAGGATTTCACACCAATAATGGGTAACCGAAATCGAAATAACTGAGGGAAAAAAAAAATAATTTAAATGCAATTATTTAACGCATGTTTGGTTGATTGTGTTCAAAAAATAGAACGACACCATCAAAGTGCGAAACACTCGTCTTCACCCCAAATGGTGTAGAAGTTTCAAATAAAACTACCATTAAAGTGCTTCGAAGTGACGTGCCCTGTTTTTATTAAAAACACGGCTGGTGTTTCTACTTACGCCCAAGAACAAACAGAAAATATCCTGCTGTACTTTGTATTGAAAAAACGAACTTCCAACAACAAAGAGATGAAGTTAACCTTCATCAAGGCAAAGGTACAAATGCGGCCAAACACCATGGAGCTGAAACAAAACGAATGGCTAACGAATGCAACATTCTGATTCCGTTTTCTAATGGCAACAAATCCCAGGATCATCCGTTGACAAGGTTATGAAAGGAGCTGAGTGTGTTACGCCTGATCTACGTTTGTTGTTAGCATCGCTTGCCGACTTAATCACAAAATGTGAAGCCAGAGCAACTGAAGTGAATCGAAAGTAGGTCTCTAATTGTTTACTCCTTTCTTTAGCTAATTATGAAATATAACGTATTTTTAATTGTACTGCCTGAAGGCTTGTCAGGATGTTGCATTTTCGAATCTCTTAAGTAAGCCTATTTTCTATGAAAACAAACATGTCAGCTTAGTCTTACTTTCTTAAAGACATTTTAAGAATGTTGAGAAGGCAAGAAAAGGATATCAATGTTGGTCCTTTATTGGCTCACGCGCTATCACAACACACAGCTGTTGTTTTGATATCTGTACTCCGTCTGGTATGGCAAACATGGGGATTTATCATCAACACCTTTTTTTTGTAACAAAAACTCTATTTAGAGCCAAAAAATTGCTTCGTTACTCCCTAGCTGTTTGACTTTGGCATTTGGCCACCACGTGTTTATCAAAAAGCCATTAAGGATAAAATATACTTGAAGTATGTTTTGTATTCCTAAGATTTTTTGAATTTCTTATAGAATTTAATTTTTTTCTTGTTTGTGAATATTTTCCCTTTGACTTCTTGAAAACTCCAAACATTTCCTTAAGTGTCCTTAACTCGCTTCCCTGTGAGAGGGGAACAAAGTTGTGAATTGGCACGGTATGTGACCTGGCACTTCACTTCTGTGGAAGTGTCAAAAGTGGCAAACACCAAGTGAAGATTTTCAAGACTATTTCTTAACTATTGCGTGTCAGTGGCACAGCAAGTGTGCAACTTTTCAAGTATCCTTCACAAAATCGAACAGCGGCAGTTGTTTGTCAACATTAGCGGGAATTGCTCCACATTCCAGACAGTTACAAGTAGTTGTGGCGGCGCTAAGGACTTTTGGTTTACTGAATTCTTGTAGTGATAGAAGACCAAAAAAGTGTTTGTCTTAGAAATTTTCTAATGAGTTTTCAGAAATTAAAATAATGACTAGTTAGGATTTTCAGAAATTTAGGTAATTTGAAGTTTGAGTCCTCGCTTACCGACCGGTAAAATTTTACCGAGAAAAAATCCCCGAACAATATTACTATCAACAAAGTTTTATTTTAACAAGTTAAAGCGTTCTCAGCCGGGCCGAATCTTATATATCCTCCACCAAAGGATAATGGATAAGAATTGCTATACTAATGAAGCTATATCAGGTTATGCACCGATTCGGGCCATACTTGGCACAGTTATTGAATATCACAACAAAATACTACGTACAAAATTTCAGTCAAATCGGATAAGAATTGCGCCCTCTAGAGGCTCAAGAAGTCAAGACCCAAGATTGGTTTAAATGGCAGCTATATCAAAACATGGACCGATATGGCCCATTTACAATACCAACCGACCTACACTAATAAGAAGTATTTGTGCAAAATTTCAAGCGGCTAGCTTTACTCCTTCGGAAGTTAGCGTGCTTTCGACAGACAGACGGACGGACGGACAGACGGACGGACGGACATGGCTAGATCGACATAAAATGTCGCGACGATCAAGAATATATATACTTTATGGGGTCTCAGACGAATATTTCGAGTAGTTACAAACAGAATGGCCAAATTAGTATATCCCCCATCCTATGGTGGAGGGTATAATAAAAATTTGGTATCCAAATTTCGGATGGGGTACCTAGGGGGGCTGCCCCACCCTAAATACTACCAAACATATATTTCGACCAACCACGACAATATAGGACTTAAATGAAAGGTATATACGATAAGAAAGCGTATTTTATGTCTAATTGTCGGACCATGTGCTATGGGGACCACCCCAAGCCCCAAAACACCCCTAAATCGGACATATTTACCGACCATGGCAATATGGGACTCAAATGAAAGGTATTTGCGAATAGAATACGAATCTGATATCCAAATGTAGGACCACTTTTCTGGGGGTCCACCACTTTCTCAAAACACCCCCCAAACAGGACTTATTTACTGACCATGAGAATATGGGGCTTAAATAAATGGTATTTGAATGTAGAACACGAATCTGATAACCAAATATGGGACCAAGTGTTAGGGGAGCTCTCTCACCAAAAACATCACCCAAAGGAGACAAATTTAAGACCATAACAATATGGGGTTCAAATGAAAGGTCTTTGGGATTAAAGCACGAATTTGATATCAATATTCGGGAAAAGTGTCTATGGGGCCACCCAACCCCCGTAACACCACACAAATAGTAAGTATTTTCTGACTATTGCAATATGAGGCTCAAATAAGAGGGTTTTTGAAGTGGGACACGAATCCGATATATATTTTCAAGGCCAACTCACTGAGTGGCCTCCCATCCCACAAAACACCCCCCAATCCGGTCATGTTTGCCGACTATGGAAATATGGGGCTCAAATTAAAGGTATGTGGGAGTAGACCACGTATCTGATATCAACATTAGGGACCAACTGTCTAGCGGACGTCGCACCACCATAACAACCCACAAATAGGACTAGGTGGAGTGAAACTAAATATTCATAGTTTTTAGGGCAAATACCCCAAACCGGACATATTTACTGACTTTTGCAATAAGGAGTTTTAATGAGATAAGAAAACGAATTTGATATCCAATTTTGAGGGCAATGGGGCAATGTGGGGTTCAAATAAATGATATATAGATAAATGAGAATAGAGTACGTTGCTGATATATTTTCCGGGCTTCCGGGTCGGGCATATTTACCGACCATCTCAATGTGGAACTTAAATGAAAGGTATTAGGGGGTAGAGCAAGAATTGTATTTGTATTTGTATTTTATTATGATAAAACCCATACAAAAGACAGTGTCTTATATAAAGCATGGGTTAGTAAATTGATAAATACAATGAGTTCAACAAGTTTTTATTTAAATAATTGATACAAAATATTTAACAATTTAAGCAAAGTTACTGATACAATATTTAAGTTAAAAAAAGGTTTAAACTAAACAAAAAAAAGAAGAAAAAGAAACTCTAAAGAAAATTTAACAATTTAATCAAAGTTACTAATAAAATAAATTAAAAAAAAATAGTTATAAAAAAAACAAAACAAATAATTAATTAAAATGATTATAAATCAAAGATTTGAACTGTCGTTCATTACTTATAATTTGAATACTATTGGGAAGATTATTCCAGAGACGTATAGCATTATCAAAGAACTGTTGTTCAGATACACGATATTGATGACGTATTTGTATTACTTGTTTACCTCTTGTAGAGTTGGCAAAACGCAAAACAGAAGCCAGATATGACGGTTCATTGGTATAAATTATCTTGTGGATCATTTGCAACAAGCGTATCTTAAGGAACGAGTTAAAAGAGACACCATATACTTGTCTGGCAAAGTCAGATACCCGATCTCTTCTACGCAAACCAAAAATGTATCTAACGACATCGTTAAAGGCCACGTGCAATTTATTCCTATGAGTTACATCACAACCGTAAAAAACCTCGCAAGAGTATAATAGTTTCGGCAGAATAAATGTCCTAGCCAAAAGCATTCTTATTGACAAAGGGGTATACTGTCGACTCATATATAAGTTTCGTAAAACGCCGTAGGTCCTGCTCACTGTCATACTGACATGATTCTTCCATGAAAGTCTATCATCAAACTCCAAACCAAGGATTCTTGCAGATGAAACAATCTCAATTGGGGCTCCAGCAATTGCCACATCAAGATTGGGCGGCATTGTCACCCGATTCCTACCAATTACAAGGCACTTTGACTTTATTGGATTTAAAAGTAGTCCGTTGGCGTTTGCCCGTGTGTTTATCCTATCCAAGTCATTATTTAGTCGAAGTACGCCATCGATCAACCTCCCCGGCGAGGAGCTTATATACAGCTGTACGTCGTCGGCATACATATGAATACCACAGTTGCGCAACTGTCCAGGAAGGTCATTGCTATATAAGGAAAAAAGGAGTGGGCCCAATACAGACCCCTGTGGAACACCTATTGAGACTGGAAGATAACTAGAACAGCGGCTATCAACACATACCGATTGGCTTCTATTCGTAAGATAGGAATATATAAGATCCGTTGTTCTTTCAGAAAATATAAATAAATGTTTCAGTTTATGGCAAAGTATATTGGGATCAACGGAATCAAATGCTTTCGAATGATGTAAAAGAAGAAGAAAGGCAACTTTATCGCTGTCAATATCACTCCTTACATCTTCAACTACTTTCAAAAGTGCAGTAGTGCAACTGTGCTTTGGCCGGAAACCAGATTGAAAATCTGTTAGCAGCGAATTATTCGCAATATATTCAGATATTTTCCGGTTGACTAGAGTCTCAAATATCTTAGAGACGAATGGAAGTATTGCTATTGATCTAAATTCCTGGTTATTCTTTGGTATTGGGACTATCCTTGCCCGTTTCCAAGACTGTGGACAGCAACTCCTTAAAATAATATTGTTAAAAAGATGGCACATATACGGAAGAATAAAGGGTAGAATTATCCTAAAAAATCTTGGGTCAATACCATCAGAACCAATGGCATTAGACTTAATTGATTCTACAACGCTAACGATATCGCTTTGTTCAAAACGCTCAAGATCAAAACGTAGGTCTGGTGAGGTGTTGTTACTACTATGGTTTACGTTACTAAATTCACTGTCGTAGAAATGTACGTTTGGCTCAGGAAAAGATATGTTCAAGAAACTCCTATTAATCTCATCTAAATCAACATGTCTATCAATTGATGCATTATCATCAATGATACCCATTTTCGGGACCAATTTTCTGGGGGTCTACCCCTTTCCCAAAATACCCAACAAACAGCAATTTTTTAGTGACCATCGCAAAATGGGGCTCAAATAAAGGTATTTGGGAGTAGAATACGAATTTGATATCCAAATGTAGGATCATGTATTTAGGGCATCACCCCTTTCCCAAAACACCCCCCAAAGGGTAAAAATTGTTCGACCATGCCAATATGTAGCTCAAATGAAAGGTATTTGAGATTAGAAAAAGAATTTGATAACCTACTTTGGGGCCATGTGTTTGGGGGACGCCTCATCGTGTAAACTTCCCTAAACCAAGAGAATGGGTATTTGAAAAAAAAGCACGATGCTGAGGTTTTTTTCAGGGCCAAGTGTCTGAGGGACCACCTCACCCCCGAAAACACCTTCATGAGGATATCGGCCTGAAATAAAGTATTTTTAGAATGGAGTACACCTTACATCCAAACATAAATTTGTAGACCAATAAAGATCATATGGGATTCAGATAAAGGCACTTGTATTGTTAAACTGTTTGTCAAGCGAAATACTATTTTCATTGCATGGTATTTCACTAAAAGCTCTTTAATAGTCGAAAATAAATATTCCAAGGAAACTTTTGTTCCATATAAAGTAAAAGAAGGCGCAGCGGAGCGGGCCCGGGTCAGCTAGTTAAAGATAAAAACTAACATGGCCATTTCCCTGAAAGCCTATGTCCTCCTCTACAAATGCCTGCAACATTTTTTGCGGCCCAAATCCCCAAAAGTCCCAAGGTTGTGAATTTTTTTTTCAAATTTTTCACCACTGGGTCCACTATGTGTCGCACAACGAACGTCATTTCATAGAGAAGGAATACAATTGAGAGGATAAAAAACCACTGCGCGTCCTCTGCTTACAATGCCTTGATAATTATGTCCATAAACTTTATATCAACCATGTCCACCATCAGATGTGCGGTCCTCCTATCCACCAGAAAGCCGCCCTCAAGTCATGCTATTAAATGCCTATAAATCGATTTTAAGATTTTATTCCAATTTGTATCCTATTCTACAAACTCTGGCAAATTACGGTTTGTTATGTTCTTCTTACAAAAAAAAAAGTTATTCAAAATTCTTGATAAATGGAACCATGATGGATGGTATATAACATTTGGACCTGCCGAACTTAGTATTTTTATTTGTTTATACTTGACAATGCCACATTTACCCAAATAACCTCCTCTTTTTTGGTAAATACCTACAACATGATATTAGCCAAATTTTAAAAACTTTCTAAGAAAGTGATGCGATACCACAATAAAATGTATAACACACTTGAAATGAAATATTCTACTGGCGCCAGTAGCCACTTAGAACATGACCAAACTGTCTCAAAAATTCCAACTTCTAAGTAGAGCAGAAAACTTTGATGATTTATGTCGATTGCGGGTAAGAAACAGCAGCAGTTGGTGCTTTGCTCATAAACAAGGACGAACAAAACTAAAGTAATTCAAAAGTGACTAAAACACTAAGAAGGATAATAAGACGAATACTTAAACAAGATGTCATAACGATCTGAACTGCAAACTCCAAGGGCAAAGCCACAATTTTCAAGTAGCTCACCACCACTTGAAATCTCTCTCTCCCTCTCTTTCTCTCCTCCTTAGTAATTAATTTAAAGATTTTTTAAATAATTTTTTCTTCACCTTAACACTTTGGCCTCAAGGACATAATGACATTGGGAGTATATGTTTTATTTCTAATTAAATACACAAAGGCGAGGATATTTGATAATGAGTTTTGTAACACTGCCAAGGATATGGACTTGTAGTCCTTTTTGTTGGTTTGCCCTAAGAGGGCAGCGGTGTTTGCATCATGTTTTGACACATAAGGCGTGGGCACCTACGCCACCATTCAGCAGCAGCCAATACTGGCGACAGTGTAAACATAGGGGCGTTGCTACTTACAGCAGACATTGTTGAGCGTTCCTAGGAACTACTATTGTAGCGAGCCACATTTACACCTTGTTATTATGGAGAGCAACCCATAGCCCATGGTTGGTGTAATTGGATCTGAAAAGCAGGCTTCCATTACCATGTGGAGTTGAATAATCTCCCTACAATGTCTCCTAATTTTTTGGCAGTTAACAATAATTTTGTCTGCTCGGCTTCTGTGATTTTTGGGACAACACAAAATTAGAATGTGATCACATTGATTGTTATCGCTGAGCCAAGTGTTGATCCTTTCGTCGACTGCAGTTGGCCCAATACCTAAGGGATCAAGTTGCTTGTGCCCTCTTTGCTGAATATGGTTGATCCTAATTTAAATGATGTTTACACCAACTAAGGTTTTCTCGCTTTGTTTTACAACTCCATTTGTAATTTGATGTAATTTGTTTCTTTTGTTGTGCAATACTTAGACCCAATTGTTTTCTCATTAATAATGGAGAGTTTCAGTTTTTAGCAAAATGTTGCAGCACATCCTGTAGTATGATCCTTTTGGAAAATTCTTTACTTGTCCTGTACTGGATTATTTTGAATGTATCTCCTTCTCTCTTTAAGCTGAGCAAATGTGTTTAAGATTAATTGCCTCTGCTATCAGGCATCTCTCTGGCAGATAATTTTTTATATGGTCAGCTGTTGCTGCTGTGTGGGTGCATATGCCTGGGCAACAGATATCCCGTTGAGCACGAGTCTATCATGCTCTCTTTGACACTTTGTTATCGCAAAATTATCTCTGGCGGCAATTGGAATTGAGACATATGTTGCTGCGGCATTTATTGATCGCTTTGCTAGGAAGCTTGGAATTTTCAAAATTAAAATGTTGAGCTGAAAATGAAATTGGCCAAGAATGAATTTTAGCTGTAGAGAAGTAGTTTAGATTTAGTTCATTATACCCACAACCATAGGATGGGGGTATACTAATCTAGTAATTCCGTTTGTATTACCTCCTCAATTATATATATTCTTGATCATCTCGACGTTCTGAGTCGATCTAGCCCTGTCCGTCCGTCCGTATGTCGAAATCACGATAACGGTAGAACGCATAAAGCTAACCACTTTTGAAATTTTGCATGGATGCTTAGTGTTGATGTCGGTCGTTGGGCATTGCAAATGGGCCACATCGGTTCAGATTTAGATATAGCTCCCATAGAAACCATTCTCCCGATTTAACTTGTAAGGACTAAAGAAGTCAAATCGGGAGATCCGTTTATATGGGAGCTATTTTAGATTCTTGACCGATTTGGACAGTACTAAACACAGTTGTTGGAAGTCATAAAGGAACACCATATTCAAAATTCCAGCCTAATCGGACAAAAATTGTGGCTTGTTTCAGCTCTTACAAGCCGCAATTAAACCTATCTCCCGACTAGACTTTTTGAGCCATTACAAACCGCAATTTATGTCCGATTTGGCTGAAATTTTGCATGTTTACTTCTTGCGCCTTTACAAGTCGCAGTTTTGGCTTTCAACAACTATGCTAAGGACGGTCCGAATCGGTGTATATCCAGATATAGCTCCCATATAAACCGATTTGACTTCTTGAGCCCCTGGGGGACTTAATTTTCAACCGATTTGGTTAAAATTTTGCACATAGAGTTCCGTTATGACTTCCAACAACTGTGCCAATTACGGACCAAATCGATCTATAACCAGATATAGCTCCCATATATTAGCTGAATCCAAGGTGGTGGCTTCCCAAGATTCGGCCCGGCCGAAATTAGTAAGCTTTTTCTTGTTACTTGTGTATTTTATTTTTATACCCACCACCGAAGGATGGGGGTATATTCATTTTGTCATTCCGAAACATCGAAATATCCATTTCCGATCCTATCTTCTTCTTATATATAAAAATCAATTTGTGTTTGTTTGTTTGTATGTTTGTGTGGATGAAGAGTGGAAGTAAATATTTATAGTTTTTAGGGCCAATACCCCAAACCGGACATATTTGCTGACTTTTGCAATAAGGAGTTTAAAGGAGATTAGGAAGCGAATTTGATATCTAATTTTGAGGCCAATGGCAATATGGGGTTCATATAAATGATATATAGATATATAAGAACAGAGTACGTTACTAATATATTTTCCCGGCTAAGTGTTTGGGGGACCACCCTAATCACCAAAACACCCCTAAATCGGGCATATTTACCCACCATGTCAATGTGGAGCTAAAATGAAAGGTATTGGGGGGTAGAGCAAGAATTGATACCCACAAACAGCAATTTTTTACTGACCATCGCAATATGGGGCTCAAATAAAGGTATTTGGCAGTAGAATACGAATTTGATATCCAAATGTAAGACCATGTATTTAGGGCATCACCCGTTCCCAAAAACACCCCGCAAAAGGTAAAAATGTTTCGACCATGCCAATATGTGGCTCAAATGAAAGGTATATGAGATTAGGAAACGAATGTGAATGACCATGTGTTTGAGGGACACCTCATTGTGTAAACTCCCCTTAACCAATGGCAATGTTGGGTTTAAATAAATGGTATTTGAGAGAAGAGCACGATGCTGATATTTTTTCAAGGCTCAGTGTCTGATGGACCACCTCACCCCCGAAAACACCCCTAAATCAGATATCATGAGAGTAGCGGGCTGAAATAAAGTATTTTGAGAATGGAGTATACCTTACATCCAAACTTAAATTCGTAGACCAATAAAGATCATATAGGATTCAGATTAAGGCACTTATGTTGTTAAACTGTTAGTCAAGCGATATGCTATTTTCGTAGCATGGTATTTCACTAAAAGCTCTTTAATTGTCGAAAATAAATATTCCAAGGAAACTTTTGTTCCATATAAAGTAAAAGTGGGGATATATTCATTTTGTCATTCCGTTTGCAACACATAGAAATATCCATTTCCGACCCTATAAAGTATATATATTCTTGATCAGCGTAAAAATCTAAGACGATCTAGACATGTCCGTCCGTCCGTCTGTCTGTTGAAATCACGCTACAGTCTTTAAAAATAGAGATATTGAGCTGAAATTTTGCACAGATTTTTTTTTGTCCATAAGCAGGTTATGTTCGAAGATGGCCTATATCGGACTATATCTTGATATAGCCCCAATATAGACCGATCCTCCGATTTAGGGTCTTAAGCCCATAAAAGTCACATTTATTATACAATTTTGCTGAAATTTGGGACAGTGAGTTGTGTTAGGCCCTTCAACTTTCTTCCTTAATTTGGCGCAGATCGTTTCAGATTTGGATATCGCTGCCATATAGATCATCCGATTTAGGTCTTAGGCCCACAAAGGCCACATTTATCATCCGATTTTGATGAAATTCGGGACATTGAATTGTGTTAGGCCCACCGCCATCCTTCGTCAATTTGGCCCAGATCGGTCCAGATTTGGATATAGCTGCCATATAGACCGATCCTCCGATTTATGGTGTTATGCCCATAAAATGCTCATTTATTGTCCGATGTCGCCGAAATTAGACACAGTGAGTTAAGTTAAGCACGTTGACATATTTCTGCAATATCGCACAGATCGGTCCAAAAGACGCATTTATTGTCCGATAACGCCGAAATTTGGGGACAGTGCTTTGTGTTAGGCTCTTCGACATTTTTATATAACTTGGCCCAAATCGGTCCAGATTTGGATACAGCTGCCGTGTAGACCGATATCTCTATTTAAAGTCTTGGCCACATAAAAGGCTCATTTATAATCCGATTTAACTGAAATTTGACACAGACACTTATGTTAGGCTTTTCGACATCCGTGTCGTATATGGTTCAGATTGGTTTATTATACCCTCCACCATAGGATGGGAGGTATACTAATTTCGTCATTCTGTTTGTAACAACTCGAAATATTCGTCTTAGACCCCATAAAGAATATAAATTCTTGATCGTCGCGACATTTTATGTCGATCTAGCCATGTCCGTCCGTCTGTCTGTCGAAAGCACGCTAACTTCCGAAGAAGTAAAGATAGCCGCTTGAAATTTTGCACAAAAGCTTTTTATTAGTGTAGGTCGGTTGGGATTGTAAAAGGGCCATGTCGGTCCATGTTTTGATAAAGCTGCCATATAAACCGATCTTGGGTCTTGACTTTTTGAGCCTCTAGAGGGCGCAATTCTCATCCGATTTGAATGAAATTTTGCACATAGTGTTTCAGTATCACTTTTAACAACTGTGCTAAGTAAGGTTCAAATCGGTTCATAACATGGTATAGCTGTCATATAAACCGATCTTGGGTCTTGACTTCTTGACTTCTTGAGCCTCTAGAGGGTGCAATTCTCATCCGATTTGACTGAAATTTTGCACATAGTATCACTTCTAATAATTGTGTTAAGTATGGTTCAAATCGGTCCATAACCTGGTATAGCTGCCATATAAACCGATCTTGGGTCTTGACTTCTTGAGCCTATAGAGAGCGCAGTTCTTACCCGATTGGAATGAAATTTTGCACGATGTGTTTTGTTATGATATCCAACAACTGTGCCAAGCAAGATTCAATTCGGTGCATAACCTGATATAGCTGCCATATAAACCGATCTGGGATCTTGACTTCTTGAGCCTCTGGAGGTCGCAATTATCGTCCGATTTGCCTGAAATTTTGTACAACGGATCCTCTCATGACCATCAACATACGTGTTTATTATGGTCTGAATCGGTCTATAGCCCGATACAGCTCCCATATAAATTGATCTCTCTATTTTACTTCTTGAGCCCCCAAAGGGAGCAATTCTTATTCGAATTGGCTGACATTTTACACAGGTCTCCAACATATAATTTAATTGTGGTCCAAAGCGGACCATATCTTGATATCGCTCTAATAGCAGAGCAAATCTTTTCTTATATCCTGTTTTGCCTAAGAAGAGATGCCGGGAAAAAGAACTCGACAAATGCGATCCATGGTGGAGGGTATATACGATTCGGCCCGGCCGATATAACTGATTTGGGACATAAGGCATGAAATTTTAACCGAATTTTGATGAAAGGTGGTTTTGCATATATACCCGAGGTGGTGGGTATCCAAAGATCGGCCCGGCCAAACTTAACGCCTTTTTACTTGTCCTCTATAGCTTTTGTATGAAATCTGGTGTTAACAGACCCAATTATTTCACATACTGAAACCTTTAATTCTTCAGGCCCCCCACACAAATAAAAACCAACTTTACTATTTGCCATTTCCTCAACCTTTAACTGCTGGCCAAAAAAGCTGTTTTTCTGCACACAAAAGATTGGTTTGCCATTTCAAGTTGCTTGAAATTGACAAAAAAAAAGTGAAAACTGCTGGACATGCTAACCCAAGGAGCCACATTTAAGCAGATGTAAAATCGATTACAAAGACAATGCGGCTGAAATAAAGCAACAGGACTTCCACAAAATACAGTTGACGACATTATTACGAAATTTCTCCGACAGAGATATCAGAAAAGAAAGAAGAACTCAATCATTTGCAGACGACAGCATGGCCTATAGCATATATGAATGCATGGATATCCTGCTTGGCATCGCTGCTGTCCTCAAAGGAAAGGTCATAGCCGTAAATGTCCTGCTAAGTGTGGCAATTAGAGTAACATTTGTCGGTATTTATTGTCTCATCCACAGGCGTACTAGGATACGTACAAAAACTCCATAAACACGGCACGAGATGATTATGCTTCCTCCCGCTGCTGCTGCTGTTGCAGCATAATTTTCTTGGATGCTGTCACTTTTCATCATTTAACGCTGCCGCTTAAGAGTTATCATATCTCTCTCTCTACACCAATGAGCCGAAGACCAAACGAAAAGCGTTTTAGCATGAAATCTGTTTTTAAAACACACAATAGATAAGAATGTTGAACGTGATGGTGGACCAAAGACGTGATAAAAAGGCCAGTAGAGATATAAAACATTACAACGACATCCTGGGGAGAGAGGGAAATGTATCTTGCCGGTTACCACTGCCCGGGGATGGGGGAGATAATTATGGTTCTAGCGGTTGACCCTTTGAAAATTGTGCAACCATGATTTGTCTAATTGTTAGTAGTGCTGTATGAGTTGAAACATTGCAAATTGAGATGCAAGCAACAATTCATTGTGACATTTTAACTGGTGAATATCTCTGGGCTACATGATGCTGCGACATGATCAACAGAGGTGTTATGGGGCTTGAGGAGGAGCAAGTATAACTAGATTTTTAAGAAAGCTTGCTTCAACTGTTAGGGAACTTCTAATTTCTTCCGCATACATTGCCCATGACGACACGGAGGTATAATGGAGGTATGTAACGGTGGCTTAATGGGGCTTGAGGTGGAGCAAGTATAACTAGATGATCAAGAAAGATTGCGTAAAGTCAATTGCTAAGGAACTTCTAATCGCTTTCGCATACATGGCGCATGACTACACTTGAGGTCGTGTGCTATGCACTGCTGCATTGCGACAAGTTTGGATTGATGGAACTCTGCTATTGCCTCTGTACATGTATGTTGCACAGATGGACCAATGCTATAGGATAGAGTGTGCCTGGGAGTCCACATTGAGGACCTAGGAACTAAGATCTATTTCCGACTGTTTGACCCTAATAGGTCCAGCAAACGAACGTCGTGTGTGAACATCATTACGGTCAGAATGCCGCTCTTCGAACTGCGACGGGCTGTCTCCTCAGTTCTCATGTGGACCACCTCCATCAGAAGACAAAGATCCTACCAGTGCAAAGACATAACTACTTGTTATCTAAGCAATACCTTTTGGGCTTTTATCGCAGAGATGAATATTTCGAGTAGTTACAAACAGAATGACGAAATTACTATACCCCCCCCATCCTATGTTGGATGGTATAAAAATTCAAAATTTTATTGCAAATCGATTAGAAATCGAATTTTCAGTTTGAAAACTTAAAATATTTGTATCTCCTTAACTATGCGCCCTAGAGGGAAATGGGCCTACATTCGTGAATCCATTCAAAATTCCAAATTTTTCCAAGTATCTACTGAAAATCAAAAAAGACAAAATTTTATTGAAAATCTTGGTTGCCCAAAAAGTAATTGCGGATTTTTTAAAAGAAAGTAAATGCATTTTTAATAAAACTAAGAATGAACTTTAATCAAATATAATTTTTTTACACTTTTTTTCTAAAGCAAGCTAAAAGTAACAGCTGATAACTGACAGAAGAAAGAATGCAATTACAGAGTCACAAGTTGTGAAAAAATTTGTCAACGCCGACTATATGAAAAATCCGCAATTACTTTTTGGGCAACCCAATAAATTTTACCTTGAAAACTTGAAATGGTTGTATTTACTAATTTATGCGTCCTAGAGGTAAATGGGCCTTAACTCGTGACTCCATCAAAAAATTCAAAATTTCATCGAAAATCTATTTAAAATCTAAACTCTACCTTGAAAACTTAAAATGGTTGTATCTCCCAAACTATGCGTCCTAAAGGGAAATGGGCCTTAATTCGTGACACCATCAGAAAATTACCTTGAAAATCCATTCAACATTTTATCGTGAAAACTTAAAATGGTTGTATCACCCAAACTATACGCTCTAGAGTGACTTAATTTGTGACTCCATTAAAAAAATTTGAAATTTCATTGAAAATCGATTAGAAATCGAATGAAATTCAAAATTTCACTGAAAATCCATAAGGAATCAAATTTCAGTTTTAAAACTTAAAATGGCTGTATCTCCGAAACTATGCGTCCAGCAGTTAATTGGGCCTTAATTCGGGACTTTATCAAAAAATTCAAAATTTCGCCAAAGGTTGAACATTTAAAATGGCTGTATCTCTTAAACTATGCGTCCTAGAAGGAAATGTGCCTTAATTCGTGACTCCATCAAAAATCCGTTAAAAATTTCATAAAAAAATTCATCGTCGAAATTTCACATTGAAAACTAAAAATCGCAGTATATCCTAAACTATGGGTCCCAGAAGTAAATGTGGCTTAATTTGTGACTTCGTCTATAAATAAGCATTTCATCTTATGGAGCAACACAAGGACAACAAATATCCCAGTATGGGTTCGCAAAAGACATCCTTTGAACGGGAATGAGCAAAATACCGGCAAACTACTTTCTTGCAGCTCGTTTTTTTAACCGGTTCAGAGCAAACGAGTGAGCATATCGAGCAAAATGATGAAATGAAAAATTTAGGGAAGTAATCTATCCCCACATTTTTGTCAATGTTTCGTTTGAATTGGTAACACCACGTGAAAGCTACCCGGTGTGAGAAAACCATGCTGTAATCGCAATCACTTAACTGAAATCATTGGATTTTCTAAGCTAGCCTAGCATGTGTATCCTATCTATTTTTCGGCAATGCATGGTAAACCGGCTGCTTGCTGGATCTCAAGGTGTTTTTGACCACACACTATATGTGCCAATCCAAAAAGGACAGGCAAATTATCGAAGAATGGTAGTTTTGACAATTTAACATCACCTGCAAAATTACCCAACAATCGATGGTGAAAACGTTGATGAATAGAATCTGGTGCCTTGTCCATATGATTTTTTCAATCACTTCGAAGTCATTATGGAACACACGTTCCAAACGATAAAGAAACACTCCCCGCAACAGAAATCTAACTGCAGGAGAGCATCAGAGGAAATGTGCAAAATTTAAAACGGCTCACTTGGCACCCAGAGCAAAGCGAAGAGCAAAACAAAGAACACTTGGAAAACTAGCCTTAAATAGCCATTGGTCATGGTCGATCAGTATGACGCCAAGGCTTGCTGGTCACTTCAACAGCAACAGCAAGGAAAACCGAGCTGACCAATAATGAGGGCAAATTCACCCTTCGCTCCTGACTTAGCGACAACAAATGGGGCGGCAAACCCAAAAAATAGAGAAGACAATACCCTTAGAGGAGTTGACTTTATGGGAGTTGTGCTACAATAACAAGCCTGATTTTTTTGAAGATTTTTACAAACTGACCACTCACCTAATAGTGTCACCCAACGGCAGACGTGCTTCCAATCCACCATGTTTGGATTAGTTTTGCTCACAAAGCCAGACAAAAGGCAATTTCAGGCGAATAAAAACCTTTGGAATTTTGCTTTCATTAAAACCGAAACTATAACAAAATTTTCACAAAGTCTCCTTTGTCCACACTCTATGGCCATAAATCAACCATTGTGGTGCAATTTCAGCACTCAGCACCCTAAATAGAACCAGCAGCCTTTGCTGTAATCAAAACAGAGGGAAGCGAAATAAAGTTGTTACACATTTGCCCACGAACCTCGGATCCCCATTGAGGTGTTGGACAATAGCTTACTACCCTCCAACCATCCAAAAAAAGCAAAATCACACTCAGCATTTGTGTTAACTTTAGGAGGTCATATGTGATCGTGCTGTGAGGAAAGGCCAGGAAAACGCCTCCAAATTATTGCGTTCGTGATTAACAACCGCTGTGACTTTTTTAATAAAAACAATTTTTTATGCACGCTCAGCACTCCAAGCGATCGCAATCTAAATTCCCCGGCATGGAAGTCTGGTGGGCCATGTAGGGTAGTGAAGTTCTGTATAAGGCAGCCACACTGCTGATACATGCCTGGTGAGCCACATTGTGGCCAAAAATTAACATTTGAATGGTAGTGGTGGTGGTGGTAAACGGAAACTGTTGATGTCTTCATCCCAAGACTTTTTGGATGTGATTATGAGGTGCGGCTTTCTTTAACAAAAGCTGGTCAGGCAATGACTTTGCAGAATTATTTCAAAAATAAACAGGAATAAAGCTCTTATATACCAAGAAAATCTGCTCTAAAGACAAAATTTCTACGAAAATTTTCTCTAAAAACAAAATTTCTACGAAAATTTTTTCTAAAGACAAAATTTCTACGAAAATTTTCTCTAAAGACAAAATTTCTATAAAATTTTCTCTAAAGACAAAATTTCTATAAAATTTTCTCTAAAGACAAAATTTCTACGAACATTTTCTCTAAAGACAAAATTTCTACGAAAATTTTCTCTAAAAACAAAATTTCTACGAAAATTTTCTCTAAAGAACATTTCTACGAAAATTTTCTCTAAAGACGAAATTTCTATGAAATTTTCTCTAAAGACAAAATTTCTATGAAATTTTCTCTAATGACAAAATTTCTACGAAATTTTCTCTAAAGACAAAATTTCTATGAAATTTTCGAGAAAATCGGTTCTGCCGTTTTTCAGTCTAAACGGAACAAACAATCCGAGTCCCATTTATCCGTGATTGGCTAATGTGCCCATTTTGGGCGTTTTTGTAGAGGTGGGGTGACCCCCTATACTTCGACATGAATATGTATGCCAGATTCCTTATCTACTCCTTATACTTTTTTCATTTGATACCCCTATTGTCCTTATCGGTCCACTTTTAATTTTGGGTGGTGTTTTTGGGGTAACGGTGGAGGGTCCGCCCCCTTGCGTTATCAATAAATTTCATAAACAAAATTTCTATGAAATTTTCTCTTAAGACAAAATTTCTACGAAAATTTTCTCTTAAGACAAAATTTCTATAAAATTTTCTCTAAAGACAAAATTTCTACGAAAATTTTCTCTAAAGACAAAATTTCTACGAAAATTTTCTCTAAAGACAAAATTTTTATGAAATTTTTTCTAAACACAAAATTTCTACGAAAATTTTCTCTAAAGACAAAATTTCTATGAAATTTTCTCTAAAGACAAAATTTCTATGAAATTTTCTCTTAAGACAAAATTTCTATGAAATTTTCTCTAAAGACAAAATTTCTATGAAATTTTCTCTAAAGACAAAATTTCTATGAAATTTTCTCTAAAGACAAAATTTCTACGACAATTTTCTCTAAAAACAAAATTTCTATGAAATTTTCTCCAAAGACAAAATTTCTACGAAAATTTTCTCTAAAGACAAAATTTCTATGAAATTTTCTTTAAAGACAAAATTTCTATGAAATTTTCTCTCTAAAGACAAAATTTTTATGAAATTTTCTCTCTAAAGACAAAATTTCTATGAAATTTTCTCTAAAGACAAAATTTCTATGAAATTTTCTCTAAAGACAAAATTTCTATGAAATTTTCTCTAAAGACAAAATTTCTATGAAATTTTCTCTAAAGACAAAATTTCTACGAAAATTTTCTCTAAAGACAAAATTTCTACCAAAATTTTCTCTAAAGACAAAATTTCTACGAACATTTTCTCTAAAGACAAAATTTCTACGAAAATTTTCTCTAAAGACAAAATTTCTATGAAATTTTCTCCAAAGACGAAATTTCTATGAGAAAGCGATTATATCTATGCAAAAAAATTTTGGGGTCAAATAATCCGGGGGGACGACCCATCCCAAAACCCACCCGAACGGGCATGTACACTGATTGGGACAATATGGGTATCAACTTAAATGTAATTAACAGTACAGTACGAATTTGGTATACAAATTTCACTCTTAAGATTCGGGAGGGGGGGGGGGGGTCCCCCACCCCCAAAAAAGCCCCAAGAGGGCACTTTCACCGCTATGAGCAATATGGGTATCATATGAAAGGTATTTGAGAGTAGAATACGAACTTGGCATTAAAATGTTACCCAAAGAGTGGGGGGCCCCCACCCCCAAAAACACCGCCCAACAGAACACTTTTACCGCTTTGAGTGATATGGGTATCAAATAAAAGGTATTCAAAAGTAGAATACAAATCGGAGACAAAGAAATATTTTTTGGTGTCTGAGGGCCCACCACCCATCGAATAAATTGTCCGATTGGAAAAATATGGATATCAAATGAAAGCTATTTAAAAGCAGAGTCCAATGCTGATATAAAAATGGCTTCCTTGGTGTCTGAGGCGCCTCCCCACCCCCCAAACGCCTCAATAGGACATGTTTACCGATTGGGACAATATAGGTATCAAACGAAAGATATTTGGAAGCTGAGTATACATCTGTTATAAGTATTTGGTCCAAGGTGTCTAGGGGGCCTCCCAAATCCAAAAACCCCCAAAATGGGCATAAATATCCAACGTCACAAAAAGGGTATCGAATGAAAATCAAGTCCCAGACAGAGTCTGGGACCGGCCCATCCACTAAATACCCGTCAATAGGACGTGTAGTTCGATCGGGATTATATGTCAATTAAAAGAAAGGTCTATGACTGTATATTTCGAATCTTATGTTGGTATAAGGATTCAAGTATCTGGGTCACGTCCTACCGTTCC
The DNA here is from genome assembly GCF_963082655.1 of Stomoxys calcitrans. Classification (NCBI taxonomy): domain Eukaryota; kingdom Metazoa; phylum Arthropoda; class Insecta; order Diptera; family Muscidae; genus Stomoxys; species Stomoxys calcitrans. Next base: position 167,151,422 of record NC_081555.1, on the reverse strand, counting down.
GCAGGACAGTAGATCGCGACAATAAAAAACTCAAATAAATGGTCGATTGGTTCTTAGCATCGGGAGGGCTGACCCTCTCCTACCAATAAATGCAATGCCAAACTGTCAGATGACCGAGAATATATTGTACTAAAATGAAAGGATGTGGCAGAGGGCAATCCTCCTCCCGAGTATTTCAGGTACGCCTCACCTCATGAACTCGCCCTAAACCACACATATATATCGACTATAGCAATATGTAGCTACAATGTGGTTTTCGGGAGTGGAGTATGAATCTGATATCCACTTTTGAGGCAGTTTGGCTACTCCAATCCACCATCAAATTCAAGAGAATGAACTTTAATGGGCGGACCCTCCCCTTACCCTATTTCCAAAAACGCCAGATCTCGGAGATGGGTGTGGGATATCTAGGGGGCCGCCCCACCTGCAAAGCCACCAGCCAAATGGAATATAAACCAATAATGACAGTATGGGACTCAAATGAAAGCTATTTGAGACCAGAGCACGAATCTGATATATGGGGATCCGCCTCACTATCAAAAACACCCCCATACCGGACATAATTACCGATGCGGCTCCAATGAAAGGTATTTAGGAGATGAGCACCAATATATAGTATCCACATTGGCGCGAAATATCTGAAAGGCCGTACCAGCACCCCCAAACAGGTTTTATTTCCTGACGTGACCGTATAGAGCTCAGATAAAATGAAAGAGTCAAAGAAGGCGCAGCAGAGCGGGCCCTGTCCAGCTAGTCTTATATATAAAAATCAATTTGTGTTTGTTTGTTTGTTCCGCATAGTCTCAAAAACGGCTGAACCGATTACCTTGATTGTACAGATTGTGTAGGTTGGTCTGGAAGGAAACATAGGCTATAAAATTTTTTGGTATCGGGAGGGGGCGGACCCTCCCCCTTACCCCAAAAGTACTAATCAAAAATAAAAGTGGACCGATCGGAACAATATAGAATGCAAATGAAAGGTATTTAAGAGTAGAGTACGAATTTCATAATCAAAGTTGGATCCAAGTACCTGGGGGGCCGCCCCAGCCCCAAAACGCCTTAATATAGGTTTATTTGGCGATCTCGACAATATGGGACTCAAATGAAAGGTATTCGGGAGTAGATTACGAATATGGTCAGGAAGTAGGAACAGCCTTTATAATTTATTGATAACGCAAGGGGGCGGACCCTCCACCGTTACCCCAAAAACACCACCCAAAATTAAAAGTGAACCGATAAGGACAATAGGGGTATCAAATGAAAAAAGTATAAGGAGTAGATAACGAATCTGGCATACATATTCATGTCGAAGTATAGGGGGTCATCCCACCTCTACAAAAACACCCAAAATGGGCACATTAGCCAATCACGGATATATGGGACTCGGTTTGTTTATTCCGTTTAGACTGAAAAACGGCAGAACCGATTTTCTCGAAATTTTCGCAGGTTGGTATGGAAGGTTTGAGTTAAAGTACCCATCGGGCCGCCCCAACCCAAACCCAACCAAAATTTTCACACATCAATGAGCGGTTTCCGATTCAAGTTTAAACTCAATGATAAGGGACCTTTTTTATAGCCGAGTCCGGACGGCATCCCGCAGTTCGACACCTCTTTGAAAATTTTTTAAATGACCATGCATGGCATTGTACCTCGCAAATGTCGCCAGTATTAAAAGGGGGAACGCATTCAGCGTCATTCTGGCTGCAATGGCACGAAATCGATATCCGCATTCAGGGCGAAATGTTCCCACCCTAAAAAGATATATTAGAGAGTTAAAGAAGGCGCAGCGGAGCGGGCCCGGTTCGGCTAGTTTTCTATAAAGTCAAAATGTCTATGAAATAAAGACAAAATTTATGTGTCTGGTATGCCATCAGGCTCTAAGCAGCTTTGATCTTCACAGAATGCCCGAGAGGTTACATAGTGCCCAGGCGGTGCTGTTTACTGGAGTAAGAAGATGCGCCCCGAGGAACGCGGAATATCATGCCCGATCTTGTGCGTTTGCACCTTAATGTTGGAGGCGACGAAGACCACCCGACTAAGGTAGTCGAGAAACTGGCATTCCTCGAACTATGCGCATTATTTTATCTGCTGTGGGCTGAGTATGCGGCAGGCTTTATACGGAGAGCGGTGCCTACAAAGGACGTTCCATTATCTGAAAAAAGCCTGGAGGGACACTCTCGACGAAAGAAGAATCTGGTAAACGCTAGCATAAAGCAATCACTTGAAAAACTTTTGAATTCTGCGCTTTTCAATGAATTGCAGACAAATTTGGGGTTAATATTTGCCCCCTAATTACCAAAATTAAAAAAAAACATATATTTCATTTCTCATTTGGAAATATTGTTTTTTTGTAATTCCCCACATTTTGATTTCGTCTATAACCCGATATATCTCTCATATAAACCGACCGCAATTTATCGGATCTGGCTGTAATTTTGCAATGAAAAAACATTAAACAAAAGTAGGAACGCTTCAAACCAAGCGGACACAATAAGAACTAATCTTGCGTTGCCAACTTCTTTTCAATTAAATTAGACCACAACCAATTGTAATAACGCAGCCTTCCCACAGACGAAACACGTTATATATGTTGGTTCACAACCAGTTGTAATAACGAACCCCTTGACATACACCGCCATCGTTATCAAAGAGGTCGTTATAACAAAGTTTCAACGAGTTGATATGGCAATACCTAAAGTTTAACCGTATTATCAAACACACAACACTGTTATCAGCAAAAAGTCGATAGTGGTGTTGTATCTAATTTTTGCGTTAACATATAATACTGCATTATCCACAAATAGCCGATAACAATGTATTTTAATCAATCAGTCGATTTCATGCCTTGAATACTAAACACATCACACTGCATTACCTTGCCAGTGTATTATCATTTAATATGCCAATAATAGTGTATAAAAGCACATGATTATTTGATGGCAGCCCATGACATAACTACCAGGTAGGGTACCGTAAACAGCTGAGTACAATTTTTTCTTGCGAAGTGCACTATCTGTCAACGAGTTTTGGTTGTGTGTGTATTGTATTTATGAAAAATGGCGCGAACTAGTAACATACTCAAAATCAGAGTTGAACTAATCACTGATTTTGACAGATAGTGCACTCAATATTTTGTTGTTGGGCAACTGCCACTACCTGTAAATGAATATATCTCGATGGCAGCCATGGAAGACTACTGGGTCATATTATTTGACAAAAGAAGATAGAAAATGGATTAATTATTGCACCGATAACAAATTTCCATATTGGATTCAGAAAAGCCTGCCCATGCCCATGCATTGTTAAAATTCCATAACGGCATTACCACTAACTTGCGGGATCAATTATGAGCGGTAGCGATTTCCCTTGACACCGAAAGGGCATTTGATTCGGTTTGTCATTAAGACATATTATATAAGTTAATTGATTTGGAGGTGGATCCTTACCTCGTAAAAACTTTAAACAGCTTTGCGATCTTTTAGAACGCAAATTTTATGTTGACATTCAGGGTACGTTATTCGATTCTGTTTCCGTCTGTAGTGGAATGCCACAATGAAGTGTGTTGGCACCGCATATTTTTAATTATCTCCTGCATGACTTTCCCTATGTAGCACAACACTCCCAAACAATTCTATATGCGGATGATTGCTTAATGTTTGCACATGACACCTCATTGGAAATTGCTCTCAGGAAAGCGGCGCAGCACTTTAATATCAAAAATGACTGCTATGAAATTTGGGACATAGGAATTAATGCAGAGAAATCCAAGGCAATATGCATAAGGAACGCATCCAGAATACGTGGTCCCTCAAAGCAAGTCACTGGAGCTTATACTCAATGCTATCAACATCCCAATTGAAACCAGCATCAAATATCTTGGCATTGCATTTGATGAAGTTCAACTCGCATGCACGGACAACTCTGAAAAAGTCCAAAAGAATTCTAGGGACATTTTCTTACATTTTAAACAGCATACACTTACCCCAATCCACAAAGTTGTTGCTCTACAAAGTGGCCATCAGACCAGTGCTTATCTGCGGTTTTCCAATCTGGGTTACTGTCTCCCCCACAGTAGCCATAGATCTGGAAATCCATAAACAACAAGTAAAAGCGTAGTAAGTTCAGCCGGGCCGAATCTTAGACACCCTCAACCATGAATCGCATTTATCGAGTTCATTTCCCGGTATCTCTTCTTAGGCAAACAAAGGATGAAAAATAAGAATTGCTATGCTATTGGAACTATATCAAGTTATGGTCTGATTCGGACTATTATTAGATTCAATATTGGAGATCCTAGTAGAAGTTCTTGTGTAAAATTTCAGCCAATTCGAATAAGAATTGAGCCTTTTAGGGGTTCAAGAAATCAAGATCCCAGATCGGTTTATATGACAGATATATCAGGTTATGGAGCGATCTGAACCATACTTAGCACAGTTTTTAGAAGTCATAACTAAATACGTCATATCAAATTTCAGCCAAATCAGATAGGAATGGCGCCTTCTAGAGGCTAAAGAAGTCAATACCCCAGATCGGTTTATTTGACAGCTAAATCAGATTATGAACCGATTTGAACCATACTAAGCACAGTTATTGGAAGTCATTACAAAATACGCCATGCCAAATTTCAGTCAAATCAGATAGAAATTGAGCCCTCTAGAGGCTCAAGAAGTCATGATTCAAGATCGCAGCTATATCAGATTATGGATCGATTTTAACCATACTAAGCACAGTGGTTAGAAGTCATAACGAAACTGCTCATGCAAAGTTTCAGCTAAAGCGGATGAGAATTGCGCCCTCAAGTGGCTCAAGAAGTCAAGATCCAAGATCGGTTTATATGGCAGTTATATCAAAACATGAACTGGTATGGCCCATTCACAATCCCAACCGAACTACACTAATAAGAAGAATTTGTGCAAAATTTCAAGCGGCAAGCTTTACGCCTTCGAAAGTTAGCGTGCTTACGAAAGACAGACGGACGGATGGACTTAAAATGTCATGTCGATCAAGAATATATATACTTTATGGGGTCTTGGACGAATATTTCGATTATTTTCTCACCATGCAATATAATCTAATATCAAAACGAAAATGTGATATACATACGTTGCCTCATATTTGTATATGAACTTTCGATAGTTCATACACACAATCCGTGATAATATATTCTTGATCGTCATGACATTTTAAGTCGATTTCGCCATGATCGTCCGTCCGTTTGTCTATCGAAAGCACGCTAACTTTCGAAGGAGTAAAACTAGGCGCTTGGTAGTTTGTTCTTGTAAGTGGGCCAAATTGGTCCATGGTTTAATATAGCTGACATATAAAACGATCTCCCTATTAGACTTCTTGAGCTTCTAGAGAGCACAATTCTTATCTGATTTGTTTGAAATGGTAACACTACCAACAAATCCCCAATTAGACTTCTTGAACTTCTAGAGAGCGCAATTCTTTTCTGATTTGGCTGAAATTTTGCACATATCGTTTTGGTATCACTACCAACAACCGTGCCAAGTATGCTCTATATCAATACGATATCCCGTTAAGATATCTGAGCTTCTATAGGGCGCTACTCTTTTCCAATTTGGTTGAAATTTCGCATATGTTGTTTTGGTATGACTTGTGACAACTCTGCCAAGTATGGTCTAAATCGGTTGATAACCTGATATAGCCGCCATATAAACCAATCTCCCAATTTGAATTTCTGAGCCTTTGGAGGACGCAATTATTACACGATTTGGCTGAAATTGTAGAGATTGTGTTTCTATATGACTTCTAACAGTCATGACAAGAAGGGTCCATATCGATTCTTCTTTTAGACATGACCTATTATCTACGCCCAATACTTTTCATTTGATTCTCATATTGCCTAGATCTTACATCTTACTTACTTGTAGTAAGTTTATAGGGTGTTAATTTTAATAAAGTTTTACAAAAACCTCGGTTACATACGGGCAATTGTTCCGAGGTTGACCTTTTAGCCAACCTTGAGTTGCAGGCAGCTGCAATGGTGCTGCTACCCTTTGCAGTCAACAACGAATCAACTCCAGTTCTGTCCGTCTAATTTTACTAACAGAATTGTACTCTAGTTGCAATGATGTTGTTGTTTTTTCCGCTCGGCAATGTACAAATTCGTGTACTCTCTGAGGCCAGCCCAATCGGCCTTCTTCTGATTGATAAATGTCCGGTAAAAGTAAAGTAAAACACAGCATTTGTAATACCATATTTAAATCAAAGCTGTTTTGAGCAAATGTCTCGTTTTCCTCTTCATAATGCTCTGAAAAGGACTCGTTTTTCTTTATAATTTATAAGGGCAAAACGACGATTCATTCAAAGCATGTGAACCCAAATAAATGCCTACATTGTGTTAAATAAACACAGCCCTTCATAATGTCAAAAAATTGAAATGAAATTTTTTCAAAAAACAATCTTTAAAATCGACAAAATTTCACAGATAAAGCAAGAAAAAATAAATTTGAACAATAGTGCATTATAACATTTATGTAGGAGAGTGAACAAGTGCAATTTCCAAAACATTTCAACCAGTATGAACGGTTGAGATGTTTTTTAAAACAACAAAAGCAAAACGAGTCAATATAGACATGGCATTAGAGGAGAAAACGACTCGTTTGCCACAAAAACGAGGCATTCAAAACATGTGAAGCCAAATAAATGCCTGAATGATGTCAAAAAATAAAAATCAAATGGGTTCTTAAAAATTATAAAGCATAAAGCATTTTGCAGCAGAAGCAAGAGGCAATAAATCTTATGCCATGTCTACACTGACTCGTTTTGTTTATGCTGTTTTGGAAAACTTCTCAAACGTTCACATCAATTGAGATGTTTTGCAAATTTCATTTTTTAACACTTCAACACAAATTTCATCGTTAAGATTTGTTGTCTCTTGTTTCTGCTGCACAATGTTGTTGTTTTAGCCAGATCGTAATGTGGAGATGGCAATCCTCGTCAAGCTCCTGTAGGTGAGCAAGCTCGTTCCGCTCTAAAGGCCCGATCGCCACGGGGACGGTGGCCATTGGTTATTTTACGGTTCAAATTACTCGCCTTGTCATATCGAGCATCATAGGCACTCAGTATTTGTGCAAGAGCCGGTGCCACCCAAGATATATTCATTTACAGGTAGTGGCAGTTGACCAACAATAAAATATTGAGTGCACTATTTGTCAAAATCAGTGATTAGTGCAACCTTGATTTTGTGTATGTTACTAGTTCGCTCGTTGACAGATAGTGCACATCGGGAGAAAAAATTGCACTCAACTGTTTACGGTACACTACCTGGTAATTATGTCATGGTGCCACCAGACGTCTCTCTGAGACTCACCGCTCGATACCGCTGATTGTTCGCGACTGCCGTTGCTGCTACTCCATTGCTTCTCGTGACAGCTATGAACACCACGCAGACAGGTCCTTAATGCTTCAGCCTGTGTGGTGCCCACGTCACGGGATAGCTATTTTTTTTTTTTATTTTTTGACATTATTCAGGGCTGTGTTTAATTGAAACAATTTAGGCATTTATTTGGGTTCACATGCTTTTAATGGCTCGTTTTTGTTGCAAAGGTGTCGTTTTCCCCTCTTAAATTGTAAAGGAAAAACGACTCTTTTTCAGAGCATTATAAAACTGAGTATTCTGTTCGGCTTTTCAAGCGGAGTGCTGTCAAACTCCATATAAATAAACGTTGGCTAAAAATAGCCGGAAAAGTAATACTCTGTTCATAGTGAGGAAAATGGCAAAAATTACCAAAGTGGCAACACTTAAACCATTGCCGGCATCATTTTTTATTTTTATTATTTTCAATTGTTTGTTCTTCCTTATTTATTTGCGAAAAACTAAATTAATTACAGAAAACAATAAGTGCAGATAAATAAAACAGTTTTTGTATGGAAACAAAAACATTTAACTGCCGTCAAATTCCGCTTGCGGAACAACAATTCGACAATTCCGAAAGCAGAATAGAATACCAACCCTAAAGTCGTTTGTCCAAAACAGTTTTGGTCTGAACACAGTATAGACAATGGTGTATCACATGGTGAAACAATTAAAGGAGGTCTCATTTGTGTATACGTGTACGCACATGAGCAGGGAATATGATAGAAAGAAGATTACAACAAAGAGAATGCAAACAAAAATCTGACATCTTAAAACCGTCAAACCCTGCCAGCTGTTCGCGTGAAGCCACCTTTTTAAATACGCCTTGAGCATATCATAACATTTGTGTTGTAGTGATGAAAAATTGCAAATTTCCAAAACATCTCAACTAGTGTGAACGCTTGACATATTTTCCAAAAGACGTAAGCAAAACGAGTCAATGTAGACATGGCATAATTTATTAGATTTGTTTTGAATTTGTTGTTGACTTTTATGGACGATAAATATTATATTAATAAAATCGATCGTGAACGTCTGGCAATTTATTTATTTCTCAACACACAAGCGAATACGTAACGTAACGTAACGTTTTCAAACGAGTATTCAAGTACTATTACTATTTTACGAGTATTATTACCACTATTTGCTCATTGGCAAAGTTAGAAAAGTTAAAAATGCAGAAAGTTCGCGCTGCAAAAGCTAATTGCATTTAGTATATGTGAAGTGTAGTGAAAAATCGTAAAATTCATAGAGTTCCTTTGATATTTCTTTTGAATTGTGAATAATAAAGAAAAGTTGAAAACGAAAATACACCCACTGCTCTGAATATTCACCCCACAAATCAACAACAACAGCAATTAGCCATAAAGCCTAGAGAGCAAGGGGCAAATATTTAAACAGCAGTTAAAGGCAGTTTATGAAATGAAATAAGCAAATAATTGCTAAAAATAGACAAATATGAAAATACTAAATGCTTGTGAAGCGTGAGTGGAACAAAATTATAATTGCTCCCCCCAACAAAAGAAAAAACAAAAAATATTTAAAACGAAACACAAAAGAAAGTACATCACATCAAGGCGCGTCACAACAACAAAACATTTTACAAAATTTTCGCACGAATACAAACTGCAACAACAATATTGGACAACGACGGTTGCAGCAGTGCAGCAGCAGCGCATATTAGATTAGGAGCAAAACAAAAACAAAACAGCATACAGCGAAAAAATCACCATCATCGACTTTAGCGATGACGTCTTTAGGTGGAACTGGTAGTATTCCCACAATTTCAGCGTCCGTTTCATCGTCATCACTGTCGACAACCAACAATGCCCTCAACTCGTCAACGAAACAGCAGCAACAGCAGACCACCAAGCAGATTGTCCAGCAAAAATTCAAAGAAAACGAAAATGTTTTATCGGTATGGAGAATGTGTTATCAGTGGCAGCGTCAAGAAATTTCCCAAACACTGTATTTGTCTTGTTTTCTTTTTAGATCTTCAATGCATATCAAATTGTTGGTCATGATCATACCAGCCGTATCCTCTGCTTGGTGGTTTCACTTTCGGGTGGAACCTATGCCGTTTTCTCCATGACTGCATCACATCTACCACCACGCACATGCTCTGATCTGACCATAGAAAAAGCATTTCCCTTAAATGATTCATTTTATATTGGCAATGGTAAGAATAATTCTTCTCTAGATAAGGAGAGAGATAAGGAAACCTTTTTCAAGTATTGCTCATATCACCTTGGAAGATGCTAACAATGAGATTTTTTGTTTGCATACGTAAGCCAAACTAACATAGGTTTTTAAATGAAAAAGTAAACAATTTCTTTGTTATTTAGTGATTAGAGGCATAGAGCTTTTATCATTTTTGTTAATTTTTTATTCAAATAGGCTCATTATAAAAAAGGTTTAAATCTAGGTTTAAATCTCTTCAAAAAAAGTTATTCCCAATGTATGGCTTATGGCTATGGAAACCAACGAAACTGTTTTTTTTTTCTCAAAAAGTTAAAATACTTGTTGTTCAGTGCTCTTGGCTATGTTATTGGAAATCTTTCGAATAGTTTTATTAATCAGATAAGGTTTAGGTTTTCGTATATGTAAAAGGTAAACATTTTTATACCATCACCGTAGGATAGGTGGTTTATTCATTTAGTCATTCCGTTTGCAACACATCGAAATGTCAATTTCCGACCATACAAAGTATATATATTTCGGATCGTCGTAAAATTCTAAGACGACTTAACGATGTCCGTGTGTCTGTCCGTCCGTCTGTTGGAATCACTCTACAGCCTTAAAAAAAATGAGATATTGAGTTGAAAATTGGCAGAGAGACGTCTTTTTGATGTACGCTGGTTAAGTTCTTGAACGGGCCAAATCGGACCATATTTGGATATAGCTGCTATATAGACCGATCTGCCGATAAAGGGTCTAATGCCCATAAATGCTTTATTTTTTAACCCATTTCGCTGAAATTTAAAACAGTGAGTTGTTTTAGGCTTGCCGACAACTGACCCAAATATAGTTCGGATCGGACTATATTTATATATAGCTGTCATATATACCGATCTACCGATTAAGGGTCTGAAGCCCATAAAAGCTTTTTGAAATTTGAAGCAGTGAGTAGTTTTAGGCCTCCCGACATCTGACATTAATAGTGATCAACTCAGACTTAATTTATATATAGCTGCCATATATACCGATCTCCTGATAAAGGGTCTGAATCCCATAAAAGTTTTATTTCTTAACCGATTTTGCTAAAATTTGAAAGAGTGAGTAGTTTTACGCCTCCCAACATAGCACCCAAATATGGTTCAGATCGGACTATATTTAGATATAGCGATCTGCCGATAAAGGGTCTGAAGCCCATAAAAGCTTTATATATTACCCGATTCCGCTGAAATTTGAAACAGTGGTTACTTTTAGGTCTCCCGACCTCCGTCCCAGATATGGTTCGGATCAGACTATATTTAGATATAGCTGCCATACAGGCTGATCTCCCGATAAATGGTCTGTAGCCCATAAAAGCTTTATTCTTATTCGATTTCGCTGAAATTTGCAACAGTGAGTTATTTTAAGCCTTAGGACATCCGACCTAAATATGGTTTAGATCAGACTATATTAAGATATAGCTGCCAAATAGAACGACATACCGATTAAATTTTATAGACCATTCAATGTCCGTGGCGAATATGTGTGCATAAGTTATTCAATTTTCACCGTATTGCGACGAAAGGGGGTTTACATATATACCCGAGGTGGTGGGTATCCAAAGTTCGGCCCGGCTGAACTCAATGCCTTTTAACTTGTTTTGCCTTGAACTTTAATCACTCGAGGTTTCTTTTATATGGTTTCGATTGTCTGATAAACACTTATCAAGTGAAATTGCTGTTTGTCGCTGCCATTAAGCTTGATTTTTCACCTTTCCAACCGCGCAGGTCCCCAAAAAAGAGTGTTCTTTTGCATATCCTTCTTTTTGAGTACATCCTCTTATTTTTGAATGGGGCACATTTCTGTTAACTCTTTCTCATAATTCCAAATATCGCGTATTCCGTTGTCCGTCAGGCTGTCTGTTGTGAATTTGTCATTACATTGCTTTTTAATAACCTCCAAGTATTTGTGGTCCACTTGGTCGTCTTAAATGTATTTTATTTTTAATTGGTAAGTGATTTGGTTTTTATACCCTACACCACTATTGTGATACAGGGTATTATAACTTAGTGCATTTGTTTGTAACGCCCAAAAGGAAGAGAGATAGACCCATTAATAAGTATACCGATCGACTCAGAATCACTTTCTGATTCGATTTCGTTATGTCCGTCTGGCTGTCTGTCTGTCCATGTTAATTTGTGTACAAACTACAGTTCGCAATTTTCAACCGATCGTCTTCAAATTTGGTATGGGCATGTTTTTCGGCCTATTGAAGTTGGAAAAAATCGGTTCAGATTTGGTTACAGTTTCCATATATATGTTCGTGCGATTTGCAGTAATAATGCGATAAAATTGTCATTTGTAAACCGATTCTCTCGAAATTTGGCAGGAAGGATTTTCTTATGAGTCTCCATATTATGGTAAATTTCATAGAAATCGGTTCAGATTTGGATATAGCTCCCATATATATGTTCGTCCGATATAGGGTAGGTGTAGGGTATTATAATGTCGGCACCGCCCGACCTTTGCCTTTCCTTACTGGTTTCTAGTTAAAGTTTCACATTTCACGGACAAAAAAATCTTCACACCATCACCTCTGCTGTCCATGCAGGGAAATATATGGCCGAATATTTGGTGGCCGATATCTTGAAGTTGTTTGCAATGACATAAGCGGAGAGATCGACAAGGTAGATATTTAACCTATCTCAGATGTCATCAAAGTGGACTCTGATGACAGGGTCCGGTAGCTAATCGGCAGCTCTTGCCCACGGCATCCGGTTGTGCATACCGGATTGACCCGATGGAGTCCTTAATCGGCAAGAGCTGCCGCCTCAGTGTACAATACACTGCTACATAAACGTCATACTATCTCGATGCCGTCTGGAGGGAATAATTGAAGATTAAACAGTATCGTATATATACCCCACCTTTGGCTACTCCCTGTATCATTACACCATGCTCCGATTTTTATCTCAAATTCCACAAATGACTAGCGGCTATATAATTGATTACTACGACATGCATGTCAAGATCCTACCAGTGCGAAGACATAACTACATGCTGGTTAAGCAATATCTTTTGGGCTGTTATCGCAGAGACCATACAAATCAACATCTTGTGGATACATATCCACCGCCCAGCAGCCTTAAGCTAGATCTACATGATCTAGAGCGTGAGGTTCAGCGCTACAAGAGAGAACCTTTAAATCAAGCGGCATATCAAGCAGGTCGAGGCAACATTCATGCAGACACCGTAGCAGACGCGGTAAATGGCTCCCGGATGAATGTAGTCCTTGGAGAACGACCGCCTCCCATTGCACCTGAAGAAATTGACCTCCCCCGGCAAACCAGAGTAGTTCTGGCTCAATTACGTTCCGTTGGATGCAGCCGCCTCAACTCCTACAGAGCAAGGATTGATGCCAACGTGAAAGATGTATGTCCCGATTGTAACCAGGGACTGCCCGGCCAGACCCACTCGACTCAGACCCAGATCCCTGTGGGCGCATCCCATCTTAGTCGCAGTGTTCCTGGGTCTTGACACTCAACAGAATCAAGCAGACGAAAGACAGAACACAATAAACTGCTATAGGAGAAGTAAGGATCTTGCCAGGAGATGTACGGATCTTGCTAAACGTATACACAACTCCTCGTTCTGCACCATAAACGACGATGCCCAAATTGCGTCAAAATGCTCTAGTTCTCCTGACATTACGATAGTCAGCCCAAATTTATGTCCGTGAAGATAAATTTGAATATAACTTAGCCAAGACACAAACCTGACATTTTAACAGAACTATATTAAGTGATAAACAGAGCACTGTCAACTAATTTTCTTTTGTATTTTAAATAAAAACAATCATTTTTAGCATTTTCTCACCAAACATTTTCTAAAATCACTTGCTAAAGAATTTATCTATAACTATATAATGCTTAATAATAGCTAAACCCTCAAACCTCTATGCCAACAATATTTTTTTAAGACCTATATGACCCATTTTTAAAACGGCAATGCAATGCACTCGTCATAGATAGGTGATACAAACTAATACCAGAATTAGCCCCTACCAAGAGCTATTAGAATCATAAGTCCCCATATTCAAATTGTATTTCAGATCGGAGATATTTCGCCCCAAAAGTTATATTTGATTTACACATAATGGCCCACTGTGCTGGAATGGTCATAGATAGGTGATACAAACTAATACCAGAATTAGCCCCTACCAAGAGCTATTAGAATCAGAAGTCCCCATATTCAAATTGTATTTCAGATCGGAGATATTTCGCCCCAAAAGTTATATTTGAGTTTCACATAATGGCCCACTGTGCTGGACTGGTCATAGATAGGTGATACAAACTAATACCAGAATAAGCCCCTACCAAGAGCTATTAGAATCAGAAGTCCCCATATTCAAATTGTATTTCAGATCGGAGATATTTCGCCCCAAAAGTTATATTTGAATTTCACATAATGGCCCACTGTGCTGGACTGGTCATAGATAGGTGATACAAACTAATACCAGAATAAGCCCCTACTAAGAGCTATTAGAATCAGAAATCCCCATATTCAAATTGTATTTCAGATCGTAGATATTTCGCCCCAAAAGTTATATTTGATCTGATCTGAAATACAATTTGAAAATGGGGACTTCTGATTCTAAAAGCTCTTGAGAGCTTAGTTAACAGTACTCTGTTCACCACTTAACATAGCTCTGTTAAAATGTCTGGTTTGTGTCTTGGCTAAGTTATATTCAAATTTATCTTCACGGACATCCCAAATTTGATAGACCAGATGACATGGCGAAGATTGTCACCACGTTTCTATTATAGCAGAGCTTCGTCGGCCGAATGACTTCATAGTCTCCGAGCGCCGTACATACGTTAATCAGAAGAAAGCAAAATGGTAAGGTTTCAGGGATCATACTAAAGACGCATTCCGCCCCTTCGGATGTTCATAGCGTAGCAAAGGTTCTCCGCTCAATCATCGGGACACCAGCTGTCCGTTTTATTCTAGTCGGTCGAATAACTACCATTAGACAAAATCTGGCTAAAGCAGTGAGATTGGACAAGGAACGTGATCAGCTTCGCCTGACCAATTCTGACAGCCCCGGCACGGGATAGCTGTGAGCACCACACAGGCTGGAACATTGGGGATCTACCTGTGTGGTGTTCATTGCTGTCCCGAGAAGCTTAGCTGCGAGTGTCCATAGGTTGCGGATTGTAGAATGCTCCGAACGGAGTTGCTGCAATGGCAGCCGCGGACGATCAATGAGAGTTTCAGTGAGAGGTCAGTCGGCACCGACTCTTGCACAAAAACTTAGTGCCTATGATGCTCGATATGACAAGGCGAGATATTAAATAACCAATGGCCACCTTGTTCCCGCGGCGATCGGTCCCTTGTACCTTGATAAGGAATGCCACCTCCTCATGGAAATATGGCTACAACAACCCTGCCAGCATAATAATTAGTGATTCTACCGTAGAGATTGACAGGTTGGTGGTCTAAAACTCTTCTCTGGGGTGTTTAGTCCACCCCCCAGAGGCCTTTCTACGCTTATGGTTGACATTCGCAAATTCATTCTATGGACAATAGATACCAGACTCGAAACGGTGTGCAAAGCAACTAGAGGCAAAGCAAGATGGGCACCCTAAGACACGAAAACTCCCTATCAGAACTGAACTACAACTATTCAGAACAGTAGACGTTGCTAAGGTCATAAGAAGAGCTAAGCCATCAAAGGCTAAGGACCCTGGTAGAATATCGATGCTGAAGAAACATGGTGAAGTAGGAATGGAATGCCTGAGCTCCTCCTGACTCCAGCCAATCATCGACACGACTTCCGTAAAATGCATACCAACACAACAGCACTCACCACTATCACTACACATATCCCTGGCATGGGATAACTATGAGCACCACACAGATTGGAACTTTGAGCTCCTTTCTGTTACTACGAGAAGCTTAGCTGCGAGCTACCGGGCGCGTCCACAGGTTGCGGATAGTGGAATGCTACATACTGAGTAGCTTCAATCTGCAGTCGCGAATAATCGCCGGTATCGAGCACAGAGTCTCAGTGAGAGGCCGGGCAATACCGGTTCTTTCATAAATACTAGGTGCCTATGATGATCGATATGACAAGGCGAGTTTTTGGCGCCTTTAAAAAATCAATAGCCATCATGTTCCAGCGGCGATCTGCCCTTTGGACCGGAACGAGCTTGTTCACCTATAAGAGCTAGGCTAGGATCGCCACCTCCACACATAGACATGTGGCTACAACATCAACAACAACCACACATCAACCGCGGTCTGAATGCAAAACGACCTCATGAAAGAAATGTCCTCGTGGTTTCCGAAGTGTTAAAGGAATAAGACACGGTCGATCACACCATTCTGTTCAATGGCATCTCACAAACCTAAACTCTCAGGGATCGCTGCGACCATTACGTTCTATCGACTTATGAAGTCCCCTCATCATCCGTTGTTTCGGTGAACATTGCAGTTGTATTGCAAGAAGGATACATAACCCGGCATTGGCGCAACCATATTAGGGGTGATGTGGTGCTGCTGTATATAATGCGAAATTGGAAAAAATTGCGGATTCCATTAAATAATGCTTGGCGCAAATAATTTTTTTATTGAAAATGTATTTATCTTCAATCACATTTTTAATTCGTCATATTTTTTTCTGTGTAGGCAATCCAACCATGTTGGGGTTGTACTCACATTTGTATGTGGAGGTAGCGATCGTAGTCGAGGTCCATAGATAACCCATATTGTTCAAGTCTATACGATCGATCGCCGCGGATTGTTATAGCCATTGGGTTTTTGAGGATGGGTGTCCTTTTTAAAATGTGCGCGTTGCTGGCATAACTAACGACTCATCCATGTTTCTCCGGTTCAGGAATTAAAAAACAGGTGGATTTCTGCATTACATGTCAGTTCGCACCCCCCTTACTGGGATGTGAGTATATACTGTTGAGATTATGGAGAACCAAGTTTGGCCTGTACTTTGTCGAGTTAAAGCTACTGAGAATCGCTACTTGATACACAGCATTCTCAAGGTCTCACAAAACTATTAGTGTGCCAATTATATTAGTGTGCCAATTATATAAGTCTGCCAACCAGAGATCTAAAGGTATCCAAATTTTATGAATTTCACTTGAAATTGTATCTAAGAAGCAGCAAGGGACGGAAAAAAACTGAAAACCCTTTTGGGACATCCAGTTTAACAATAATCTGATTAGTAATAAATACATATTTTTGTTTTCTACTATACATTAAACTTTGTCGTCCTCTCCCATATATTTTCCTTTCTATACAGACAAAAAAGGTTCCATATCTCAACTTCAATTTACCATTAAGTGTTCCGATGAACAGGCTGTTAAGTATTTCTACTGTCCTCTTGTGTCTGATGAGGAAGGGGTTGATTTTGATACATTTCAAGCCCAAGTGCTATCGGCAAAAATGTCCATGGTACATACACCAGCATTGCAAAATGAAACAAATTCATTGAGTTTTGCCTGGGTCAATGATTATCGGCAAATTGGAGAAGTAAAGCAGGAAATGAAGCGAAGAGAAAATGAATATATCAAATACAAAGATTTTACGTAAGTAATTCAGTTTGCTGCTTAAACCCGTCGGCTGCTTCTAATCACTTATCAAATTTTCTCTTTTAGCATCTATTGCGCCACATACAATGTGAACAACAAGTCCTATTGCGATTCACCTTTGCATTTGTGGTTGGCTGCCTCGGAGGCACCACCGGATATCTATGCCATAGCGTTGCAAGAATTGGATACATCAGCCAAGGCGGTGACCTTTAGTGAAAATCGTCCAGATTATCTATGGATGTAAGGTTTTCTAATTTTTTTAATATATTTTTTTTTTCAAATTTTTCTTCTTTTTTCCAGCAACAAAATGTTGGCCAGTGTTCATGACAAGGGTGAATATGAAGAATTGACTTCAGTCCGTTTGGTAGGCATGATGTTGACCGTGATTGTTAAACGTCAAATTCGTTCATCGATCACTCGACATAGTGTGAAGTCCATAGCTCGTGGAATTTTAAATACTCTGGGAAATAAGGGTGGTGTGGCTGTGAGTCTACAATTGAATGAGGCAAATTTGTGTTTTGTTAATTCACATTTGGCAGCGCACATGGGTTTTGTTGAAGCCCGTAATGAAGATTTCCATGGCATCGTTAAGGGTCTGGTATTCGATGATGATTTAAGGAGGACAATCAATGATCATGAGTAAGTATGCAAGGAAATGTTTCTATAGAGTAAATAGTAAAATTTTCCGCTTTAGGGGTCGGCCCCTTTGTTGTTGGGTAAAGTTAGTCTAGGTTGAAGGGCATTTGTCTAGCAGCGTTGATCGGTTGAAACTGCACTCAGTGCTGTCAGGTCTATAGTCTTCGTTTTAGAAGAGAGTTTCAGAAAAACGCTTCAATGCTGTCCAAGACAGTAGAATGTAATTAAAAAGGGAAGGGAAACAATGCACATGAAAACTGTGGAAAACCTTGTTGCCCACTTATGAAGTGATTGTCCAATAGCTATATAATTGTTCTGGTGCGGCGTGTGCTGCAGCAGTGAGCAAGAGACGGGAAATCTACAGACCTGTTAAGGACCATTGCTTCTAGAAGGCTAAAATCGACCATATACATAAGCAAACCATAATCCTTAAAGTAAAAGGCCTTTGTGAGTTCGCCTCTATACAATTTCTACTGGATTGCTGGTGGTGGGATCACCTGAACATGCAACTTACCGAGCCGGAAACCCCCTGCAGCATGTCATGAATGTTTTGAGATGGGATCCAACAACACCTCACAGATCCACTTTCAATTTTCTCATACAGAACGGGCTGGTTGATTCATCAACAGTATGCTGAAACCAATGCGACGTTATCATGCAAATGCAAATTTGCCAATGAACATTCCATTCCATTCTTACATATTAATGAGTGCTGTCCGATTCAAGTTTTGACTCAATGACAAGGGGTCTGAACGACGTGCCGCATTTTTTCAAATGACATAGTACTTCACAAATGACGCCAGCATTAGGAGTGGATAACAACAGCTGAACATTTTTCTGATGTTCTCCCTAGGATTCGAACCCAGGCGTTGAGTGTCATAGGCGGACATGCTTTCCTCTGCGCTACGGTGGTCTCCGCGACATACCTGCCTAATTTGTCAGCTTTTGATCCCAATGAAACGAAAATGCTCGTTGCATCTAAGCAGTCTCGAACTTCACCGTTGTTTGACTGTCGACATTTATGGCGATAGTTCAATGGAATAGCCGCTTATACATTGAATTCGTCTCTAAAACCTTCACGATGGCGATGACCTTTACCTGAAAGACGCAAAACCGCTAAACAACCTATATGACACTATAAATCCTATAAAATAAATGAAAGCATTTGCCTCGATGTCATCATTTAACCTCAACCCGACTCTCCCTCTCCGGGAAAACATCGTCCAGGCGGTCAACAAAGAAGCAAGGACAAAATCCGGTTGTTGTAGCCACATTTGCGTTTGGAGGTGGCGATCATCGTCAAGCTCCTGTAGGTGAGCAAGCTCGTCTCGGGAACAGGTTGGCCAATTGGCTATTTGAAGGAGCCAATATCTCACCTTGTCATATTGAGCATCATAGGCACTTTGTATTTCTGCAAGAGCAGGTGCCGCCCGCCTCTCACTGAGACTCCGATCGACACCGCTGATTGTACGCGGCAGTCCTTGCAGCTACTCCGAATGGAGCATTCCACTATCCGCAACCTGTAGAAGCGCCCGGTAGCTCGCAGCTAAGCTTTTCGTGACAGCGATGAACAACACACAAATCTGACCTCATGGTTCCAGCCTGTATGATGGTCACAGCTGTCCTGTGCCGGTCCAAATCCGGTTGTTGTTGTTGTTGTATCAGTTTGTTGCGTTCTGCCTTTCGTCTTCTTGATTCTGACCAAGGAACTCTGCGTCCACAGGGATCTGCGTCTGAGTCGAGTGGGTCTGGGCAGTAAAATAGGTGAGGTGTATCGTGCGGTCCCTGGTTACAATCGGGACATACATCATCCTACAATCCTTGCTCAGTAGGAGTTGAGGCGGCTGCATCTGCCAGAAAGCAATTGAGCCAGAACTACTCTGGTTTGTCGGGGGTGGTCAAGTTCTTCAGGTGCAATGGGAGACGGTCGTTCTCCAAGGACTACATTCACCCGGTAGCCATTTACCACATCTGCTACCGTGTCTGCATGAATGTTGTCAGACCTGTCATAGTCTGTTGCGTTGCAAATACTACGCTGTCGCATCGCATTCAGCAGAATGAACAAGTGTCCAAAGTTCAAAGAACATTAGGATCCCAGGTCGTTGATTCTTATGACGATTTTCTTTGCCTCACTCCTTCACTGTAAGGGCTTAAAATGAAGTATGACATTAAGGGCTTCCCTCGGACGCTTCTCTTTGCCACCGGAGATTATCATCGATTCGGCTATTGATCATCCTGCGTAGGTTGCAACTACCCAGACAAGAATATGGGTAACGTTAGCGTTGAACAGCTGTCGAGTGAATGCTGTTCTTGAACACCTGCCGCTGCCATATAGCACTTATAGAAGTTAACATTTTCCGACAAACAAGAATAGTTCTGGCTCAATGCATTCCGGAAGATACAGCCGGCTCAATTTCGACTGAGCTAGTATTAATACCAACGTGCTAGATGTGTGACCCATAATGTCTCACCTCTCCTGTTTAACCTCTACTATTACATGTTCATATAAGGGAGGTAGTAATTCACTGAAACAGCGAATGGTGTACTCTTTGAGGCCATTCCAATCGGCTTTTTTTTTTGATTAAAATACGCAGTTAATTGTTAAAGGGCAGAATTGGACGAAATACGTGAAACTATCGATCTGCTCTGCCAAAGACATGTCCCTATAATGTCCCTATAGTCTTTACCCAGGAGTAAATGCCATAACGCATGATGCTTATTAAAATCTCTTGTGGCAAGCTACTGGAACTTTGAGCTTTGATCTGTGCGGTATTCTTTGTTATCACGAGAAGTTTTACTGTGGGCTACAGGGAGCGTCCACAGGTGGCGGATAGTGGAATGCTTCATAGGGAGTAATTGCAACTGCAGTCGCGGATAATCAGCGGTATCGAGCGGAGAGTCTCAGTGAGAGGCCGGCCGGCATCGGCTCATGCATAAATACTGAGTGCCCATGATGCTCGCTATGACAAAGCGATTTATAGACGCCTTTAAATAACCAATGGTCATAATGTTCTCGCGGCCATCTGTCCTTTGGACCCGCACAAGCTTGCTCATCTGTAGGAGTTCCACATATTCACATTTGGATACAACAACAACAACAGCAGCTGACGGCTCATGCCAGGCATATAACCTGAGAACCAATTACCAAACTGTGGTATGTGGTCGTCGTATACCCCTATGACTGCAGTCCCAGACTAGACTTCTAACGCACACATTTCATGTAGGAATTTTGCTTTATAGTTAGAAATTGTCCAATGAACATGGAAAATGGCAAAAGTTTGGCCTAGGACTTTTGCGCTTTTACTTCTGTTATTTGCGAAGCAAATGTCCTATACAAAGTCTCAAGATTTTCTGCTTGTCTATTGTCCGAAAACCATTTTTAATTTTCCATTTTTTCGTTTCGTTTATGTTTAGTCACATATTTTGGATTGGTGATCTTAATTATCGCATAGAAGAACCCCCTGGATTGCAGTTGCCTATGTCAGGCTCTGAGGAGGACACAGCAGAATTACTTCTAAAGTTCGATCAATTGCGTCAGCAAATGCGCATGGGCAACTGCTTCGAAGGTTACACCGAAGGACCCATTAAATTCCGTCCCACTTATAAATATGATCCTGGTACAGATAACTATGACAGCAGTGAAAAGCAACGTCAGCCCGCATACTGTGATCGCATACTATGGAAAGGTTCACGCATACAGCAGCTGCAATACAATAGTGTTATGGATATACGACAAAGTGATCATAAGCCCGTCTATGCTGTCTTCAAGGTGAACATAAAAACCAGAGATGATCATTTGTATAAGAAAATACACGAAGAAGTTCTTAAACTTTTGGATAAGCGAGAGAATGAAAGTCAGCCTCAGATAAACGTCGAAAAGACCATCATTGATTTTGGTGTGGTGCGTTTTAATGAGACTGTGGCTAGTGATTTTACTGTATCGAATGCTTGTGCCATGCCTGTTAGTTTTGAGTTTAAACGTAAGGATGCTCCTCTAAATGATATTTGTGAAAAATGGCTGAGAGTAGAGCCCTCATCGGAACATTTAATGATAGGTAACGGCAAAAGAAGATCAAAATGGTTGTATTTGATGTTGAAATTTTTTATTTGTTTATTTATTTATAGATTCCACAAAAAGCATACGGGTGAAATTAATGGCTAATGCTGATTCCATAACTGGACTTTTGCAGAAAATACGCACCACAAATTGGAAATTTGACTTTGATATTCTAATATTGCAAGTTAAGAATGGTCCACATATCTTTATAACCGTAACGGGAGAGTATAAGCCAAGTTGTTTTGGTTTATCCATGGAAACACTGTGTCGCACCAATCGTCCTTTGTGTGAATATGATCAGCAACAAGTTAAAGAATTGGTAAGAGATTTTCTATGTTTTTAGAGCTTTTATACCTTCCACCATAGGATGGGGGTATACTAATTTCGTCACTCCATTTGCAACACCTCGAAATATGTGTCTAAGACCCCATCAAGTATATATATTCATATTCGTCGTGACATTTTAATTCGATCTAGTCATGTCCGTCCGTCCGCCTGTCTATCGAAAGTAGGCTAACTTTCGAAGGAGTAAAGCTAGGCGCTTCAAATATTGCACAAATACTTCTTATTAGTGTAGGTCGTTTAGGACTGTAAATGGGCCAAATTGGTCCATGTTTTGATATAGCTGCTATATAAATCGATCTTGTGTCTTGACTTCTCGAGCTTCTAGGAGTCCCAATTCTTATTCGATTTGATGAAATTTTGCACATATCGTTTTGGTATGACTTCCAACAACTGTCCCAAGTATGGTCTAAATCAGTCCATAACCTGATATAACCGCCATATAAATCGATATCCCGATTAGATTTTGTAGGCTCCTAAAACCAATTTGGTTGAAATTTGACACATGTTGTTTTGGTATGACTTCCAACACTTATTCCAAGTATGGTTTATATCAGTTGATAGCTGCCATATAAACCGATATCTCAGTTTGACTTTCTGAGCCTCTGGAGGACGCAATTATTACTCGATTTGCTTGAAAATTTGGAGGTGGTGTTTTTTATGACTTCTTACCGCCATAACAAGTACGGTCTGATATAGCTGCCATATAAACCGATCTCCCAGTTTGACTTTCTGAGCCTCTGGAGGACGCAAATATTACTCGACTTGCTTGAAAATTTGGAGGTGGTGTTTTTTTATGACTTCCTACCGCCATAACAAGTGAACTCCATATCGGTCAATAATTTGATATAGCTCATATATATTGGGTTGCCTAAAAAGTAATTGCGGATTTTTTAAATGAAAGTTAATGCATTTTTAATAAAACTTAGAATGAACTTTAATCAAATATATAATTGCCATTTTGTTCGATAACCTTTTGCCATCTTCCTGGCAAATTTAGTATTCCATGCTCATAGAACTTCGGGCCTTTATCTGCAAAAAACTGAACCAAGTGCGATTTTATAGCCTCATCATTGCCGAAAGTTTTACCATTTAAGGAGTTCTGCAAAGATCGAAATAAATGGTAGTCTGCTGGTGCAAGGTCAGGGCTATATGGTGGATGCAACAAAAGTTCCCAGCCAAGCTCACTCAGTTTTTGGCGAGTGACCAAAGATGTGTGCGGTCTAGCGTTGTCCTGGTGGAATGTGACACCTTTACGATTGACCAATTCTGGTCGCTTCTCCTTGATGGCTGTATTCAATTTGTCCAATTGTTGACAGTAAACATCCGAATTAATCGTTTGGTTCCTTGGAAGCAGCTCAAAATATACCACACCCTTCCAATCCCACCAAACAGACAGCATAACCTTCTTTTGGTGGATATCAGCCTTTGAAGTGGTTTGAGCTGGTTCACCATGCTTGGACCATGATCGTTTTCGACTAACGTTGTTGCAAACAATCCATTTTTCATCTCCAGTTATGATTCGTTTTAAAAACGGATCGAATTCATTGCGTTTAAGGTGCATATCACAAGCGTTGATTCGGTTTGTTAAATGAATTTCTTTCAATACATGTGGTACCCAAATATCAAGCTTTTTCACCAGTCCAAGACTTTTTATGTGATAATGAACGGTTGATTTTGGTATATTTAACTTCTCTCCTATCTCACGCTCAGTTACATGACGATCCAATTCGATTAATGCTTAAAATTTGCTTAAAATTTGTCTGCAATTACTTTTTGGGCAACCCAATATTTGAAAAAGGCATTCAAAGAACTTGACAAATGCGATACATGGTGGAGGGAATATAAAATTCGGCCCGGCCGAACTTAGCAAGCTTTTACTTGTTTTTCATTTTTTTTAAATTGTTTTTGTCTTGTTCCAGATGAATGATGAGTCTCCCGAGTTTCGTGTCACCATGCCGCGAGAATTCTTTTTACTTATTGACTATTTACACAAACAGGGACCAAATGTGGAGGGGGCATTTTCCCTCAATTCATTGGAATTCAGTCATGCTAAAAATATAGAATTTAATTCAATCAGAGATTGGTTGGATACATGGTCAAATAGTGATTTTCGTAAGTATTATGCGATTTAATTTAATGTATGTTTATTGTAACCACAAAAACTTGAGCGTCCCGGTAGCAGACTGTTTAGAAAAAGACTGCATTTAAACTAAATCTAACCACACAAGCTAAGAAACATTTCACCAGAGGTTATCAATGAATTGCTTATTTTTAATACTTTTACGATTCATTGATTTCTATGTTTTCTAGCTTTTTATTAAATAAGAATGACAAATTGTATGTGTGTTCATTGAAATAGTAAAACCCCATTGTAGTGATTGTAAAATACCTGCAAACAACGGATGTTTTGAATATTTTATTTTAATACCGACCTATAAATTATTGGGTTGCCCAAAAAGTAATTGCGGATTTTTCATATAGTCGGCGTTGACAAATTTTTTCACTGCTTGTGACTCTGTAATTGCATTCTTTCTTCTGTCAGTTATCAGCTGTTACTTTTAGCTTGCTTTAGAAAAAAGTGTAAAAAAAGTATATTTGATTAAAGTTCATTCTAAGTTTTATTAAAAATGCATTTATTTTCTTTTAAAAAATCCGCAATTACTTTTTGGGCAACCCACAATTAGCCAAATATCGTCAATTCGGTCGGTAAGGGGTTAGAGATTTGAACTACAGAAGGGTTTTTCTGTCTGCATTGGTGGTTACTTATTTATACGACCATATTTTCTTTTATTTTTATTGAGGTCTATCTTAAGAGTATATTGATTGATAAATGATGGTAGAAAGTATAAAAGTAATTATGCACAATCAACGATACTAGAGAATTTCAGTATTAATCATGCATATAATGGCTTAAAGCGTTTTGTTGAATGGCGTCACAAGTAGCATTAGTGACGACACCAGTATGACTGATTACTTAATAATGCCCCATTTATACCGTAGTGCTGCTGGCAACATCATAAGCACCAACACAATCTACAAAATATTTGCTGCCAAATATGGATGTTTACACAGGGATTATTGCGGACTATAGCATTCCGCCTAGAATTTCGATTGCGTTTTTTAAATGAGATATTCTGGCAACCAAACATTTCATTACCATGAAATCATATCCCCTGGGACGATGCATTAGATGTTTATGGCGGTGGGTTGACCTTTTCCTACCTGTGGATGTGTGATCTGATATCAGCTTTTGGTTTGGATTGGCTAGGTTAAAAGACGCGCGCCTGGCAACCGCCTCACTCGGTCACCTCTGGTCCATTGTATTCGTCCTAAAAGGAAAAGAAATAGGATAGGAAAAAGATACGAAACCCATTAGAAAATATGTAGAGAAACTAAAAAGACGACAAAGAAGTCTCACCGGCTAGAGGGCCGCCCCGTCGGTCTTCCCAGGCCCTTGCAGAATTCCAGAATCAGTACTGGGTCGAAGCACTGTAGATAGCTCAGTTAAGAGAAAAGGTGTTCACCCATTATCCTACGCCTTTTCCCCGTCATTGGGGGGCACAGCAGATGCTCAACCATATCCAACTCCTCCTAATCCCCACAGAGCCTGTAGAAATCCTCAGCTTACCGAGCCAATAGCCATGTCATTTGTTGTTGTTGTAGGCACATTTTCATGTGGAGGTGGCGATGCTCGTCAAGTTCCTGTAGTTGAGCAAGATCGTTCCGGTCCAAAGGACCTATCGCCGCGGGAACAGTGTTGTCATTGGTTATTTAAAGGTTCCATTAACTCGCCTTGTCATATCGAGCATCCTAAGCACTCAGTATTTGTACAAGAGGCGGTGCCGCCCGACCTCTCACTGAGACTCTCCGCTCGATACCGTTGATTGTCCGCAACTGCCGTTGCAGCAACTCCGTTCGGAGTATTCTGTAATCCGCAACCTGTGGACGCGCCCGGCAGCTAAGCTTCCCGTGACAGCAATGAACAACACACTGATGTGATCTCAATGTTCCGGCTTGTGTGGTGCTCACAGCTATCCCGTGCCGGGGCCATGTTAGTGACTTGAGATTGCTGTTGCTGGGTCAGGACACCCACCAACCATCCAAGGACACGCTTTCCCAACTCGAGAACATTCACATGTCCATGTTACTGTGAGGATCCCGACACGGTTGACTATGAGCACCACTCAGGTTTAAACTCTTGAGCTCCGGTTTGTGTCGGGTTCATCATCATCACGAGAAGCTCAGCTAAGAGCTACCAGACGCGTCCACAGTTTGCGGATAGTGGACTGCTCCATATACGGGGTGGCTGCAACTGCAGTCGCGGATAATCAGCGGTATCCAGTGGAGAGTCTCAGTGAGAGACTTGTTTCTATGTTTGTCATCCTTCTTTTATGATGGCTACCCTTATGAATTACACATGACAGCAACTCTGGACAGCTGTCAAATGCTATGAAGATGAATGCAGAGGGAGTCTTGTTTTAGTCGTTAGCGGAGAAGCATCTCAACCGAGCACTGCCATACTATTTTTTTATTTTTCTTTATTTAAGTAAGAGTGGCAGTCCTTAACAAACTCACTTAGACAAATCTAAGTCCATTTTGATCGAATGGCGGGAATCGAACCCACGACCCCTGCACTGGAATCCAAGCACGCTACCAACTCGGCTACCGGGTAGCTCTTTCTTTATTTAACACACACTACAATTATTTGAGTTAAAAAACATTTTTAATTTGAAACATTTATCCCACTCGCCCATCCTTTGATATACTGTCTATGAAACTCGATATGAAAAGGCCTTTAAAAAACTAGGTCATTACGTTCCTGCGATGATGGGTCCTATGGGCCGGAACGACATATCATCTATGTGAGCTTGACGAGGATCGCTACCTCCACATACAAATGTGTCTACAGCCGGTTGTTGTTGTATCTTGTCGGCCCTTTTTGATTATCCTGAGCCGGTGACCAACCAGCGAAGTTGTAACCGTCAAAGCTCTGGGCTCCGGATTCAAATTCCGGCGTGAACATCAGAAAAATGTTCTTACTAATGTTGGCTACATTTGTAAGGAATACTGACATGTTAAAAAATTCTCTATCAAGTAGTGTCGTTATGCGGCACGCTGTTCGGACTCGGCATTTAGCACTCACAGTTTTAGAGAAGGGATAATCATCGTTGAAAAGTTTTTGCTGAAGCTCTCACCACATTTTGAAAACATGCGCAAGGACATGGTAACCACCGCATAGGTAAGACGCTTGAGGATAGGAGAAAACAGGCGAGTGGAAGGGAGTAGGGGTGAGGAGAGGAGAGACAATGGGAAGGACAGAAGAAAGGCGAGTAGAGGAGAGGAAAGAAGTGAAGCGGGGAGAAAAATAGAAATATAAGATAAGAGATAGATAGATAGAGAACAAATAAGAAGGATAAGAAATAGATTAGAGAGTAGAATAGAAAAGAGAGTAGAATAGAAAAGAGAGAAGAATAGAAAAGAGAGAAGAATAGAAAAGAGAGTAGTATAGAAAAGAGAGGAGAGGAGAGGCGAGGAGAAACTCACAAGAGGATGTTTGTGAGTTTCTTGAAATTTTCAGGAGAGGAGAGGAGAGGAGAGGAGAGGAGAGGAGAGGAGAGGAGAGGAGAGGAGAGGAGAGGAGAGGAGAGGAGAGGAGAGGAGAGGAGAGGAGAGGAGAGGAGAGGAGAGGAGAGGAGAGGAGAGGAGAGGAGAGGAGAGGAGAGGAGAGGAGAGGAGAGGAGAGGAGAGGAGAGGAGAGGAGAGGAGAGGAGAGGAGAGGAGAGGAGAGGAGAGGAGAGGAGAGGAGAGGAGAGGAGAGGAGAGGAGAGGAGAGGAGAGGAGAGGAGAGGAGAGGAGAGGAGAGGAGAGGAGAGGAGAGGAGAGGAGAGGAGAGGAGAGGAGAGGAGAGGAGAGGAGAGGAGAGGAGAGGAGAGGAGAGGATGTTTGTGAGTTTCTTAAAATTTTCACAGATGGTGCATAATGACCCGTGGTGAAAATAGGGAACTGTCTAGCGGACGTCCCACCACCATAACAACCCCCAAATAGGACGTATTTGCTCACCGAGACAATTTGGGTCTTAAAGAGAGTGGAACTAAATATTCATAGTTTTTAGGGCCAATACCCCAAAACGGACATATTTGCTGACTTTTTCAATAAGGAGTTTAAATGAGATTAGAAAACGAATTTGATATCCAATTTTGAGGGCAATGGCTAGATGGGGTTCAAATAAATGATATATAGATATATCACAATAGAGCACGTTGCTGATATAATTTCCGGGCTTAGTGTTTGGGGGACTACCATAATCCCCAAAACAACCCTAAATCGGACATATTTACCGACCATGCCAATGTGGAACTTAAATAAAAGGTGTTGGAGGGTTGAGCAAGAATTGATACCCATTTTCGGGACCAATTTTCTGGGGGTCTACCCCTTTCCCAAAATACCCCACAAACAGCAATTTTTCAGTGACCATAGCAATATGGGGCTCAAATAAAGATATTTGGGAGTAGAATACGAATTTGATATCCAAATGTAGGACCATGTATTTAGGGCATCACCCCTTTCCCAAAACACCCCCAAAGGGAAAAAATTGTTCGACCATGCCAATATGTGGCTCAAATGAAAGGTATTTAAGATTAGAAAACGAATTTGATAACCTATTTTGGTGCCATGTGTTTGGGGTACGACTCATCCTGCACACTCTTCTTAAGCCAATGGCAATATGGGGTTTAAATAAATGGTATTTGAGATAAGAGCACGATGCTGATATTTTTTCAGGGACAAGTGACTGGGGGACCACCCCTCCCCCGAAAACACCACTAAATCAGACATCATGAGAATATCGGGCTGAAATGAAGTATTTTAAGAATGGAGTACGCCTTACATTCGTAGACCAGTAAAGAACATACGGGATTCAGATAAAGGCACTTATATTGTTAAACTGTTAGTTAAGTTAGCATGGTATTTCACTAAAAGATCTTTAATTGTTGAAAATTGTTCCAAGGAAACTTTTGTTCCACATAAAGTAAAAGAAGGCGCAGCGGAGCGGGCCTTGGTCAGCTAGTTAGACATAAAGTACAATAAACAAGACTTAAAAGCTAATATTACAGTTTGTTTCATAGTATTACAACTCCATCTTCATTTCGCTTTAATTAAATCACTCATCTCCGTTCCGGTTCATGTATTATCATGGATTGGCCTACTTACCATTTTGTATGAGTTTTTACATTTAAGTATGTGTAACTTTGCTTTTCTGTAAATTTTAAATTTTCTTATATAAAAGCCACCACGTATTCTTATCTTCATATCCAATTTATTTTTTTTTTGTTTCCAGCCGGCACACCACATGCTGCGGCTGAAGCTTTACTTATGCTACTCAATTTACCCGAGAAGCCATTATTGGATCCTCATGTAGAGGAACTACTGAAAACCAATACTACAGCAGAAGCCATGGAACTAGTCTCCCTGCTTAGTTCACCAAAGCGTAATGTCTTTGTGCATTTGTGTATGTTCCTACGTGAAGGCATCGAACGCAAATACTACAATGCCATGCATGTGGGTAAGTAATATTCGTGCTCTGTGGTGGAAGCTGCAACTGCCATTCAAGACACTTGCAACTTTGTTTTATGAGTTTCAATCTATGTATGTTCTTGTTCTTTGGTTGCAGCAACCATATTTGGACGTGTACTGCTGCGAAGCACTAAAAAAACCGATGATTATTATCGTGATACACATTGTCGAGAATTTATGCTGCGCTTTATAAATGCTGGCGAAATGGCAACATTATCCTCGTCAGCGGCGGCAGCAACAGGAAGCCATCAGCATCATCATCATCACCAGCATGCATCCGCTCAACAACCAGTGGCTAAAATGACTGCCTCCGCATCTAATACCAGCTTATCGGGTGGCAACGTAGTATAAATGACTTAATTCGCATATTTCCTTGGTTTCTTACTATGCTAACAGGATTTTAGCATTTTCTGTTTCTTATACTAGTGGATGTAGTAAGGAAGTGAGAGCAATAAATAAAATTTATATATTTATATATCTATTTAACAACCTACCTAACTACCTACCTACCTATCTATCTACAACACCTACCCATCATAAAGGAAATTGTCTGGAAACTTGTTCTGTATTTATTGTATTAGCCTACATTGTTTGTAACTTTATCGCTTACATTAACTTGCAATTATTGTTACTCAAAGTATACAATCATTGAAGAAAGCTTTCGGTTACCGAAGCATGTTTCCATTTGTTTACCAAGTTTTTTTTTATACCACTCCACTGCGTAGGAAATTTTCTATATATTTATAAAATATTAACAACGTATTTATAAATATTATGAGAATAAATACTCCATTTTATATCTCTTTCTCTTTATCTCTCGTTTTAGTTCAAATTGTTGCGCCTTAATTCCATTTTGTGTTTATTGCACTGTATTTTAGGTGATTTATATCGTAACAGAAAATAATAACTAATTCTATGAATATGTACAATACATGGAAATATTATAACAAAACAATTCAAATATCAGTTAAGTACACGAGGCTAAATGTCTCTCTCTCTAGTTATTTCTTTTGGGCTTAAAAATGTCGTATTTATTTATGTCTAATAAAACTAAGTTAAATATTGTTAATCATCGAACTAAAAAACAAAAAAACAAAAACAATGTGTTTGAATTCTTTTAAAACCCTTCTTCTTCTCAGTGGGCAAAGACAATTTCTGCAAGCGCTTCGTCTTGAATTTCTGGCGCCTAGGTGGGTTAGGTTTGCACTTATGCAAAATCGTTGAGGTAAGTGATAACTTGTGTAGGCCATGTGGGGCAGTTGTTGAGACCTATGTCATTGCCCAGCTTTCGCTGTTAACACACATCGGCACGTAGGTGGGGATACAATACCAGACAATACAATTAGGGATTTTGTAAATAGCACGGAATTCCTGACTTAAATTTTTTTTCGATGTTACTTTTTATACCCACCACCGAAGGATGGGGGTATATTCATTTTGTCATTCCGTTTGCAACACATCGAAATATCCATTACCTAACCTATAGAGTATATATATTCTTGATCAGCGTAAAAATTTAAGACGATCTAGACATGTCCGTCCGGCTGTCTGTTGAAATCACGCTACAGTCTTTAAAAATAGAGATATTGAGCTGAAACTTTGCACATATTCTTTTTTATACCCTCCACCATAAGATGGGGGGTATACTAATTTCGTCATTCTGATTGTAACTGCTCGAAATATTCGTCTGAGACCCCATAAAGTATATATATTCTTGATCGTCGTGAAATTTTATGTCGATCTAGCCATGTCCGTCCGTCTGTCCGTCCGTCCGTCTGTCAGTCGAAAGCACGCTAACTTCCGAAGCAGTAAAGCTAGCCGCTTGAAATTTTGCACAAATACTTCTTATTAGTGTAGGGGTTGGTATTGTAAATGGGCCATATCGGTCCATGTTTTGATATAGCTGCCACATAAACCGATCTTGGGTCTTGACTTCTTGAGCCTCTAGAGTGCGCAATTCTTATCCAATTGGAATGAAATTTTGCACGACGTGTTTTGTTACGATATCCAACAACTGTGCCAAGTATGGTTCAAATCGGTTTATAACCTGATATAGCTGCCATGTAAACCGATCTTGGGTCTTGACTTCTTGAGCCTCTAGAGTGCGCAATTCTTATCCGATCAGAATGAAATTTTGCACAACGTGTTTTGTTATTATATTCAACAACTGTGCCAAGTATGGTTCAAATCGGTTCATAACCTGATATAGCTGCCATATAAACCTATAAAATCTGGGGTCTTGACTTCTTGAGCCTCTAGAGTGCGCAATTCTTATCCGATTGGAATGAAATTTTGCAACACGTGTTTTGTTACGATATCAAACAACTGTGCCAGGTATGGTTCAAATCGGTCCATAACCTTATATAGCTGTCATATAAACCGATCTTGGGTCTTGACTTCTTGAGCCTCTAGAGGGCGCAATTCTTATCCGATTTGCCTGAAATTTTGTACGACGGATTCTCTCATGACCATTAACATACGTGTTTATTATGGTCTGAATTGGTCCATAGGCCGATACAGCTCCCATATAAATCGATCTCTCTATTTTATTTCTTGAGCCCACAAAGGGCGCAATTCTTATTCGAATTGGCTGACATTTTACACAGGTCTCCAACAAATAATTTAATTGTGGTCCAAACCGGACCATATCTTGATATCGCTCTAATAGCAGAGCAAATCTTTTCTTATATCCTTTTTTTGCCTAAGAACAGATGCCGGGAAAAGAACTCGACAAATGTGATCCATGGTGGAGGGTATATAAGATTCGGCCCGGCCGAACTTAGCACGCTTTTACTTGTTTTTTTTTTTATTTTGGGCTATATCGGACTATATCTTGATATAGCCCCCTTATAGACCGATCCGCCGATTTAAGGTCTTAGGCCCAAAATTTGGGACAGTGAGTTGTGTTAGAAGGCCACCGTAGCGCAGAGGTTAGCATGTCCGCCTATGACGCTGAGACCTGGCGAGACCATCAGAAAAAAATTTTCAGCTAATGCTGAAGCATGGGTACTTGTGAAAGCAGATGAGGCAGTGCTTGGAGTATTTGAGAGAACGATTCTTTGTAAAATATATGGACCAGTTTGCGTTAACGGAGAATATAGGCGACGTATGAACCACGAGCTGTATGACGACGGTAGCATAGTTACACGCATCAAAATACGACGGCTGCGTTGGCTAGGTCATGTTGTCAGAATGGATGAAGAAGCTCCAGCAAAGAATTCTTTTGAAGGCAAACACGGTGGTACACGCAAACCGGGAACACCAAAAGCCCGATGGAAAGATCAAGTTGTGGGAGACACCTCGAAACTTGGTGTCAGAGATTTTAGAATGAGCGCAGAAGATCAAGGCGCTTGGAACGCTATTCTACGTTCGGCTAGTGGAACAAATATTCTGTCATAGCCAATAAAAGTAAAGTAATGCTGGCAACATTTGTAAGGGTACTATGCCATGTAAAACTTCTCTCCAAAGAGGTGTCGTGATACGCCGTTCAGACTCGGCTATAAAAAGGAGGTCCCTTATCATTGAGCTTAGACTTGAATCGGAAAATTTGCATTTGAGTTGTGTTAGGCCCTTTGACATCCTTCTGCAATATGGTACAGATCGATCCAGATTTAGATATAGCTGTCATATAGACCGATCTCTCGATTTGAGGTTTTAGGCCCATAAAAGGCGCCTTTATTGTCCGATTTTGCTAAAATTTGAGACAGTGAGTTGTGTTAACTCACTTCTTAATTTGGCCCAGATCGGCTCAGATTTGGATATAGCTGCCATATAGATCGATCTCTCGATTTAAGGTTTTGGGCGCATGAAAGGTACATTTATTGTCCGATGTCGCCGAAATTTGGGACAGTGAGTTAAGTTAAGCCCCTTGACAAACTTCTGCAATATGGCACAGATCGGTCCAGATTT
Source organism: Stomoxys calcitrans (assembly GCF_963082655.1). Taxonomy (NCBI): domain Eukaryota; kingdom Metazoa; phylum Arthropoda; class Insecta; order Diptera; family Muscidae; genus Stomoxys; species Stomoxys calcitrans. The sequence continues at coordinate 167,117,761 of NC_081555.1, read as the reverse complement.
GGATATAGCTGTCATATAGACCGATTTCTCGATTTAAGGTTTTTGGGACATAAAAGGCGCTTTTATTGTCCGATGTCGTCGAAATTCGGGACAGTTAGTTGTGTTAGACCCTTCGACATACTTCTGCAATTTGTCCCAGATCGGTCCAGATTTGAATATAGCTGCCATATAGACCGATCTCTTGATTAAAGGTTTTGAGCCCATAAAAGTCGCATTCATTGTCCGATATCGCCGAAATTTGGGACAGTGAGTTAAGTTAAGCCCTTCGACATATTTCTACAATTTGGTCTAGATCGATCACGATTTGCATATACCTGCCATATAAACCGATCTCTCGATTTAAGGTTTTGGGCCCATAAAAGGCACATTCATTGTCCGATGTCGCCGAAATTTGGGACAGTGAGTTAAGTTAAGCCCTTCGACATATTTCTACAATTTGGTCTAGATCGATCACGATTTGCATATACCTGCCATATAGACCGATCTCTCGATTTAAGGTTTTGGACCCATAAAAGGCGCATTCATTGTCCGATGTCGCCGAAATTTGGGGCAGTAAGTTAAGTTAAGCCCTTCGACATATTTCTACAATTTGGTCTAGATCGATCACGATTTGCATATACCTGCCATATAGACCGATCTCTCGATTTAAGGTTTTGGACCCATAAAAGGCGCATTCATTGTCCGATGTCGCCGGAATTTGGGACAGTGAGTTAAGTTAAGCCCTTCGACATATTTCTACAATTTGGTCTAGATCGATCACGATTTGCATATACCTGCCATATAAACCGATCTCTCGATTTAAGGTTTTGGGCCCATAAAAGGCACATTCATTGTCCGATGTCGCCGAAATTTGGAACAGTGAGTTAAGTTAAGCCCTTCGACATATTTCTACAATTTGGTCTAGATCGATCACGATTTGCATATACCTGCCATATAAACCGATCTCTCGATTTAAGGTTTTGGGCCCATAAAAGGCACATTCATTGTCCGATGTCGCCGAAATTTGGAACAGTGAGTTAAGTTAAGCCCTTCGACATATTTCTACAATTTGGTCTAGATCGATCACGATTTGCATATACCTGCCATATAAACCGATCTCTCGATTTAAGGTTTTGGGCCCATAAAAGGCACATTCATTGTCCGATGTCGCCGGAATTTGGGACAGTGAGTTAAGTTAAGCCCTTCGACATATTTCTACAATTTGGTCTAGATCGATCACGATTTGCATATACCTGCCATATAGACCGATCTCTCGATTTAAGGGTTTGGACCCATAAAAGGCGCATTCATTGTCCGATGTCGCCGGAATTTGGGACAGTAAGTTAAGTTAAGCCCTTCGACATATTTCCACAATTTGGTCTAGATCGATCAAGGTATAGCTGCCATATAGACCGATCTATTGATTTAAGGTTTTGGGCCCATGAAAGGCGAATTTATTGTCCGATGTCGCTGAAATTTGCAACAGTTAGTTGCGTTAGGCTCTTCGACATTTTTCTGCAACTTGGACTAAATCGGTCCAGGTTTGGATATAGCTGCCATATAGACCGAATACTCGATTTAAGGCCTTGGCCCCATAAAAGAAGCATTTCTAATCCGATTTCATTGAAATATGACACAGTAACTTATGTTAGGCTTTTCGCCATTCGTGTCGTATATGGTTCAGATCGGTTTATTTTTAGATATAGGCACTAAAAAGACCAATATTTTGCTATACACAATTGAACAATGACTTGTACTTATTAATATTTGGTCCAAATCGGAAAAAATTTCGAAATAGCTGCTATGGGGCATAAGGTAGGCATATTTCTCCGGATTTTGACGAAAGGTGGTTTACATATATACCCGTGGTGGTGGGTATCCAAAGTTCGGCCCGGCCGAACTAAACGCCTTTTTTCTTGTTAGTATTTGGAGCGCACAACAAGCCGATTTTTGGCTTAGGTGTCCATTGTGGCATGGGCGGGTTAATATGCGCACCCTCTTTTCACCCTAACCTTACCTTGGTTAGGTTGGATGAGGATGATATCAGACATACGATTTCTAAGTATCCGCCGGGGCCGATCATAAATTTACCCGCTCGTACCACTTTGATTATAGAACAAAATATTACAAACTTCCTGGATACAGTTTTCAGAGTGATTCCTTAATAGCCTTATCCCCATCGATCTGGGTAAATTAACTGGCGCCGTCACTGATTGTTCCCATTTTAGATCACTGTACCCTCTCGTATATCTCTGATGATAGAACACACGATTTCAATCTTTCTGGGTTCAGTCCTTTTAACTCCTTCAATGCCTGAAAAAACGCCAGTATCTTATTCCTACTATGACTTAAGGCCGGACATTTCCAGAGAAATGATAACTAACTTCCGCGACGTCAATTCCATGACACCAGCCATTGTGTCCTTTCCATAGATAAAGACGCATATATGCCAAGGCAAGAGCTTTCCCCCTAGTTGTTTTGTATGATGGTGCAGTTGGCGGTCCTCGTAAAGCTCTTATAGGCGAGCAAGTTCGTTCCGGTCTATACGACCGATCGCAGCGGTAACATGATGGTCATTGGTTATTTAAAGACACTAATAACTCGCCTTGTCGTTTCGAGCATCAATTGCCCTCAATATTTAAGCAGGAGCCGGTGCCACCGTCACTGATTGTAAGCATTTTTGATCACTGTATCCTCTCGTATATCTCTGATGATAGAACAAACGATTTCAATCTTTCTGAATTCAGTCCTTTTAACTCCTCTCACTAAGACTCTCCATTCGATACCGCTGATTTTCCGCGACTGCAGTTGCTGCTACTCCGTATGGATTATTCCACTATCCGCAATCTGTGAACACGCCCTGTAGCTCCCATCTAAGCTTCTCATGATAACGAATATTAAAGGTTAAAGTTCCAGCCTGTGTGATGCTCATAGTTATCCCGTCGCAACCTGCTGTTGCGTTCCATCTGCTGAACCACATTTCCTTATAACGCAGCCGGAAACCGTAATAAATATTTAAGAGAAGCAAGTGAATAATCATTATCGAGATCGTGTGAAGTTTTGCCCCCTCTCTCGCGAGCAAATTCACCATCTCGTTACCTGTGACATCCTTGTGCCCAGTGATCCAACACAGGGTCATCCTGTGATGACTGTGTAGTTGCTCCAAAGAGTGACGACCTTACGCTTTAGATCCTATGATCGCAGCCCTAAGAGCTTTAAGGGTACCTAACTATCGCTAAATATGCAAATATATGACCGGTCTATATTTCCCCTGGCAATCGCAACGACCTCCGTCTGGAAGATACGGCAATCGTCCCTCATTCGATGAGACAAATACAATATAGTTCCTCGCAGAGTATTCCATAACCGTGTTCACTATCCATTTTCAATCCATCTGTAAATATATTGAAATCCTCAAGCCTGACCCGTCCTTTCTGCCACTCCTCCAAGGTAGGTATTAGCACATGCAACCTACCGTTCACAATATCCACTCTCGTCTGGTAGTCAGTTTGCACGTCAGTCTTAGCCCTTTCGAATATACCTGTATGTCTGGCCGGCGAACTCCGAATCTGACCAAGTTGTGACAGCCTTACCAGTGTCCTCTCGACTGATTCCCTGACGTATGGGTCAATCGGCTGTAGATATAGCAACGCCTCCAAGGTCGCAGCAGTTCTCATACCCCGCACATGCGACGCGTACTCAGTCAGCGGCCACCAGGCGTGGCATCCATAGCAAGAAGAAAACAAGCAGCACCACCGCCGAGTACACCCAGTGCATTAATTAAGGACGTAGACCCCATCTACTGCCAACGAGCCTCTGGCATAGTAGAGAACAGCGAAACCCTCATCTTAGACTCTCTATTCAAGCTCCAATTCAACTTACTAACCAGAATAATCCCAAGAAATCTAGCCGAACTGGACAATCTCAAAGTTGTTCCTTGCAACCTCGGCAGTCTGAATTAAGGCTCCTTCCCATTCTGCGAGACCAACACTTACTCAGTTTTTCTGGCGTTATTTCCTAGACCACGCTCGGTAGCCCAAAAAGCCGAGGCCCCATATATACATCTACAGCTCCCGCACATGCGACGCGTACTCAGTCACCGGCATCCATCCATCCATCATCAGAGTGGCATCCAGGTAAGAACCGACAGCACCACCGTCGAGTACAGAAAGTGCACAAATCTAGGACGTATACTCCACGTACTGCCAGCAAGCCTCTGGTACTAGTAGAGATCCGCGAAAGTCTTCTCCATCTTAGTCTTCCTGGCGTTAACCCCTAGACGACACTCGGTAGCCCAAAAATCCGAGATCCCTCTTATACATCTACAGATCCCGCACATAAGACGCGTACTAAGTCACCAGCCATCAGACGTGACATCCATAGGTAAGAACCGGCCACACCACCGCCGAGTACAGCCAGTGCACCAATCTAGGACGTAGACCCTATCTACTGCCAACAAATCTCTGGCACGAGCGAAAGCCTTCTTCATCGTAGACTCTCTATTCAAGCCTCAATTCAACTTACTCACTAGAATAACTCCAAGAAATCTAGCCGACCTGGACAATCTCAAAGTTATTCCCTGCATTCTTGGCGGTCTGAACTCAGGCACCTTCCCATTCTCCGTGACCAACGCTAACTCAGTATTCCTGGCGTTAACCCCTAGAGCACAGTTGCGAAGTCAACGGAAGTCATAGTCGGAGTCTGACTATTGAGCCGGAGTCGGAACTCGGTTCGGAGTTGATCATGCCGGCCCCGACTCCGAACCGACCTCCGACCCAATGCTCAGACGCCGACTTCAACTCCGAGGTCGGAGTTGGGTGTCAGACTCCACAGCTCTACTGGCTACATTTGAGAGGTATCCGACCTCCGACGCAATACTCAGACGCCGACTTCAACTCCGAGGTCGGAGTTGGGTGTCAGACTCCGCAGCTCTGCTGGCTACATTTGAGAGGTATCCTGCCATGTTAAAACTTCTTTACCAGATGGTGGCGCTAAGCGGTACGCCACACGGACTCGTATAAAAATGGAGCTTAAACTTTTATTCGACTGCAGTTTAATTTGGGAGAAATATCGCCTGGTCCTTAATGTAAATGTTGATGGGAAATTTTACATTTTACATCATCATCAGCGTTAAGTGCAGGCGAGATAGGCCTATACCGCTATTCCCTGGTGTGTCTTCACTTCCTTGCACATTGCACTGTAGCCCCTAGACGGTAAGGATTCCATCATGTCAACCCGATGGAATGAGCGGCCCTTTGATGATTATCGTCCGTTTCTCGTCCCTTGTCCATGTTATAAGACCTTTGATTTAACAGTCTTCAATCCCCTTCAATGCAACACTGAACTAATGAATGCTTCACAAAGGGTGCGAAAAGTTAGCAAATGCTAACAAAACAGAGTAAACATGCATGCGCTGAAATTTTAAGTCTTCCGAAGAAATTATTTACACTTGGCAAATCTTTTGTTTGAAGGCCATTACATACATTTGAGCTTAGACGGATGCCAGATATCTTGGCGTGGCATGTTTCAAGTTTACTGCGTTTAACAGGCGGCTTTGGGTCTTAATTTTCATGACATCATTTAGCTAATTTTCACTTTCCGCAAACATTTACACACAAATTCATATACACAGAAGGATGTACACAAAAATATAAAACATATCCAAAAGATTGTTAAGTGTGACAAGGCTGAAGTAGCATTGTAGACTTTTGGAACTTTTGCCAAGTTTTATGTTATAGACATATAAAGGCTTATGGGTGTAGATAATAGATGGGGTGAAGCGATTGCTTCAAGACCTTAAAGACCCTACAGTCCCTAAGTCCGTCATATAGAGGAGTTATTCCCCTTTTTCAATGAAGAGGAAGGGCATATAAGGACATTATAACAGTTTTAGGGAACGTGTTGTCTTGACATAGGTGGTACGCCTACTTGGCACTACAAACAATTCTAGAGGTCTGACCCTTGAATATGCAGATTAAGTTTGACGCAGCCACTGCAGCCATGAAATTAATGGCGATAGGAGAGTGTACAGAACGTTTGTGGAATAGTCGAGGCGAAGATAGGAAACCTGACGCGATTGAAGGAGGCTTCGTGACGGATATCTGAGACAGAATTTGAGAACTTGTTGTGGTCTTCGTTTCACGAAACTCTGGTTTTGACAACTGGTAATTCATGCTATATGGGTGACTCAAACCTGGAGGGGGAACAGGTATGAGGACTCAGAGACCAAGTTTCGATTCTGGTAGCTTGACCATGTGATCACTGAATACGTAATATGGTACCTTGTCAACGAGAAGCCATCCAGTTTGAACATATTAGGAACATACATAGGGCAGTCGCAACCAGGTCGAATAGGTTGCGAATGATTTTGAGGTCTTAGAAAAAGATAACTAGCATGGTACTATCTGCATCATCAGGGTGGGGGTTCGAAGATTGCTAAGGGGGAATGAAAGGGCAGACGATTTAGCGGTGAAGGCCAGAGGACTGCCATCAATAAACTTGGTTAACCCAAAGCCTTTCGGGTCGACGCAGTCCGAGTTAAGGGAGTGGGCGACGAATACGCATGCAACCCTGTGGAACAGCGAAACGGTCGGTAGGACGGTGAAAATTCTATGGGGGGATCCAGATCGTAAGAAGACGAGGCTATTACTGAAAGGATGTGAGAAGGAGGTCAGTATAGCTATTGAAAATTGCCAATTTTGCCCATGAACATTCCACTTGGGAACAGGGGCAAACTTCTCACATATCAATGAGTGCAGTCCTATTCAAGTTTTTTAAACTCAATGATAAGGGGCCTCCTTTTCATTAGGAGGGGAAAACCACCGCTGAAAATTTTTTCTGATGGTCTCGCCAGGATTCGAACCCAGGCATTCAGCGTCGTAGGCGGACATGCTAACCTCTGCGCTACGGTGGCCTCCAACCTTGCTATAGTATGGCTTCGAATTATGGGTACTTGCGAAAGCAGATGAGGGAGTGCTTGGAGTGTTTGAGAGAAAGATGCTTCTCAAAATGTATGGACAAGTTTGCGTTAATGGAAAATATAGGCGTTGTATGAACCACGAGCTGTATGATGTCGATTGTATAGTTAAACGCATCAAAATACAATGATTGCGTTGGCTAGATCATTTTGCCAGAATGAATGAAGAGGTTCCAACGAAGAAGTGTTTTGAAGCTGACTATAAAAGAAAACGCAAAGGGGGAAAGATCAAAACTCCGATGGAGTGACCAAGTCGAGGAAAATGTCGCACAACTGAGTGTCAGAGTTGGGAGACATAAAACTCCTGTAATGTCCAACTAAAGTAAAGTAAGCGTTACTTTAATACTAAGTCGAAATTTTCTTTCAAGTTTCTCCTCTTTTCTATACGCCCTCTAATATTCATATGAGTAAATACGCATAGGTGTTGGGTATGTGTGTACGAGTATGTGTGTGGGTGACAAAGTAAATTAAAATGTTAGAAATTGTTTAAAGGATACAGGGCTAAGAGCACATTAAACAAACGAAAGTTGTGAATGCCTCTTTTCATCTCTCTACTTTCCTTAATCACAGAATATACTTTTTGTGCTTGTCTCTATGGAAGATTAAACAGTCATATGGCGTGAATTCCTTTGAATAACACCCGAAAAACATGAAAAGAAGTGAATTAAAATGTTCATGGTAATGAACATTTAAAATTACTCAGGCATATGTTTATGGATTCATAAACACTCTATGCTGTAATTACAACGGACATGGATACCATTCTACAGTGTATCCTTTGAAATTGATTTCAATGGAATGGTAAATATCATTAAAGCCATGTCTAATGATGATAATGATGGTCGTAAAGGACGTATAGTGGGTTCAATTGGCTTTTTCAACAGCAACATGGGGTTCAGTGTATGGAGCGTTCGAGGAAAACTAAAATTATAAAGAACTAGTTAGTTCCGGCCACAACCTGTTTTTGATGTTTCTTAGGTGTGGGCGGCACCCACACTCTTGACCCTTATTTCAATATGATATTCGTTTTTTACTTAAACAAGTAAAAAGGCGTTAAGTTCGGCCGGGCCGAACTTTGGATACCTACCACCTTTGTGGGTATATATGTAAACCACCTTTCATCAAAATCCGGTGAAAATTGCATATGTTATGTCCCATAGCAGTTACTTCGAAATATGTTCCGATTTGGACCAAATACTAATAAGTACAAGTTATTGTTTAATTGTGTATAAAAAATATTGGTCTTTTTAGTAGCTATATCTAAAAATAAACCGATCTGAACCATATACGACACGAATGTCGAAAAGCCTAATATAAGTCACTGAGTCAAATGTCAGTGTAATCGGATTATAAATGCGCCTTTAATGGGGCCAAGACTTTAAAACGAGATATCGGTCTACTTGGAAGCTATATCCAAATCTGGACCGATTTTGGTCAAATTGCAGAAAAATGTCGAAGAGCCTAACACAACTAACTGTCCCAAATTTCGGCGACATCGGACAATAAATGCGCCTTTTATGGGCCCAAAACCTTAAATCCAGAGATCGGTCTATATGGCAGCTATATTCAAATCTGGACCAATCTGAGCCAAATTGAGGAAGAACGTCGAAGAGCCTAACATAACTCTCTGTTCCAAATTTCAGCGATTTCGGACAATAAACTAAACGCGCCTTCTACGGCCCCAAAACCTAAAACCGAGAGATCGGTCTATATGGCAGCTCTATCCAAATCTGAACCGATCTAGGCCAAATTGACGAAGGATGTTGGAGGGCCTAACACAACTCACTGTTCCAAATTTCAGCAAAACCGGGTAATAAATGTGGCTTTAATGGGCCTAAGACCCTAAATCGGAAGATCGGTCTTTATGGCAGCTATATCCAAATCTGAACCGATCTAGGCCAAATTGACGAAGGATGTTGGGGGGCCTAACACAACTCACTGTCTCAAATTTCAGCGATATTGGACAATAAATGCGCCTTTTATGGCCCCAAAACCTTAAACCGAGAAATCGGTCTATCTGGCAGCTATATCGAAATCGGAACCGATCTGAGCCAAATTGATGAATGATGTCAAAGGGTCTAACACAACTCATTGTCCCAAATTTTGCCAAAATCGGGTAATAAATGTGGCTTTTATGGGCCTAAAACCATAAATCGGAAGATCGGTCTATATGGCAGCTATATCGAAATCTGAACCGATTTGGGCCAAATTGATGAATGATGTCTAAGGGCATAACGCAACTCACTGTCCCAAATTTCAGCAAAATCGGATAATAAATGTGGCTTTTATGGGCCTAAGACCATAAATCGGAGGATCGGTCTATATGGCAGCTATATCGAAATCTGAACCGATTTGAGCCAAATTGATGAATGATGTCTAAGGGCCTAACGCAACTCAATGTCCAAAATTTCAGCAATCGGATAATAAATGTGGCTTTTATGGGCCTAAGACCCTAAATCGGAGGATCGGTCTATATGGGGGCTATATCAAGAAATAGTCCGATATAGCCCATCTTCGAACTTAACCTGCTTATGGACAAAAAAAGAACCTGTGCAAAATTTCAGCTCAATATCTCTATTTTTAAAGACTGTAGCGTGATTTCAACAGACAGACTGACAGACGAACGGACATGTCTAGATCGTCTTAGATTTTTACGCTGATCAAGAATATATATACTTTATAGGGTCGGAAATGGATATTTCGATGTGTTGCAAAGGGAATGACAAAATGAATATACCCCCATCCTTCGGTGGTGGGTATAAAAAACAAAACAAGTAAAAACGTGCTAAGTCCGGCAGGGCAGAATCTTATATACCCTCCACCATTGATAGCATTTGTCGAGTTCTATGCGCGGTATCTCTTTTTAGGCAAACGAAGAATATTGAATAAGAACTGTTATGCAATTGGAGCTATATCAAGTTATAGTCCGATTCGGACCATAAATGAATGCTGAATATTGTAAAAGTCATTGTGTAATATTTCAGTTCTTTCGGATAATAATTGCGCCTTGTAGGGGCTCAAAAAACAAAATCGGGGGATAGGCTTCAATGGGAGCTGTATCAAGCTATTGATCGTTTTAGACCATATTAGACGCGTATGTTGAAGGTCAAGAGAGAAGACGTTGAACAAAATTTCTGCCAAATCAGATGAGAATTGCGCGCTCTATTGGCTCAAGAAGTCAAGATCCAAGATCCAAGATGGATTTATATGACAGCTATACCATATTATGAACCGATTTGAATCATACTTAACACAGCTGTTGGAAGTGATACCAAAACCCTACGTGCACAATTTCAGTCAAATCGGAGAATGGCGCCCTCTAGAGGCTCAAGAAGTCAAGATCCAAGATGGGTTTATATGGCAGCTATATCAAAACATGGACCGATTTGAACCATACTTAACGCAGTTGTTGAAAGTGATACCAAAACACCATGTGCAAAATTTAAATCCAATCGGACAAGAATGGTGCCCTCTTGAGGCTCAAGAAGTCAAAACCCCATATCGGTTTATATGGCAGCTATATCAAAACATGGTCCGATTTTTTCCCATTTACAATCTCAGCTGACCTACACTAATAAAAAAATTTTTGCTAGCTTTACTCCTTCAAAAGTTAGAGTGCTTACGACAGACAGACGGACGGACAGACAGGCGGACATGGCTAGATCGACCTAAAATGAGATGACGATCAAGAATATATAAACTTTATGGGGTCTCAGACGCATATATCGAGGTGTTACAAACAGAATGACAAAATTAGTATACCCCCATCCTATGGTGGAGGGTATAAAAATAGTGCACGTATGTCAAATCGTTCTGAGTACGTGTAACCTCAAAAATGTAAAGCTATACGTTGGAGCTGTCATTTGGCAGATTGCAACACAAAGGTTGTATAACTTATACCACCACCGTGGTACAGGGTATTATAAGTTTGTACACTTGTTTGCAACGCTAAGAAGGAAAAAAGCTAAACCCTTTGAAAAGCATACCGATCGACTCTGAATCACTTTCTAAATTGGATTTAGCAATTTTGTCTGTCCGTCTGTGAGTCCATGGATTCTTGTAATCAAGGTACAGGTCGGTCGTATTAGTTGTTCAATCATCACGAAATTTTTGCACATGTCACTGTTTTGGCCCAAGATCGAAGGCTATTGATTTTGGTAAAAATCGGTTCAGAATCTTAAAAAATCACTGATTAAAATTTCAGCGAAATCTGCTAATTAATGCAGCTTTTATGGGTTTCAGACCCTTAATCGGCAGATCGGTCTTTATGCTAGATATATCCAAATATTGTCCGATTTCGATCGTTCAAGAACTTAACCTGCGTACTGTGCCAAATTTCAGCTCAATATCTTGGGTTTTGAGCCTGTAGAATGATCACAACTCATTAAATCGCCTTAGAATTTTACGACGATCCGAAATATTTATATTTTATAGGGTCGGAAATGAATATTTCGATGTGTTGCAAAGGGAACGACTAAATGTATAAACCCCCTATTCTATAGTGGTGGGTATAAAAATACTTTGAAATTCTTCATATATGCATTGCGCGCTGCTATAGCTTTATAATCCATATTCCAATGTTTTCCCATCTATCATTTTCACTCTTTATAATGCCTCTCAATGACCGGAAATTTAATTCCAATACGAAACAAATTGGCAGCTATGATATCGATGCATTTCACTGCATTTGTGATATGCGGCACTTCCGCTCCACTTATCAATAACTCAATAAAGAAAAGCTCGTTCATCAAATTTTTGGGGATATATTTCCAGCTATACAGCTACAATCCTATCAAATTCCATAGAATTTGCACATGACTACCCCACGTGTGGAAGTTAGCCCCTCCCACATACAGTTTTTTCTGCATCAAACTCAGTTTCAATCATGATATGCCTATGCCATGGAGCAGTGCACTTACTGCTCGCCGCATACCTTCAAAAGGACCGAACAGGTATTCTTTCCAATACTCTTTGAGTGCAATCAACAACAATGGCCAGTTTTTGCCTGGTCTCCCTTTTATTTATTACATGAAATTCCAGTGAATTTGTGAGTAGATGCTGAAAAAAAGAAACGATAGAGCCAAATTCAAATACAAAAATCATAGACCAGTTTTTTTGTCCTCTACGCAAGAGTAATCATTGACCTAATTGCAAACTGACAGTTTTTGGCTGTACTCAAATGGAATCCAAAGGGGTTTCAACTCATGGCAATGCCAAAATCAATTCAACTTTTTTTCAGAATAAGACGAAACTATGAATCGAGGGTGAATTTCATAGAAATTTCCTTATTTTTTAAAGAATTGTGATGACGAGTTGGCACTCGGCCATTATCTGCCGTCTATTGTGTTATATGGGAGATACATTGATTTCAAGGTATTATTTGAATGAAAGGAAGAATGACTTAAATCGAAACTTTCATTACAGATAGATGTGCCTGTTGAGCTTTACCTCAGATGTATATATGAATATGTCCTTTATTTGCTATTGGAGTATATTAATGTACAAACTTATATTTTTAAAAATTTTTACTTAATTTTTAATTATATGAATAACTAGCTGACCCGGGCCCGCTCCGCTGCGCCTTCTTTTACTTTATATGAAACAAAAGTTTTCTTGGAATATTTATTTTCGACAAGTAAAGAGCTTTTAGTGAAATACCATGCTTCGAAAATAGTATATCGCTTGACTAACAGTTTAACAATATAAGTGCCTTAATCTGAATCCCATATGATTTTTATTGGTCTACGAATTTAAGTTTGGATGTAAGGGGTACTTCATTCTTAAAATACTTTATTTCAGCCCCCTACTCTCATGATATCTGATTTAGGGGTGTTTTCGGGGGTGAGGTGGTCTCCCAGGCACTTGGCCCTGAAAAAATATCAGCATCGTGCTCTTCTTTCAAAAACCATTTATTTAAACCCATATTGTCATTGGTTTAGGGGAGTTTACACGATGAGGCGTCCTCCAAACACATGGCCCAAAATAGGTTATCAAATTCGTTTTCTAATCTTAAATACCACATATTGGCATGGGCGAAAATTTTTTACCCTTTGCGGTGTGTTTTGGGGAAGGGGTGATTCCCTAAATACATGGTCCTACATTTGGATATCAAATTCGTATTCTTCTCCCAAATACCTTTATTTGAGCCCCATTTTGCGATGGTCACTAAAAAATTGCTGCTTGTGGGGTATTTTAGGAAAGGGGTTGACCCCCAGAAAATTGGTCCCGAAAGTGGGAATCAATTCTTGCTCTACCCCCCAATACCTTTCATTTAATCTCCACATTGACATGGTCGGTAAATATGGCCGATTTAGGGGTGTTTTGGGGATAGGGGTGGTCCCCCAAACACTAAGCCCGGAAAAAATGTCAGCAACGTGCTCTATTCTCATATATCTATATATCATTTACTTGAACCCCATATTGCCATTGCCCTCAAAATTGGATATCAAATTCGTTTTCTAATCTCATTTAAACTCCTTATTGCAAAAGTCAGCAAGTATGCCCGGTGTGGGGAATTAGCCCTAAAAACTATGAATATTTAGTTCCACTCTCTTTAAGACTCAATTTGTCTTGGTGAGCAAATACGTCCTATTTGGGGGTTGTTATGGAGGTGGGACGCCCGCTAGACAGTTCGTCCCTAATGTTGATATCAGATACGTGGTCTACTCTCACATACCTTTAATATGAGACCCATATTTCCATAGACGGCAAACATGACCGGCTTGGGAGGTGTTTTGGGGGATGGGCGGCCACTCAGGGAGTTGGCCTTGAAAATATGTATCGGATTCGTGTTCCACTTTGAAAACCCTCTTATTTGAGCCTCATATTGCAATAGTCTGAAAATACTTACTATTTGGGTGGTGTTGTGGGGGTGGGGTGGCCCCATAGACACTTTTCCCAAATATTGATCAGATTCGTGCTTTACTCCCAATGACCTTTCATTTGAGCCCCATATGGTCGTAAATTTGTCCCCTTTGGGGGATGTTTTTGGGGAGTGGCGGCCCCTAAACACCTGGTCCTATATTTGGATATCAGATTCGTATTTTACATTCAAATACCTTTTATTCAAGCCCCATATTCCTATGGTCAGTATATAAGTCCTGTTTGGGGGCTGTTTAGGGAAAGGGGGGACCCCCAGAAAGGTGGTCCCACATTTGGATATCAGATTCGTATTCTACTCGTAAATACCTTTCATTTGAGTCCCATATTGCCATGATCGGTAAATATGTCAGATTTAGGGGTGTTTTGGGGGTTGGGTGGTGTTGTGGGGGTGGGGTGTCCCCATAAACACTTTTCCCGAATATTGATATCAGATTTGTGTTTTACTCCCAAAGACCTTTCATTTGAGCTCCATGTGGCTATGGTCGAAAATGTGTCCCCTTTGAGGGAGGTTTTTGGGGAGAGGCGGCCCCCCAAACACTTGGTCTCATATTTGGATATCAGATTCTAATTCTACACTCAAATACCTTTTATTTAAGCCCCATATTCCCATGGTCAGTAAATTAGTCCTGTTTGGGGGGTATTTTGGGGAACGGGTGGACCCCCAGACACGTAGTCCCACATTTAGATATCAGATTCGTATTCTACTCACAAATACCTTTCATTTGAGTCCCATATTGCCATGCTCGGTAAATATATCCGACCTAGGGGTGTTTTGGGGGTTGGGGTGCTCCCCCTAGCACTTGATTCGACAAATGGATATCAGATACGTTTTCTTATCCTAAATACCTTTTATTTGAGTCTCATATTGTCGTGATTGGTCTAAATATATGTTTGGTAGGTTTTAGGGTGGGGCAGCCCCCTAGGTACCCCATCCGAAATTTGGATACCAAATTTTTATTTCTAGGGTACAATATGAGAGCACACAAAATTTGGCTTAAATCGCACTACCCATCTCCGAGATCTGGCGTTCTAAAAATTAGGGTAAGGGGGAGGGTCCGCCCCCCTTTAGATATCAAAAAATGTTGTACCCTATTTTCACCATGGGATCATTATGCACCATCTGTGAAAATTTCAAGAAAATCGGTTCAGCCGTTTCTGAGTCTATAAGGAACACACAAACATACAAACAAACAAATTTAAACCTGGTTGCTATTCTAAATATGCCTTTCCAAGGGAGAAGGTGGTTTTAGTACAACTCTCTAATGGAAAAAGTTGTTTTACTATCCTGGAGGCCACCGTAGCATAGAGGTTTGCATCTCCGCCTATGATGCTGAACACCTGGGTTCGAATCCTGGTGAGACCAACAGAAGCTATATCAGACCGATTTGTACCGTATTGAAAACACAGTTATTGAAAGTCATAACAGAACACTATGTGCAAAATTTCAGCCAAATGGGACGAAAATTGCGGCTTTCAGGGGCTCAAGAAGTCAAATCGGGAGATGGTTTATATGGGAGCTATGGCAGGTTCTTTACCGATTTGGCACAGTTGTTGAAAATCATACCAGAACTCTATGTGCAAAATTTCAATCGGATAGAAATTGCAGCTTCCAGGAGCTCAAGAAGTCAAATCGGGAGATCGGGTTATATGGGAGGTATATCAGGTTATAGATCGATTTAAACCGTACTTAGCACAGTTGTTGAAAGTCACACCAGAACACCGCATGCAAAATTTCAGTCAATTCGTATGAAAATTGAGGCTTCCAGGGGTTCGAATCCTGGCAAGACCAACAGAAGCTATATCAGGTTTTAGACCGATTTGGACCGTACTTGACACAGTTATTGAAAGTCATAACAGAACACTATGTGCAAAATTTCGGCCAAATCGGATGAAAATTGCGGCTTCCAGGGGCTCAAGAAGTCATATCGGGAGATCGGTTTATATGGGAGCTATATCAAGCTCTTGACAGATTTGAACCGTACTGGGCACAGTTATTGTAAGTAAAACAGAACACTTTATGCAAAATTTCAGCAAATCTGACAAAAATTGCGGCTTCCGGGGGCTCAAGAAGTCAAATCGGGAGATCGGTTAATATGGGGACGATATAAAAATCTGAACCGATATGGCACATTTGAATCCCCAAAGACCTACATCAATATTAAGTATCTGTGCAAAATTTCAAGTGGTTAGCTTTACGCGTTCTACTGCTATCGTGATTTTAACAGACGGATGGACGGACAAGGCTAGATCGACTTAGAATGTGGAGTCAATCAAGAATACATATACTTTATGGGGTCCTAGATCAATATTTCGAGGTGTTACAAACGGAATGACTGGATTAGTATACCCCCATCCTATTGTGGTGGGTATAAACATGTTCATCGGTAATTTTCCCCACCTAATGCTGGCAACATTTGTGAGGTACTATGCCATGTAAAAATTTCTCTCCAAAGAGATGTCGCTCTGGGGCATGCCGTTCGGACTCGGCTATAAAACGGAGGCCCCTTATCAATTGAGCTTAAACTTGAATCAGATTTGGGAAAATTTGTAATTAACTATCCTTCCCCAAGGAATAGGCAAATTTTAGTAGCCTTTTCCAAGGCAAAGGGTAGTTTAAGGACCATTTTTCATGGGAAAGGGTAGTTTTAGTACTCTTTTCCAAGTCTGCTATTTTTAGTACGCCTTTCCAGGGAATAAGACAGAAGGAGCCGACGGGTTATCCGCTGAACTATTTAAGACCGGAGGCGACACGCTGATAAGGCGTATGCATCAGCTTATATGCGCAATTTGGCTAGAAGAACGTATACCCGATGATTGGAACCTCAGCATACTATGTCTCGTACACAAGAAAGGAGACAAAACGGAATGTGCCAACTTCAAAGGAATAAGTCTCCTCCCCATCGCATACAAGATACTCTCGAGCGTACTGTGTGAAAGATTGAAACCTAAAGTCAGTGAGATAATTGGGCCCTATCAATGCGGCTTTAGACCTGGTAAATCCACCCTAGACCAGATATTCACACTGCGCCAAATCCTGGAAAAGACCCGAGAAGGACAAATCAACACCTACCATCTCTTCGTTGACTACAAAGCCGCCTTCGATACTCCTTTACGTTCAAAGGTATTTCAAGTCATGTCTGAGTTTGGTATCCCTGCAAAATTAATAAGACTCTGCAGGATGACGCTTGCTGATACACGTTCCTCAGTAAGAATAGGAAAGAATCTCTCCGAACCATTTAATACCAAACGAGGTTTCAGACAAGGAGATAGCCTATCGTGTGATCTCTTTAACATCCTGCTGAAGAAGATTATACGAGATGCAGATGTGAATAGATATGGCACACTAATCACAAGAGAACACATGCTACTCACCTATGCCGACGACATCGATATCATATGTCGGTCACCGGAAGTAGTAACTGCAGCCTTTGAAAGAATCGAAAGAGAGTCAGTGAAAATGGGTCTGGCAGTAAATGGAGATAAGATGAAATGGATGGTTTCAACTCCCAAAAAGACTTGCACAACCGAGCAGATAAAGAAAATGGGGAAAGTTGGGAACCACAACTTTGAGACAGTCAGTAACTTGATCTACCTCGGCACCGCCGTAACCGAAACGAATGACACCAGTTTTGAGATTAAGCGAAGAATAATACTGGCAAACAGATGCTAATTTGGACAAAGTAAGCAGTTTAGAAACACCTCTCGACAGACAAAGATTACACTATACAAGACACTGTTATATGGTTCTGAAGCATGGGTACTTGTGAAAGCAGTTGAGGCCGTGCTTGGAGTATTTGAGAGAAAGATTCTTCGTAAATATATGGACCAGTTTGCGTTAACGGAGAATATAGGCGACGTATGAACCACGAACTGTATGAGCTGTATGACGACGATAGCATAGTTACACACGTCAAAATACAACGGCTGCGTTGGCTAGGTCATGTTGTCAGAATGGATAAAGAAGCTCCAGCAAAGAAGTCTTTGAAGGCAAACACGGTGGTACACGCAAACCGGGAAGACCAAAAGCCCGATGGAAAGATCAAGTTGTGGGAGATACCTCGAAACTTGGTGTCAGAAATTTTGGAATGAGCGCAGAAGATCGAGGCGCTTGGAACGCTGTTCTACGTTCGGCTAGTGGAACTAATATTCTGTCGTAGCCAATTAAAAAAAAATTCAGGGAAAAGGTAGTTTTAGTACCCTTCTCTAATAAAAGAAGTTATTTTACTACTATTCTCCAAAGATAAAGGTACTTTGAATACATTTTTCCTGGGGTTAGGGTAGTTTTAGCACCCTTATTCAAGGGCAGGGTAGCTTTCGTACCCTTTTTAAAGGGAAAGTGTGGTTTTAACACAGTTTCCCTAGGAAAAGGGCAGTTAAAGAACACAGATGGTGGTTTTAATAACCTTTCCCAAGGCAAAGGGTAAACCGAGTAACCTTTCCCCAGGCAAAGGGCAGTTTAAGAAAGCTTTTCCAAGGCAAAGGGTAGCTGTAGTAACCCCATGGCAAAGGGTAATTTTAGTAACTTTTCCCATGGCAAAGGACTTTTTTAGCAACCTTTCCCAAGGCAAAGAGTAAACTGAGTAGTCTTTCCCAAAGCAAAGGGTTAACTGAGTAACCTTTCCCAAGGCAAAGGGCAGTTTTAGTAAGCTTTCTCAAGGCAAAGGGTAGTTTAAGTAACCTTTCCTAAGGCAAAGGCAGTTTTAGTAACCTTTTCGAAGTTAAAGGGTAGTTTTAGTAACCTTTCCCAAGGCAAAGGGCAGTTTTAATAAACTTTCCCCACTCAAAGGGCAGTTTAAGTAACCTTTCCCCAGGCAAACGGTAAATTGAGTAACCTTTTCCAAGGCAAAGAGTAATTTAAGTAACCTTTCCCAAGGCAAAGGGTAGTTTTAGTAAGCTTTCCTAAGGCGAAGGGTAGTTTTAGTAACCATTCCCAAGGCAAAGGGTAAATTGAGTAACCTTTCCCAAGGCAAAGGGTAAACTGAGTAACCTTTCCCACGGCAAAGGGTAGTTTTAGTTACCTTTCCCAAGGCAAAGGGTAGTTTTGGTAACCTTTTCCAAGGCTTTCCCCAGGCAAATATCTTTTTTAGCAACTTTTCCCAAGGCAAAGGGTAAATTGAGTAACCTTTCCCAACCTTTGCCTTGGGAAAGGCAAAGTTTAGTTTAGTAACCTTTCCGAAGGCATAGGGTAGTTTTAGTACCCTATTCCAAGGCAAAGGGTAAATTGAGTAACCTATTCCTTAGCAAAGGGTGGTAAAGTAAGTTATTGGTTTAGGGAAAGCGTAAGTTATTACACTTTTTTTAGAAAAAGGTTAGGTTAAATACTCCTTTTTTAGAAAAGTTTAGGTTTAGTATCCTTTTTTTAGAAAAAGGTTAGGGTTTAGTACTCTCTTTCTGGAGAAAGCATAGTTAACGTACCTTTTTCCTGGAGCAAGTGTAATTTTGGTATCATTTCTGAGATAAAGGGAAATTTTAGTACACTTCCTAAGGGAAAAGGTAGTTTTGTTACTCTTTGTAAGAGAAAGGGTAGTTCTAAAACGCGTTTCCTAGGGAATGGTAATTTTAGTACAATTTTCATAAAAAAATAGTAGTTTGAGCAAAGGGCAGTTTTAGCACCCTTTTCATAGAGAACGCATAGTTTTGTATAGAGAAATTGTAGTTTTAGTACCATTTTTCTAGAAAATGGTAGTTTTAGTACCCTTTTCCCAGAAAAGGGTTGTTTTCCCAGAAAAGGTTGTTTTCCCACAAAAGGGTAGTTTTGGCATACTTTTCCTAGAAAAAGGGTAGTTTGGCATCCGGGATATAATCGGTACAGAACATCCTACCAAACCGATTTGTTTTTAATACCCACCACCGAAGGATGGGGGTATATTCATTTTGTCATTCCGCTTGCAACACATCGAAATATCAAAAACAAATCTTAGACGATCTAGCCATGCCCGTCCGTCTGTCCGTTGAAATCACACTACAGTCTTCAAAAATAGAGATATTGAGCTGAAATTTTGCACAGATTCTTTTTTGTCTATAAGCAGTTTAAGTTTGAAGATGGGCTATATCGGACTATATCTTCATGTAGCCCCCATATAGACCGATCCGCCGATTTAGGGTCTTAGGCCAATAAAGGCCACATTTATTATCCGATTTTGCTGAAATTTGAAACAGTGGGTTGCATTAGGCCCTTCGACATCTTTCGTCAATTTGGCTCAGAGCGGTTCAGATTTGGATATAGCTGCCATATAGACCGATCCGCCGATTTAGGGTCTTAGGCCCATAAAAACCATATTTATAATCCGATTTTGCTTTAATTTCGGACAGTGAGTTGTGTTGAGCCCTTCGACATCCTTCGTTAATTTGGCCCGGATCGGTCCAGATTTGGTTATAGCTGCCATATAGTCCGATCCTCGATTTAGGGTCATAGGCCCATTAAAGCCACATTTATTATCCAATTTTGGTGAAATTTAGGACAGTGAGTTGTGTTAGGCCCCTCGACATCCTTCGTCAATTTGGCTCAGATCGAATATAGGTGCCATGTAGACCGATCCTCCGATTTATTATCCGATTTTACTGAAATTTCGGACAGTGAGTTGTGTTAAGCCCTTCGACATCCTTCGTTAATTTGGCCCGGATCAGTCCAGATTTGGATATAGCTGCCATATAGACCGATCTCTCGATTTGAGGTTTTGAGCCCATAAAAGGCGCGTTTATTGTCCGATTTTGCTGAAATGAGACAGTGAGTTGTGTTGGGCCCTTCAATTTCATTCTTCTATTTGGCTCAGATTGGTCCAGATTTGAAAATAGCTGCCATATAGACCGATCTCTCGATTTAAAGTTTTGGGGCCATAAAAGGCGTATTTATTTTGCGATGTTGCCGATATTTGGGACAGTGACTAGTGTTGAGCCCTTCGCCATTTTTCCTCAATTTGGCTCAGATCGGTACAGATTTGGATATAGCTACTTAAAAGACCAACATTTTTCTATACACAATTAAACAATGACTTGTACTTATAAGTATTTGGTCCAAATCGGAACATATTTCGATATAGTTGCTATGGAGCATAAGGTATGCATTTTTCACCGGATGTTGACGAAAGGTGGTTTTTGCATATATACCCGAGGTGGTGGGTATCCAAAGTTCGGCCCGGCCGAACTTAACGCCTTTTTACTTGTTTTCGTTATTGTTGGGAATCATATGTCAAGGTTCCTTTTCATATAATTTCCCACCAAAAACCAGAAAATAATAGTGCAATACCCCCATTGCACATATGTTCATGTAAAATATCTATACAAAAAAACTGTTTCAATGCATAGATGCGAAATTAAATGTCCTTGATTAAAATAATTTTAATTTTCCATCATCATTTATTTTTGCTGGGTGTGAAGTGTTCTTCAATGCGTTCGGTTCAGCAGTAAATGAAAACATTTGTATTTCATTTTTTTTCGCTTGATTCCATTTCCGTTTCCGTTTGAGCTGTTCATACTGATGCTGTTGCTGCTGCTGTTGTTTTGATGGCCTTAATCTGTAGAGATTTGAATTGTATGTAGCAGTTGTTATGCCAACAATCCCATAATGAGAAAATTAATGTATTTTTAAGAGAAATGATATTAATTAAGAACACATTATTAACATGTAATGTATCAGCCTATGTACACATATGTATGTGTGTATGTGTGTGTGTGTGTGTGTGTGTGAACGAAAGTGGAAATAATGTGATTATAACTATATATAAATGGATAACCATTTATATTCATATGTACACTCATAGAAAATGGTTAAGAAATACACACTGGATGACCACGCAACAAAAACAAAAGAAATTGGAAAAAGGTCCACAAATTTTGATGCATTGATCTGAGCAGTATAAAATGTTCAGACATTTTAAGGAAAGTTTGGCCCGTTCTTTTAGAATTGCTACAGAATGTCGAAAGTGAGGGCTTTTGGTATTGGGTAAAATTTTGCACATGTATTGAGACGAAGAATACCACATGCCAAAATAATGAACATTATGGCTACTTAAGTTATATTAGAGCATATCGGATGAAAGATATCTATATATATTGGAGCTTTATCCAAATCTGAACCGGTAAAGACGATATGAAATCTAGCAACGACCTACATTAACAAGAAAGTATCTTTCAAGCGGATAGCTATATTCATTCGACCGCTGTCATGATTTCGATATACGGACGGCTATGTCTTAACTGACATCTCGAAGCAATGAATTCGAAGTATGTGAAATTTTTTTTCCAGGCGACTTAATTAACAGATATTTTTTTAATGGTCGCATAAATGTCTGTGTGATTTTCGCATAACACTATGCATAAATTTGTATTAATTAATAATGTACTTATGTTGATTGCATTGTGTCAGAGTAGTATCGCATTAAATATTAACAATGCTGATGTCGACAATTGTGATTTAATTTATTTTGTTTTCAGCAAAATTGCCAATTTATCATTGATATGGTGATTTATTTAAAGCAATTTGAATGCGAAACAATGCAGCATATGAATAATGTTGGTGTTATATTGGGTTGCCCAAAAAGTAATTGCGGATTTTTCATATAGTCGGCGTTGACAAATTTTTTCACAGCTTGTGACTCTGTAATTGCATTCTTCCTTCTGTCAGTTATCAGCTGTTACTTTTAGCTTGCTTTAGAAAAAAAGTGTAAAAAAAGTATATTTGATTAAAGTTTATTCTAAGTTTTATTAAAAATGCATTTACTTTCTTTTAAAAAATCCGCAATTACTGTTTGGGCAACACAATATATGCATTAAACAAGAGAAAAAACAGTAAGGAAAGGCAAAAGTCGGGCGGTGCCTTTATTTATAACACCCTACTACCCTTTAAATACAAAAGTAGGACTATATCTAATTCTGAACCAATTTAGATGGACCTCGGCGCATGTATTCAGATAGGTTAATAAACTTACTGTATCAAATTTGGAGAAAAGCAAATATGTTCAAAATGGAATAACTACGGTTGACAAATGACGGGAGACAAATCTAAATCTGAACCGATTTCGATCAAACTTTATTGGTTATTGTGGAAGTCGTCGAGGAAAGCGTTGTAAAAAATTTTGGGAAGATTGGTCAATCAATGCGCTTGCAGTGGGTCTAGGAGTGAAAATGGGGCTATATATATTTATGTGAGCTATGCCTAAATCTGAACAGATTTCTATGAAATTCACCAGTAATATCGAGATTCATAAGAAAATCCTTCCTTCGAGAGAATCGGTTAACAAATGACCATTTTATTTCTGTATTACTGCAAATCGGACGAACATATATATGGGAGCTATATCCAAATCTGAATCGATTTCTATGAAATTCACGAGATATAGTGGGAGTCATAAGAAAATCGTTCCTACCAAAATTCAAGAGAATCGGTCAACAAATGACCATTTTATTGCTGTATTACTGGAAATCGGAAGAACATATACATAGGAGCTATATCCAAATCTGAAATGATTTCTATAATATTCACTTTTAATATGGAGAGACATAAGAAAATCTTTCCTACCAAATTTCAAGAGAATCGGTCAACAAATGACCATTTTATTGCAGTATTACTGCAAATCGGACGAACATATATATGCGAGCTATATCCAAATCTGAACCGATTTCTATGAAATTCACCAGTTATATTGGTAGTCATAAGATAATCCTTCCTGTCAAATTTCGAGAGGATCGGTTAACAAATGACTATTTTATTGAATTATTACTGCAAATTGGACGAACATATATATGGAAGCTATATCCAAATCTGAACCGATTTACTGGAAATCGGACGAACATATACATAGGAGCTATATCCAAATCTGAAACGATTTCTATAATAATTACTTTTAATATGGAGAGACATAAGAAAATCTTTCCTACCAAATTTCAAGAGAATCGGTCAACAAATGACCATTTTATTGCAGTATTACTGCAAATCGGACGAACATATATATGGGAGCTACATCCAAATCTGAACCGATTTCTATGAAATTCACGAGTTATATTGGGAGTCATAAGAAAATCTTTCCTGCCAAATTTCGTGAGAATCGGTTTACAAATTACCATTTTATTGCAGTATTACTGGAAATCGGACGAACATATATATGAGAGCTATATCCAAATCTGAAACGATTTTTTCCAATTTCAATAGGCTTCGTTTCTAGGCCGAAAAGCATGCCCATATCAAATTTGAAGACGGTCGGATGAAAATTGCGACCTTAGTTTGTACACAAATTAACAAGGACAGACGAACAGACAGACGGACGGACAGACAGACGGACATAGCTAAATCGAATCAGAAAGTGATTCTGAGTCGATCGGTATACTTATCAATGGGTCTATCTCTCTTCGTTTTGGGTGTTACAAACTAATTCACTAAGTTATAATACCATGTACCACAGTAGTGGTGTAGGGTATAATAAGTAAAAGTGCATTAAGTTCGACCTTGCCGAACTTTTTATACCCACCACCTCGGCTATATATGCAAACTCCCTTTCGTCACAATCCGATGAAAATTGAATAACTTATGCAACCAAATTCGGCACTGACATTAAGTGGTCTTATAAATATAAGTCACTGTTGAATTTGTATTTTAAATTTCAACAAAATCTGGTAATAAATAAAGCTTTTATGAGCTTCAGACTCTTAACCAGCATATCGGTCTATATGACAGCCATATCTAAATACAGTCCTATTTTTACCATATTTGGGTTAGACGTTGGTAGGCCTAAAACTACTCACTGTTTTAAATTTCAGCAAAATCGGATAAAAAATAAAACTTTTATGGGTTTCAGACCCTTTATCAGGAGATCGGTCTATATGGCAGCTTTATCTAAATATAGTCCGATCTAAACCATATTTGGGACCTATGATAGGAGACCTAAAAGTACTCACTGTTTCAAATTTCAGCGAAATCGGTTAAAAAATAAAGGTTTTATGAGCTTCAGACCCTTTATCGGGAGATCGGTCTATATGGCAGCTATATCTAAATATAGTTCGATCTGAACCGTATTTGGGTCCTATGTTAGGAGGCCTAGAACTACTCACTGTTTCAAATTTCAGCGAAATCTGTTAAAAAATAAAGCTTTTATGGGCTTCAGACCCTTTATCGGGAGATCGGTCTATATGGCAGCTATATCTAAATATAGTCCTATCTGAACCGTATTTGGGTCCTATGATAGGAGGCTTCAAATAACCCACTGTTTAAAATTTCAGCGAAATCGGTTAAAAAATAAAGCTTTTATGGGCTTCAGACCCTTTATCGGCAGATCGGTCTATATGACAGCTATTGTATATCTAAATAAAGTCCGATCTGAACCATATTTGGGTCAGATATCGGGAAGCCTTAAACTTCTCACTGTTTTAAATTTCAGCAAAATCGAATAAATGAAGTTTTTATGGGCATTAGGCCCTTTACCGCAAAATCGGTCTGTATAACAGCTATATCCAAATATGGTCGATTTGTCGAATTGGTCCGTTCAAAAACTTAACCAGCGTTCATCAAAAAGACGTATCTGTGCCAAAATTCAGCTCAATATCTCAATTTTTGAAGCCTGTAGAGTGATTACAACAGACGGACGGACAGTCGGATAGAGGGACAGACATACGGACATCGTTAAATCGTCTTAGAATTTTACGACTATCCGAAATATATATACTTTGTAGGATCGGAAATTGATATTTCGATGTGTTGCAAACGGAATGACTAAATGAATATACCCCCTATCCTACGGTGGTGCCGAACTTTTGATACCCACCACCATAGATATATTTATTATCCAAATTTATTATAACACTACTTTACTACATATTAATAACCAAATATAGGCGGTTCTTAACCATATTTGGTTCAGGTGCCGAGAAGCTCTATACATGAAACAGTTCCAAATTTCATGGAAATCGGGTAATGAATGCGCCATTTATGTGATTAAGCCCTAAATCGGATGATCGAGCTAAATGACAGCTATATTTAAATATGGTCCGATCTAGATCATATATGAGTTGGATATCGGGAGTCTTAAAGTAGCTTACAGTTTCAAATTTCAGCAAAATCGGAGAATAAATGCGGCTTTTATTGTCTTAGACCCTAAAGCTAAAGATCGGTCTCTACGCCAGCTAAGTCTAAATATATCCCGATCTGGACCATTTTCGGGATAGATGGGTGTCTTAATACAACACACTGTTGTATTAAGACACACAGGCTTAAGACCCAAAATCGGCAGATAGGTCTATACAGCAGCTATATTCAAATAAATTCCGATCTGAAACATTTTGGGTTCGGATAACATCGGGCCTAAGCAACTCACTATTCCAAATTTCAGCAAAATTGTGTAATTTATGCGCAACTTATAGGTTTAAGACCCTAAATCGGCAGATCTGTGTATATGGCAGCTATATCCAAATATAGTCCGATGTGGCCCATTCATGAATTTAACCTGCGTATAGAATTCAACCTGCGTGTAAATATAGGGCGCAATTCTTATCCGATTTGAATGAAATTTTGCACGATGTATTTTGTTATGATATCCAACATCTGTGCCAAGTATGGTTCAAATCGGTTCATAACCTGATATAGCTCCCATATAAATCGATCTCGGATATTGGCTTCCTGAGCATCTAGAAGGCGCAGTAATTATCCAATTTTTTTGACTTCCAAAAACTGTGCCAAGTATGGCCCAAATAGGTTCATTACTTGATACAGATCCGATATAAACCACCGTAGCGCAGAGGTAAGCATGTCCGCCTATGACGCTGAACGCCTGGGTTCGAATTCTGGCGAGACTATCAGAAAAAAAATTTTCAACGGTGGTTTTCCCCTCCTAATGCTGGCAACATTTGTGAGGTACTATGCCATGTAAAACTTCTCTCCAAAGAGTTGTCGCACTGCGGCCGCCGTTCGGACTCGACTATAAAAAGGAGGCCCCTTATCATTGAGCTTCAACTTGAATCAGACAGAACTCATTGATATATGAGAAGTTTGCCCCTGTTTCTTAGTGGAATGTTCATGGGCAAAATTTGCAAATTTGCAAAATAAACCGATCTCGGATATTCACTTCTTGAGCCGCTAGAGGGCGCAATTATTAACCGAATTGGCTGAAATTTTGCATGTAGTGGTTTATTTTGACTTACAACAACTGTGCCAAGTATGGCCTAAATCGGTTCTCAACCTGATATAACTCCCATATAAACCGATCTACCGGTTCTATTTCTTGATCCGCTAGAGGGCGCAATTACTAACCGATTTGGCTGAAATTTTGTGCAATGTATTCTACTTTGGTCTCCAACAACCAAACCAAGTATGACCCCAATCGGTTCATAACTAGGAATAGCTCAAATAGCATAGCAATTCTAATTCATTATCCTTTGTTTGCTTGAGATCTATGGTGGTGGGCACTTAAGATTCGGTTCGGCGGAACTTAGCACGATTTTACTTAGCACGCCGAACTAAGTGCGCCGCACTTAGCACGCTTTATTTATAGCACAAGGAATAAAGCAGATCATAATACAAAGCAAGAATGGAGTAATTCTAAAATGGATGGACACATACTTATATATAGGCCAGTCGGAACAGCATGGAAAGCAAATTAATGGTTTGCCAGTAAAAAATGTAATTACTAAGGACTCCTGATATTGTTATTAGTCATTCAGCATCTGGGTTGCCCGAGGCAACCATAGCGCAGAGGTCCGCTCGTCTGCCTTTGACGCTGAACCCCTTGGTTCGAATCCCGGCGAGAACGTGAGGAAAAAATTTTCAGTTGTGGTTATCCCCTCTTAATACTTGGAACATTTGCGAGGTACCAGGCCATGTAAAGATTTCTCCCCAAAGAGGTGTCGCATTACAGCACGCTGTTCGGACTCCGTTATAGAAAAGACAGCACTCTATCCTATGTGAGAATATTCCTCTATTCCTTAATAGGAAGTTCATGGATAAATCTGGATTGACGGTATCTGGGGTGGCGACACCGACACCACCGACAAATTATCCAATACGAAGTCCCAAAGGTCAAAGAACTTGCAAAATGAGCCTAAGCTTTGGAACTGCCGCACTTAATCCATTTTGCTTCTTTTCTTAAATTATTCAATGTGGCTTGGAATTACCAGCTCTGTCCGTACCCTGTTCCGCAAATGCAAAACAAATGCAACATATTTCAGACACTTCAAGTGCGGCAATGATAATGGCACTTCTTGTACTTCCCACTTGCCGTTCCTTAATTATCTTTCATGTTACTGGTGAGAATTTTTAATTTCAAAATCATGCCAAAGACAGCGACGAAGTCGGCTGTGGTAGAGGCGTTGGTGCCCTGGCAGGTTTCTACATTGCCTTGATTGCAATGTCAAGAAAAGTTCCAACGAACAACCACCACTGCTAAGGACATTGGCAGCCTGCAGGCAGACGCTGACAAGTTTAACTTCTTTAATCACTTGTGGGTAGCTTCCACACAGCCAACCAGTCAGCCAGCTAGTCAGTCGGTGCAACCACAACAAGTGTCACTTTCCTATGTCAAATGAATATAAATGAGAGCGTCATAACACCCATCACCACAACGACCATCACCACTTGGCAGTGATAATTGCAAGGTGCAAATTAAATTCATGCGGTTATGGAATGTTCATATGAATTTAGTTTTTCAAATTTGTATGAGTACATGTGTACTGACGACAAGTTAGTTGCTTATTACGTACGCGTTATGGCAGCATGTGGTATTTTATGCTGGGAAATATGTTGAAAGAAGGCATTTAATGTAGATTTAAGCATCTCAGTTTCTGAAGAGGAGTTTTAAAACTAAGGAAAGGGTACTAAAACTACCCTTTCCCTTAAAAAAGGGTACTAAAATTACCCTTTCCTTTAGGAAAGTGTACTAAAATTACCCTTTCCCTTAGGAAAGTGTACTAAAACTACCCTTTCCTTAAGGAAAGTGTACTAAAGTTACCCTTTCCTTAAGGAAAGTGTACAAAAAATACCCTTTCCCTTACGAAAGGGTACTACAACTTCCCTTTCCCATAGGAAAGGGTACTAAAACTACCCTTTACCTAAGGATGGGATACTAAAACTACCCTTTCTCTTAGGAAAGTGTACTAAAACAAAAACTCTCTCTCCCTTAGGAAAGGGTACTAAAACTATACTTTCTCTTAGGAAAGGGTACTAAAACTACTCTTTCCCTTAGGAAAGGGTACTAAAACTACCCTTTTCCTACGGAAAGGGTACTAAAACTATACTTTCTCTTAGGAAAGGGTACTAAAACTACTCTTTCCCTTAGGAAAGGGTACTAAAACTACCCTTTTCCTAAGGAAAGGGTACTACTTTTTCCCTTAGGAGTGGTACTAAAACTACCCTTTCCTTTAGAAAAGGGTATTATTTTTCCCTTAGGAAAGGGTACTAAAACTACCCTTTCCCTTAGGAAAGTGTACTAAAACTACCAATTACCTTAGAAAAGGCTACTAAAACTACCTTTTCCCTTAAGAAAGGGTACTAAAACTACCCTTTTCCTTACGAAAGGGTACAACTTTTTCCCTTAGGAAAGGGTTATAAAACTACCCTATCCCTTAAGAAAGGGTACTAAAACTACCCTTTTCCTTAGGAAAGGGTACAACTTTTTCCCTTAGGAAAGGGTTCTAAAACTACCCTATCCCTTAGGAAAGTGTACTAAAACTACGCTTTCCCTTAGGAAAGTGTACTAAAACTACCCTTCCCTTAGAAAGTGTACAAAAACTACCCATTACCTTAGAAAAGGGTACTAAAACTACGTTTTCCCTTAGGAAAGGGTACTAGAACTACTTTTCCCTTAGAGAAGGCTACTAAAACTACCTTTTCCCTTAGGAAAGTATACTAAAACTACACTTTCCCTTATAAAAGGGTACTAAAACTACGCTTTTCCTCAGAAAAGGGTACTTAATCTACCCTTTCCCTCAGGAAAGTGTACTAAAATTACCCATTACCTTAGAAAAGGCTACTAAAACTACGCTTTCCTTTAGGAAAGGGTACTAAAACTACACTTTCCCTTAGGAAAGGGTACTAAAACTACACTTTCTCCTGGGAAAGGGTAGTAAAACTATCCTTTCCTTTAGAAAGTGTACTAAAACTACCCTATTCCTTAGGGAAGGGATACTTAAACTACCCTTTCCCTTAGGAAAGTGTACAAAAACTAACCTTTCCCTTAGGAAAGGGTACTAAAACTACCCTTTCCTTTAGGAAAGTGTACTAAAACTACACTTTCCCTTAGGAAAGGGTACTAAAACTACACTTTCCCCTGGGAAAGGGTAGTAAAACTATCCTTTCCTTTAGAAAGTTTACTAAAACTACCCTATTCCTTAGGGAAGGGATACTTAAACTACCCTTTCCCTTAGGAAAGTGTACAAAAACTACCCTTTTCCTTAGGAAAGGGTACAACTTTTTCCCTTAGGAAAGGGTTCTAAAACTACCCTATCCCTTAGGAAAGTGTACTTAAACTACCCTTTCCCTCAGGAAAGTGTACTAAGACTACCCATTACCTTAGAAAAGGGTACTAAAACTACCTTTTCCCTCAGGAAAGTGTACTAAAACTATGCTTTCCCTTAGGAAAGTGTACTAAAACTATCCTTTCCCTTAGGAAAGTGTACTAAAACTATCCTTCCCTTAGAAAGTGTACAAAAACTACCCATTACCTTAGAAAAGGGTACTCAAAATTACGTTTTCCCTTCGGAAAGGGTACTAAAACTACACTTTACCTTAGGAAAGGGTACTTAAACTACCCTTTTCCTCAGGAAAGTGTACTAAAACTACCCTTTCCCTTAGGAAAGTGTACTACTTTTTCTCTTAAGAAAGGGTACTAAAACTACCCTTTCCCTTAGGAAAGGGTATTACTTTTTCCCTTAGCAAAGGGTACTAAAACTACCCTTACCTTTAGGAAAGTGTACTAAAACTACCCTTTCCCTTAGAAAAGTGTACTAAAACTACCCTTCCCTTAGGAAACTGTACTAAAACTACCCATTACCTTAGAAAAGGGTACTAAAACTACCCTTTCCTTTAGGAAAGTGTACAGAAACTACACTTTCCCTTAGGGAAGGGTACTAAAACTACGTTCTTCCTTAGAAAAGGGTACTACTTTTTCTCTTAGGAAAGGGTACTAAAACCACCCTTTCCCTTAGGAAAGGGTACTAAAACCACCCTTTCCCTTAGGAAAGGGTACTACTTTTCCCTTAGGAAAGGGTACTAAAGCTACCATTTCCCTTAGGAAAGTGTACAAAAACTACCCTTTGCCTTAGGAAAGGGTACTAAAACTACCCTTTCCTTTAGGAAAGTGTACTAAAACTACACTTTCCCTTAGGAAAGGGTACTAAAACTACACTTTCCCCTGGGAAAGGGTAGTAAAACTATCCTTTCCTTTAGAAAGTTTACTAAAACTACCCTATTCCTTAGGGAAGGGATACTAAAACTACCCATTACCTTAGAAAAGTGTACTAAAACTACTCTTCCCTTAAGAAAGTGTACTAAAACTATCCTTTCCCTTAGGAAAGTGTACTAAAACTACCCTTCACTTAGAAAAGTGTACTAAAACTACCCTTTCCCTTAGGAAAGGGTATTAAAACTATCCCTTCCATTATGAAGGGGCATTAAAACTACCCCTTCTTTTCGTATGGATTGAAGATGGATAGTTGAATCGACTTAACAGAAGTACACACACTTTGTACTAGGGTTGCCCTTTATATTACAGGATTGGACAACCCTTGTGTTGCAATCTGCCAACTGACAGCTCTAACGTAAAGCTTGACATTTTTGAGGTTATACGTACTCCGAACGTTTTGATATTCGAGCGCTATTTGTATTGTTTAAAGATTCATCTCGCCCAAAATATGAAATTAAATCGTGAACATTATCGTGCGATTAATTTTTACAACTTTCGACGTGAATTAACTTAACAACTTGGATTAACTCAACCGAGGTCTTAGTTCACTTCAAGATGAATTTCGTGAAGGTCGTCCTAAATCAGTTGTTGTTCCAAGATCGTCATGTGACCTATCGTGAGTTTGAGACAACCTTAGGCATTAGTGGGACCAGCATACATTCAAAATTTCGCCAAAAAAATTTGTTCGCGTTGGATCCCACACAATTTATCAATAAAGGCTCGTGTCGATTGGTCGAAAGAAATGCACCAAAAATAAGAAAAATTTGCATTTTTGAGCACTCAAAACATCGATTTGATAAGTCATCCACCGTACCGAATGACTTTTTTTTTCGTACGTAAAAAATAAAATAAGAGGTCAACGTTTTTCGACACCTGAAGAAGCGGTTGATGTGTTCAGAATGCATGTTTTGGAGGTACCTCAATCAGAGTGGCAAAAGTGCTTTGACAATTGGTTCCAACCCATGCAAAAGTGTATATATTTTAATGGGGAATATTTTGAAAAACAATAAAGCGATTTTCGATGATTAATATTTCCTTATGTGTTCTCTAATCCCGAAATATAAAAGGCAACCCTCGTATGAGGGACGATTTAGTATCATCCAGGCGGAGGGTCAAAAGGCTCTTGTCGTTACCATCTGGGGAGACTACACGGGCATCACACATTGGCTAAATCTTGGGATCCTGATCATAAGGTTGTGACAGGAAACCAGAGAGCTGATTGCATGCGAGAGAGGGGAATCTTGTCAATTGATAAGTTAAAAACCTAAATAGTGACCATCCTAAGATGCGTCTAAGGAATGCCATTGTCCGCTTATCATTCTATTTCCGTCAGCAAAATCTGTTCTTGCTATGTTTTACAAGTTAATTCTATCGATCCCATGTCTGGGACTAAAATATGCCATTAGCTACTGAACAAAAATAAATTGTAGATGCCGTGTAACTAAATTTTTAATCTATTCCATTTTGAATTCCTAATCCTTGCCATTCACGTTTGTACGATATTTTTGCGTTTCTCCTACTCTTGATCTTGATATTCGCTCTTGGTCATCATAGCTGGTTAACGAGTCACAACATATGCTGATGGTGATGTTCCAAAACTTTTTGTTTTTGCATTGGAAAGGGGAATTTGAATATTTAATTTTTATGCAGCAACTAAAGGATGCAACAATCAGCCAATGTCGAGTAGCTTCACCGGCAATGACTGAAACTGGAATGAAATTCGAATGTAAATTTGAGTCCGGAAATGTAAAGTAAGCAAAACATTTGGTGAAAGTACCAGGTAAATTTTTCAAATGTTTTCATTTGTGCCTTAGCTAGCTACCTTCTTTTGTTTATTTTGCCCCATTCTAGCCTGCTCCATTTTTCTATGGTCAAAGAGAAAAATAGAAAGAAAATCTCATGAATTGCCTGAGTAACATAGAAAGTGGAAGGCATATGATGTGGCATGTAGTAGTTGTGTGCATTCGTAGTTAGTCTTGTGCCATAAATGTTTAAAATGTTTGCCAAAGCATGCGAATTTGTGTTTGCATTGCAAAACGGAAATGTTGTAATGTATCCGGTACATCTGTTTGTGTGTGTGTGTGTGTGTAGTTTGATATTTGTACTGGTAAGTAAGCATGTACATTACAATCTCCATAAGATTCGCATCCGTAGCCACATTTACATTCCCATCCACATCCAAATCAACAGCCATAGTTGCTAGAGTACCACCACTGAAAGTGGTAGCATTTGATTCTACCACTACCAGTGTTATGAGCATCCGGTGCAAAATGTATCGAGGGAGATTAAGTAGCTAAAATGCAATGTGTATTAAGACGATTAGATTCACTTAAAATTTTGGAAAAATACATTCTGTCGATTATGTAAAAAAAGTAGATCGGACGAATATATAGATGGGAGCTATATCGAAATCTGAACCGATTTCTATGAAATTCTCCAGTAATATCGAGAGTCATAAGAAAATCCTTCCTGCCAAATTTCGAGAGAATCGGTTAATAAATGACCATTTTATTGCTGTATTATTGCAAATCGGACGAACATATATATGGGAGCTATATATCCAAATCTAAACCGATTTCTAAAAAATCCAGTAATATCGAGAGTCAAAAGAAAATCCTTCCTGCCAAATTTCGAGAGAATCGGTATACAAATGACCATTTTATTGCTGTATTTCTGCAAATCGGACGAACATATATATGAGAGCTTTATCGAAATCTGAACCGATTTCTATGAAATTCTCCAGTAATATTGAGAGTCATAAGAAAATCCTTCCTGCCAAATTTCGAGAGAATCGGTTAACAAACGACCATTTTATTGCTGTATTATTGCGAATCGGACGAACATATATATGGGAGCTATATCCAAATTTGAACCGATTTCTATAAAATTCAACAGTAATATCGAGAGTCATAAGAAAATCCTTTCTGCCAAATTTCGAGAAAATCGGTTAACAAATGACCATTTTATTGTTGTATTACTGCAAATCGGACGATCATATATATGGGAGCTATATCCAAATCTGAACCGATTTTTTCCAATTCCAATAGGTTTCGTCTCTAGGCCGAAAAACATTCCCATACCAAATTTGAAAACGATCGGATGAAAATTGCGACCTGTAATTTACCACCGTAGCGCGGAGGTTAGCATGACCGCCTGTGACGCTGAACGCCTGGTTTCGAATCCCGGCGAAACCTTCAGAAAAAATTTTCAGCGGTGGTTTTCCTCTCCTAATGCTGGCAACATTTGTGAGGTACTATGCCATGTAAAACTTCTCTCCAAAGAGGTGTCGCACTGTGGCACGCCGTTCGGACTCGGCCATAAAAAGGAGGCCCCTTATCATTGAGCTTAAAACTTGAATCGGACTGCACTCATTGATATGTAAGAAGTTTGCCCCTGTTCCTCAGTGGAATGTTCAAATTAACATGGACAGACAGACGGACGGACATAGTTAAAATGAATCAGAAAGTGATTCTGAGTCGATTGGTATACTTATCAATGGGTCTATCTCTCTACCTTTTGGGTGTTACAAACAAATGCACAAAGTTATAATACCCTGTACCACAATAGTGATGTAGGGTATACAAATATTAGGGGCATTGAGAAAGCTGTCGGGATGGGCGGCATACACCAATGGGCTTGGCATGAACATTGGAAAGACTTAGCAGATATTTTTCACCAGGAAATCTGAGGAGCTGTCCTGAAGGCCATCGTAGCTAAGAGGTTTGAATATCCGCCTATTACGCAGAATGCCTGGGTTCGAATCCTGGCGAGAAGGCCAGAAAAAGATTTCGGTGGTGGTTTTACCCTATAAACGAGGTGCCACCTTGCTGCACGCTATTCGAACTAGGCTATAAAACGGAGTTGCCTTGTCATTATGCTTAAACTGGACCCTCCCCCTTACCCCAAAAGTACTACCTAAAAATAAAAGTTGAGCGATCGGGACAATATGGGATTCAAATGAAAGGTATTCAAGAGTAGAGTATGAATTTCATAATAAAAGTTGGGTCCAAGTACATGGCGGGCCGCCCCATCGCCCAATCGTAATTTTCGACATTTTCGTATATTGTGTAGGTTGGTCTGGAAGGAAACATAAGCAATGTAATTTTTCGGTATCGGAAGGGGAACGGACCCTCCCCCTTATGTCAAAAGCACATCCCAAAATCAAAAGTCCACCGATCAGGACAATATATTTAACAAATGAAAGGTATTGGAGAGAAGAATACGAATATAGTATTAAAATTTGGGTTTACGTACCCATTCGGCCGCCCCAACCCCAAAACTTCCCCAAACACACATATTGGACGTTCATTTCAATATGGGGCTCAAATGAAAGATATTCGGGAGTAGATTTCGAATCTTGCATACAAAATCAGATCGAAGTAGAGGGGGTCACGCCATCCCTCAAAAACGCCATTAGACCCATTATGACAATATGAGACTTGGCTGAATCCTTTTTTTTTTTTTAATCTTCACAGGTTGTGTACGTTTGTATAATTTTTAGATATCGGGTGGAGGCGGACCCTCCCCCTTAACCCAAAAACACCACCCATATCCGAAAGTGGTCCGATGGGCACAATAAGGGTATCAAATGAAAGGTTTTGGAGACCAGAAAACGAATATGGTATTAAAATTTGGGTCCAAGTATCCAGCAGGCCCTCCAACCTCAAAACTCCTCTAAACAGATATATTCGAAATTCATTTCAATATGCGACTAAAATGAAAACGATTAGGCAGTAGATTACAAATATGGCATAAAACATTAGGTCCAAGTAATGGGAAGTCGCCCACACCCAAATACCCCCAAATGGGCATATTAGCCGACCATGGCAAATGAAAGGTATTAGGGAGTATGACATTAAAATTTGCGTTCAAGTCTAGGTGGCGCTTTTCCTCCTAAAGATACATCAAATGGGTTATTTGATCCATTATGACAATATGGGACTCAAATGAAAGGTATTGAGAGTAGAACAACGAATTTGATATCCAATTTTGAAGCCAAGTGTTTTAGGGTACTCCCTAAAGCAGCCCCTAAATTGAACTTCATTTCCTTTAAGAATAAAGAACGAATTTGATGTCTATTTTCAGTGCAAAGTGCCAGTGGCCACCCCAGCCCCAAAGCACTCTTCATATTTACCGGCCCTGGCAATATGGTGCTCAAATTAAATGGATTTGGAAGTGCAGCACGAGTTTGATATGCATATTTGAGAAATGCCTGCTGTGCCATCCCTCCCCTAATGAGAACATTACCCTAAGGAAGAACATTATCACCAGGAATCGAGAAGGGGCAAATTCTCACGCATCAATGAGTTCTTTCCGATTTAAGTTTAAACTCAATGATAAAGGACCTTTTTTTATAGCCGAGTCCGAACGGGGTATCGCAGTGCTACTTTGGGGAAAATTTTTAAATGACCATGCATGGCATTGCTCCTCGCAAATGTCGCCAACATTAAGAGGGGATAAACACCGCTTTGTCCGATGTTCTCCCCAGGATTCAAACGCGTCCAGCATCATAGGCTACAATGGCACGAATTTTATATCCGCATTCAGGGCGAAGTGTCCCCACCCTAAAAAGATATTAGAAAGTTAAAGAAGGCGCAGCGGAGCGGGCCCGGTTCGGCTAGTTGAATATAATTTTCCCGTTTCGTAAGATGTCAAACACAAAAATTTAAATTATTTTTATATCCACCAACGAAGGATGGGAGTATATTCATTTGGTCATTCCGTTTGCAACACATCGAAATATCCATTTTCGTCCATATAAAGTATATATATTCTTGATCATCGTAAAAATCTTAGACGATCTAGCCATGTCTGTCCGTCTGTCTGTTTAAATCACGTTACTGTCTTTAAAAATGGAGATATGGAGCTGAAACTTTGCGCAGATTCTTTTTTTTCATAAGTAGGATAAGTTTGAAGATGGACTTTATCGGAATATATCTTGATATAGCCCCCATATAGACCGATCTGATGATAAAAGGTCTAAGGTCCATTAGAGCCACATTTGTTATCCGATTTCGCTGAAATTTAAGACATCCTTGTTCATTTCGATCCAGATCGGTTCAGATTTTGATATAGCATCGATTGATGCAATTGGGCTCCTAACAGGTGATTTATTGTCCAATTTTGGGATAGCAAGTTCTGTTAGGCTCTTTGGAATTCCTGTTCAATACGGCCTAGATCAGTCTAGATTTGCATGTAGCTGCCATATATACGGATCTCCCGATTTAGGGTTTTAGGTCCTTAAAAGGTGAATTTATTTACCGATTTTGCAGAAATTAAGCATAATGAGTTACGTTAAGCCTCTTGATATTCGTACCGTGTATGCACAAGATCAGTTTATTAATAACTTACTTACCAAAAGATGGATTACGGCAGGCTTGGGATCTGTGGATCTTAAAATAAGGGTTAGCAGAGGAACACCTCAAGGAGGTGTACTGTTTCCTCTACTTTGGCATACAGCCATTAACAATATATTATTGTCTCTGGAAGAAAAAAGGTATGAAAGTGGTCGCGTATGCTAATGACATGACAACTGCGGTTAGGGGAAATTTCCCAGAACTCAAAGAGATGTAATTCAGGAAGCTCTGCAACAACAAAATGGGCTACCAAAAGTGGTCTCGATATAAATCCGTCAAGACGGAAGTAGTTCTTATCAGGAGTAGGAGATACAAGTTGCCTACTGGCCTTGGGAGGAGAGAATGTTTAATTTACAGAAAGCGCAAAATACCAGGGTTTTTGGTAGACAGGAATTTGAACTTCAAATCCAAGATTTTGGAAAGGGCAAGTAAGGCAACTCTTACCCTATACACCTGCAAGAGAGCCATTGCCAAAAGTTGGGGGGTTAAGACTGCGTGTCAAGCATTAGGTATATACTGCAATTGCCAGACCTATAATGCTATATGGTGTTGTGGTCTGGTGGACGGCGCTTCAAAAATCCACCTACTGCTTAATAATTAGCCGGATCCAATGGATGGCTCGTTTGTGCATCACAGCCGCACTGAGGACTACACCATCTGATGAACTGAATTTAATGCTACAACTAATGCCCCATGGACATTGTGGCTAGACAAGTTGCAGCGACTACTGCCGTGAGGTTAAGGGAGCTTTCTCATTGGTCATGTGGCGGCTACGGATACTGTGTTACCGTTGATACAATATCTGATGTTCCAGATAGTGTGGATTTACGCTTTTTGATAAAAATTGCTGTACCACTATTCCTGATAGAACCGATTGGAACTACGATATCCCTGGTAAAAGAAGTTACATAGACTTCTATATGGATGGTTCCAAACTAAACAACCAGGTGGGCTTTGGGGTGTACTCTTAAGATCAAGAACTTATCATATCGAAAAGGTTACCCGACCACTGCAGTGTGTATCAAGCGGAGATCCTTGCAATTAAGGAAGTGGTGGAATGGCTAAGACATAATGTCATAACAACGATTGACATAAATATCTTAACAGACAGCCAGGCAGCAATTAAATCACTGGAGACGTATTTCTGAACACAAAAACAGCCCTCGACTGTTTCAGATCTCTCAATGAGATGGCTGTACAGTTTAAGATTCACCTGTTCTAGGTGCCGGGCCACAAGGATATCCCAGGGAATTGTAAAGCGGACGAGCTTGCGAGACTAGGAACTACCCTACACATTCCAGGGATACTGGAATCTGTGGTTTTCAGGAACAGGCCGGAAGGACAAATAATGGTAGATGGTCACAAAGAGGGGGCTGTGAGCATTCCAAAACTACATGGCGTAATCTAGATTTGAAGCGGTCTACCGTCTTTATATCCGTCATGACAGGTCACTGTCTAATCGGAAAACAGGCTGACAGACTGAAGGTTGCCAGCAACGACCTTTGCAGAAGCTGTGAGGACATCGATGAAGAAGAGACTATAGAACATCTTTTGTGTGTGTGTCCCGCACTAGCATTCAGAAGGAGTTCCACTTTAGGTTCTCATTTCTATGAGAACCTGTCTGATTTAGCGGATGTGAACATTCGCAAGTTATTTGGCTTTTTAAAGCGATGTGGATGGTTCCACGGTAGGAACTGGAAGGCATCTTCCCACTTCTGTTCCTGTCGTATCACAATGGACGAAAACGTCTAAGTGAGTCTGATGACATACTGCTACTTAAACCTAACCTAACCATGCACAAGATGGGTCTTTATTTGGATATAACAGTCATAAATACCGATTTCCCATAATAGGCACATTTATTGTTTGATTTCGGTAGGGCCGAACGTAATGGCTTTTTATTTCTTAGAATTAAGAGCGTACAACAGTGACATGGTGTTGATTAGTATCCTCACTTTCTTTTCAACTAAACCTTACACCACCGTTCGTTTGTGGATTCGCTACAGGCACTAAGTCCTCTCGTCACTGGTCATAATAGTAACAAAATTTGCAAGAGTTTCTTTCATTGCCTCAAATGGTATGCAAAATCAAAATCTGACGAAAAGATATAGCTGCATATATATCCTCAAAATAACCCGAGACGGGAATATGGACCTATAAATACAAGAGATTTCGAGGAGGGTTTTGGTGTCAGGCCCACTCACACTTGTTCTTTAATTTGTATACCCTCCACCCTAGGATGGGGGTATACTAATTTCGTCATTCTGTTTGTAATCCTCGAAATATGAGTCTGAGACCCCATAAAGTATATATATTCTTGATCGCCGTGACATTTTATGTCGATCTAGCCATGTCCGTCTGTCTGTCGAAAACACGTTAACTTTGGAAGGAGTTAAGCTAGCCTTTTGAAAATTTGCACAAATACTTTTCAATAGTGTAGGTCAGTTGGGATTGTAAATGGGCCAAATCGGTTCATGTTTAGATATAGGTGCCATATAAACCTATCTTGGATCTTGACTTCTTGAGCCTCTAGAGGGCGTAATTCTCATCCGATTTGGCAGAAATTTTGTACAACGGCTTCTTTCATGACCTTTAATATACGTGTCTAATATGGTCTGAATCGATCCATAGCTTGTTACAGGCCCCATTGAAACCTATCTCCCAATTTTCCTTCTTGAGCCCCTACAAGGCGCAATTCTAATCCGAATGAACTGAAATATTACAAAATGACTTCTACAATGTTCAGCATTCATTTATGGTCCGAATTGCAAATCTTGCCCCTGAACATTCCACTAAGGAACAGGGGCAAAATTCTCACATTTCATTGAGTGCAGTTCAATTCAAGCTTTAACTACATGTCATGTGGCCTCCTTTTTCTAGTCAAGTTCCAACGGCATGCCGCAATGCGATACCTCTTTGGAGAGAAGTTTTTAGATGACGTAATACCTTAACAAATGATGCCAGAATTAGGAGAGGACAAACACCGCTAAAATTTTTTTCTGATAGCCTCGCCAGGATTCAAACACAGGCGTTCAGCGTCAGAGGTGCACATGCTAGGCTCTGCGCTACAGTGGCCTCCAACTCCTGCACCATGACCTTTAAATTGTTGTGCAGTATGATTATTTTTAAGTCCGTATTCATATGAGCTTGCACCAAAAGTACTGTATGTTGGCCCGGTTTGTCATTTACCTTGCCCAGTTAGTTTAGGGCTGTAGTTGCGTGTGAGTGTGCTTTTGGTTTATCTTCACAGTTAGATAATATTGCATATTTAAATAGATCGTTGTAGCACATTAGACAAACCCCATGTTGTCTATCTAACATGTGTAAAATTAAAATCTCTTGTGGCTTTTTTCTTTTCTAGCCTCCACAAACAAAGTGAAAAACAAACCCGAAACATGAGGAAAACGTTGATGAGGCATAGCAAACATATTGGTGGACCAGAACTCATAGTTCTTATTTCAGTGACTTATAAAAGTTCTTTGGCAATAGAAATCATAAAAGGATAACATTTAGAAAATGAATCAAATATATTTGACAAAGATGATAAATAAGTAACACAATTGCTTAAATTGTTACCAATCCTGTGGTTGTCACCTTTCCATGTGACAATTTTCCTATAAAGTTGAATAAATACCACAAAAATGAGTTAAAGTAGACAGTCGAGT
Organism: Stomoxys calcitrans; assembly: GCF_963082655.1. Classification (NCBI taxonomy): domain Eukaryota; kingdom Metazoa; phylum Arthropoda; class Insecta; order Diptera; family Muscidae; genus Stomoxys; species Stomoxys calcitrans. The sequence continues at coordinate 167,076,525 of NC_081555.1, read as the reverse complement.
AGATATTCGCAAAGCACTGGTATTGATGAGACAGCCTACTATGGAAACTTCTATCTATTGCTGCTAAGCCAATGTCTGAAGATCTGGTAGTCAGGCAATTTCCTTTCAATAACATTCCAATAATTATTCCTTCCTTTCTTACATAATTCTCGTGGTTAAGCTCTCATTAGTTAGCCTGCATTTGGAGAAAAATGTAGCGTACTCATGCATTCATGCTAACCAACCAACCAACCACCTATAAACAAAGACGGTGTGAAATTACACTAAGCAACAGCCAACATGAGCGAATGCTCAATCGACAACCATGGTAGCCAGCGAACTCTTTTCATTGTCACGACCGCTAAACACTTTCGCTGACATTGCTACAATTCTTATACACTTTTCGGGAGAATGCAAAGACATTGACTTTATAAAGAAATAGGCTTCATAAATGCACTAGATGCTTATTTTGTACAAAGAACTTAGATGTAAGAAATATTTGTACGTATTAGTAATAAGTGTATTGAAGAGATTAACTTTGGGGAACCATCGATGGCGCCGGCAGAGCCGATATCTTATATATTGGGTTGCCCAAACAGTTATCAGCTGTTACTTTTAGCTTGCTTTAGAAAAAAAGTGTAAAAAAAGGATTATTGGATAAAGTTCATTCTAAGATTTATTAAAAATGCATTTACTTTCTTTTAAAAAATCCGCAATTACTTTTTGGGCAACCCAATATAAAAATCAATTCGTGTTTGTATGTATGTTTGTGTGTTCCTTATAGACTCAGAAATGGCTGAACCGATTTTCTTGAAATTTTCACAGATGATGCATAATGACCCCGTGGTGAAAATAGGGTACTACATTTTTTGATATCTGAAGGGGGCGGGGGGGGGGGGGGGGGGGGCGGACGCTCCCCCTTACCCTAATTTTCAGAAACACCAGATTTCGGAGATGGGTAGTGCGATTTAAGCTAAATTTTGTGTGCTCTTATGTAGTAGCCTAAAAATAAAAATTTGGTATCCAAATTTCGGATGGGGTACCTAGGGGGGCTGCCCCATCCTAAAACCTACCAAACATAAATTTAGACCAATCACGACAATATGGGACTCAAATTAAAGGTATTTAAAATAAGAAAACGTATCTGATATCCAATTGTCGGCCCAAGTGCTAGCCCCAAAACACCTCTAAATCGGACATATTTACCGACCATGGCAATATGGGACTCAAATGAAAGGTATTTGCGAGTAGAATACGAATCTGATATCTAAATTTGGAACAAAGTTTCTGGGGGTCCACCCCTTCCCCAAAACACCCCCCAAGTAGAACTTATTTACTCACCATGGCAATATGGGGCTTAAATAAAAGGTATTTGAGTGTAGAATACGAATCTGATATTTAAATGTGGGACCAAGTGTTTATCCCCGAGAATACCCCCCACAGAAGACAAATTTACGACCATAGCAATATGGGGCTCAAATGAAAGGTCTTCGGAAGTAAAGCACGAATCTGATATCAATATTCGGGAAAAGTGTCAATGGGGCCACCCCATCCCCATAACACCACCCAAATAGGAAGTATTTGCTGACCATTGCAATATGAGGCTCAAATAAGAGGTATTTTAGAGAAGAACACGAATCTGATATATATTTTCAAAGCCAAGTCACTCAGTAGCCACCCCATCCACCAAACCGGTCATGTTTGTGGACTATGGAAAAAAATGGAGCTATAATAAAGGGTATTTGGGAGTAGACCCTGTATCTGACATCTACATTCCGGACCAACTGCCTAGAGGACGTCCCACCACCATAACACTCCCCAAGTACGACGTATTTGCTCACCAAGACAATTTAGGTCTTCAAGACAGTGGAGCTCGGTATTCATGGTATTTAGAGCCCATACCCCAAACCGAACATATTTGCTGGCTTTTTCAATAAGGAGTTTAAGTGAATGGTGATTAGAAAACGAAGTTGATATCCAATTTTGAGGCCAATGGCAATATGGGGTTCAAATATATAAGAACAGAGCACGTTGCTGATATATTTTCAGGGCTTAGTGATTGGAGGACCACCCACTCCACCAAAATACCCCTAAATCGGGCATATTTACCGACCACGTCAATGTGGAGCTTAAAAGAAAAGTTATTGGGGGGTACAGCAAGAATTGATACCTACTTTCGGGACCAATTTTCTGGGGGTCTACACCTTTCCCAAAATACCCCACAAACAGTAATTTTTTACTGACCATCGCAAAATGGGGCTCAAATAAAGGTATTTGGGAGTAGAATACGAATTTCATATCCAAATGTAGGGCCATGTATTTAAGGCATCACCCCTTCCCCAAACACCCCCCAAAGGTTAAACTTTTGTCGACCATGCCAATATGTGGCTCAAATGAAAAGTATTTGAGATTAGACAACGAATTTGGTAACCAATTTTGATTACCAATGGCAATATGGGGTTTAAATAAATGGTATTTTGAGAGAAGAGCACGATGCTGATATTTTTCAGGTCCAAGTGTCAAGTGTCACCCACGAAAAAACCCCTAAATCGGGCATCATGACAATATCGGGTTGAAATAAAGTATTTTAAGAATGGTGTACACCTTCCATCCAAACTTAAATTTGTAGACCAATAAAGATTATATGAGATTCAGATAAAGGCACTTATATTGTTAACGGTTTATCCAGCGATATACTATTTTCGTAGCATTTTATTTCGAAAATAAATATTTCAAGGAAAATTTTGTTCCATATAAAGTACAAGAAGGCGCAGCGGAGCGGGCCCGGTCCAGCTAGTTTTTTCGATGGTATTTCTCCAAAAAAACATTCAATAAAGTAATGTCATCGGGCACATATCTGCCTGATCTAGCAACTCCCTTTGTGAAGACTTCTTTTTATTTCCACATGGCGATCTTGCCAACTTTGCGTATCTAAAAGTCGCAATTCATCCTGATTTGCTTTAATCAGCAAAACGTCCTTGCGTTGTTATCAGCAAAATATTAGAGGATACTGCCAAGACTGTCTGGGCAGTCTGATTCAAGCCGAGGACCGTGGATTAAAAATCGGAATACTAAAGGCTGAACTTTTGTGAAAATTAGATAAGATGACCGAGGTCTAAAACCGCTGACGGTAGCTGAATATTGGAAGCGGACAAAAAAGTCAGACGATAAAGAACCGGAGGTGCCGGCAGTTCAACCGCCAAAAAGACGAGGAGGATACACCTGGCGCCTCAAAAGAGAAAAGGGCGATACTCATCAGATCGGTAAATAGTTCTCCCCCACCAAGCTGGGAAAACGCTTCGGCATATTGGAAAAGAATCGATAAAATCGATTTCCTTCTTAAACAATACTTTGAATCAAAAATCAATCATTAAAATAATCTTCTTTAGCTTTTAAAGAGGTGCAAAAATCTGCAATCTTAGGGCCAATAAGCGGTGCTCGGCGAAATCTAAAAAAAAAAAACAAGGAATAAGAACTGCTTTGCTATTGGAGCTATATCAACTTGTAGTCCGATTCGGACATAAATCAATTGAACATTGTAGAAGTCATTGTGTAAGATTTCAGTTCATTCGGATAAGAATTGCAACTTGTAGGGGCTCAAGAAGCAAAATCAGGAGATCGCTTTATATGGGAGCTGTATCAAGCTATACATCGATTCAGGCCATATAGCACATGTATATTGTAAGGCCATGGGAGAAGCCGTTATACAAAATCTGTGCCAAATCGGATGAGAATTGCGCTCTCTAGAGGCTCACGAACTCAAGATCCCAGATCGGTTTATATGGCAGCTATATCAGGGTATGGACCGATTTGGACCATACATCGCATAAATGTTGGAAAAAAAAATCACGTGCAAAATTACAGCCAAATCGATTCAGATCATATTTAACATGTATGTTGAAGGCCATGGCAGAAGCCGATGTGCAGCCAAATTGGATAATAACTGCGCCCTCTACAGACTCAAGAAGTCAAGATCCCAGATGGGTTTATATGGCAGCTATATCGGGTTATGTATTGATTTTCACCTTACTTAGCGCAGTTGTTGAAAGTCATAGCAAAACACCTCATGCAAAATTTCAGCCAAATCGGATAAGAATTGTGCCCTCTAGAGGCACAAGAAGTCAAGATCCCAGATGGGTTTACTCCTTCGGAAGTTAGCATGCTTTCGACTGACAGGTGGACTGACATGGCTAGATCGACATAAAATGTCATGGCGATCAAGAATATATATACTTTATGGGGTCTCAGACAAATATTTCGAGGTGTTACAAACAGAATGACGAAATTAGTATACCCCATCCTATGGTGGAGGGTATAAAAATCATTTAAATGCAGTCAGAAAACATTTAGGAATACTAACAAGTTCATATGAAAGTATTAGGAAACTAATATATGAATATAGGAACAACTAACCGAGGAGCATACGAAATATAGCCTCGACCTTTATTGGACATTAAGGGACCAACTAGTAAATATATTGTCCAGATACCAAATAGGTCAAGAAGTTCCACACACAATAGAAACCCCTTTAGAAATCGATATAAACGTATTTTTCTCGTCTGGAAAAACACTTGGACCGATAAACGAAGATTTTGACTCACATGAAGACGAAACGGAAAATAAAATGGCCCAGACCACGATGGAGTTTATAAATACTGTTTCAAGGTTAATACCTGACTTTGATGGAAAAGCACAAAATTTGCGTTCCTTCATAGACGTTCTGTCACTAGTTGATACCATAAAAGACAACCATGAGTCCATTGCAGTGTCAGTTATTAAGACCATAAAAGACAACCATGAGTCCATTGCAGTGTCAGTTATTAAGACCAAATTAAAAGGAATACCAGGAATTTGATAGGTGAGGAATCAACAACAAATAATCAACAGACTACAGTCTGGAATTAAGGAAGAATCGGTCGAAGTCTTATCCGTAAAAATAAGGAATATCAAACAAACCAGTAAAACCTCAAATGCATATTGCAGCGAAATAGAGTCTCTAACTAAATCGTTAGAAGGAGCCTACATTTCAGAAGATCTACCGGTTGAGCTAGCATCCAAGTACTCCACTCGTGTTGCTGCCAAAGCAATTACGAAGAACTGCACCAGTGTAAAGGTTAAACTGAGAATGGAAGCAGGTCAGTTTAATTCCATGAATGAGGTCGTTGAAAAATTTGTCAAAAGTTGTATAGAGGCAACAGGAGAACAAAACTCTGTATTTTACTTTAAGAATAATTTCCGTGGAGGCTACAGAGGAAAGAATTGAAAGTTTAGACGAAACTATCGAAATAATAATGACAATAACTATAGAAGCAACGGGCAGAATAACAGAGGACGATATAGTCAAGCGAGATATAACAACAACCGTAATGTAAATTTATTGAGTATTGAAAATGCAAGTTACTCAAATTTAATTTTATCTTTTATTTATTTTGGAATTAAAGGTGATTTCCAAAATGTTTGCTGGGTTGCTGTTGTATTACTTAGCTTCATACTCAAGAATCATAAAATCATAAAAATGAAAATTGTATCCAAAATCACGAATGTGGAAATTATGCATTAAAGCCACACATAACGAGATGGAAAACAATTGCATCGCAAACTTAGCATTGTTAGAGTAGCTTCAATGGCAAATCTTCCAACATATGCAGAAAAATTCATGAAAAATTGCAAATTAAATATGTGTGGCTTCCATGATGCAAAGGAACCATACGAAATCAAAACAACATTGATAATCCCATCAAAGAACATCTTATTGGCTTATCGTATTGAATTGGTTATCTTTGAAATTTTAGGGAAAAGTTGCAAGGATTTTAATTAATTTTTCTTATATTTTCTAGATGAGTTTTAGATAAAAAATGTAAATACCTTAAGCAATGTTTATGTGTTTTAATAAAAATATATGCATTGAATTAAAAAATTAAATCATAGTGATAGAGGAAAGAGTGAATAGGAAAGTATTAAACATTTATATTGACCGATTGACTGGCCGAACAGCTAAAGCTAGAATCATGAATTGGGAGGGGGCGGACCCTCCCCCTTACCCCAAAAGTACTACCCAAAAATAAAAGTGGACAATATGGGATTCAAATGAAAGATATTCAAGAGTAGAGCACGAATTTCATAATAAAAGTTGGGTCCAAGTACCTGGGGGCCGCCCCTTAAAATACTCTTATTTGACGATCATGACAATATGGGACTCAAATGAAAGGTATTCGGGAGTAGATTACGAATATGGTCAGGAAGTACGAATAGGCTTTATAATTCATTGATAACTGAAGGAGGCGGACCCTCCACCGTTACCCCAAAATCACCATCCAAAATCAAAAGTGGACCGATAAGGATAATACTGGTATCAAATGAAAAGTATGCTGGAGTAGATAACGAATTTGGCAAACAAATTCATGTCGAAGTATAGGGGGTCACCCCACAAAAACTACCAAAAAGGGGCACATTAGCCAATCACAAACAAACAGAGTCCCATATATGCATATGGGACTCGGTTTGTTTGTTCCGTATAGACTGAAAAACGGCAGAACCAATTTTCTCGAAATTTTCGCATATTGCGTAGGTTGGTCTGGAGGGAAAAATAGGCTATATCGGAAGTGGCCATTATAGGTATCAAATGAACGGTATTGAAGAGTAGAATAAGGATATGATATTAAAATTTGAGTCTAAGTACCCATGGGGCCGCCCCAACTCCAAAAATCCCCCAAACAGACATATTGGAAGTTCATTTCAATATGGGGCTTAAATGAAAGGTATTTGGGAGTAGATTTCGAGATCGAAGTATAGGGTATCACGCCATTAGATCCATTATGACTATATAATACATGGCTGAACAGATTTTCTTAAAATGTTCATAGATTGTGTACGTTTGTACACCTCCTACCGTTTGATATGGGTAGGAGTGTTTTCCAATTCTCCACAGAACTTCTACCAGGAACTTCTCTTCGTCTTTCTCGTCTCCTACTTGAACTTTCCAAGGGCTTAGTCCCAGCCCTCTGCGTGTTCTCTCTCTTAGATAAGGTTAGGTTAGGTTTAAGTGGCAGTCTGCCATCAGACTCACTTAGACGTTTTTGTCCATTGTGATACCATAGGAACAGAAGAAGGAAGATGCCATCCAGATCGCTTTAAAAAGCCCAATTACTTGCGAACGTTCACATCCGCTAAAAGGTTCTCATAGAAATGAGAACCTAATGTGGAACTTTTTCTGACTGCTAGTGCGGGACACAGACACAGAAGGTGTTCAATAGTCTTTTTTTCTTCGATGTCCTCACAGCTTCTGCAAAAGTCGTTGCTTGCAACCTTCAGTCTGTCAGCATGTTTTCCGATTAGACAATGACCTCTCATGGGGGAAAAATGACTGAGACATCTGCTGTAGCCAATGACAGCAAAGCGGTAGACCTCTTCAAATCTAGATTAGGCCACATACTTTTGGAATGCTCACAGCCAAAGAGGGGGCTGTGACCACCATCTATCATTCGTTGTCCTTCGGGCCTGAACCTGAAAACTTAGCTTAAATGTCGCTAGAGGCATACCCACAGATTCCAGTATCCCTGGAATGTGTGGGGGGTATCCCAGCATTAGGAGGGGAAAACCACCGCTGAACATTTTTTCTGATGGTCTCGCCAGGATTTGAACCCAGGCGTTCAGCGTCATAGGCGGACATGCTAACCTCTGCTCTACGGTGGCTTCCGTCGTCTTAATCACATTATATCTTAGCCATTCCACAACTTCCTTAATTGCAAGGATCTCCGCTTGATACACACTGTAGTGGTCGGTCAACCTTTTCGATATGACCAGTTCTAGATCTTTAGAATGCACCCCAAAGTCCATCTACTCTCTCTTAATCTTATTAAAAACGATTCAAGTTTAAGCTCAATGATAAGGGGCCTTCTTTTTATAGCCGAGCCCGAATGGGGTGCCGCAAAGCGATACCTCTTTCGGGAGAAGTTTTTACATGACTTAGTACCCCACAAATGTAGCCAGCATTAGGAGTGGATAACCACCACTGAAAAACTTTTTCTGTAGTTCTTGCCAGGTTTCGAACCCAGGCGTTCAGCGTCATAGATGGACATGCTTACGCTATGTTGGCCTATATGGTGTCCACCATGACTGGCTCTACGCGACGGTACTTGTACGAGCCATACTTTCAAGAAGTCCTCGTTCAGATCCTTGCCCATACCAATTATAATTTTGTTCAACTTAACAGCTTACTTTTCTATGCAAATCTCTTCCTTCCAAAAACCAAATGAAATTAACAGGAAGCTGAATGTTCTTCCCAACAAACTTTTTTTACATTTTGGCAATTGCAACAGTTTATGGCAGTTTTGACCTAAGAGTATATTAACGATATGCGAAAAGTTCAGGCAATCTGATACGGCTGGCAGGTTGTAAAAATTGCTGCTCCTACAATGCATGTATTGCCTGCATTGATCTACCACACACTATGGTGGTGCTTACTTTTATGAATCTGTTGCCAGAGCATGTAGTAAAATGCAAGTAATTATGCCACACGCCTGTGGTATAATTATGTGACAGAAACTTTCCAATTTTCTTCATCTTCATACCAATTTTCACCATTGAGTTTGAGTTTTAAGACTTCATAAAATTTCATCGCCACCTTGGAGAAAATCAAGATACTCATGCTGATGGTTGAGTAGGTTATTCAAATTGCAACAACAGTTTAATATACATTACCTTGCTGCATGGCTATTATCTCGTGTAGTCTTGTGGGCGATAAATTTATATATGTGTATATATATATGGTGTGTAAGAAGTGAGATATACAGTAACTTCGTTGCATAAAGGCCGTCAGCAGTATTGGCACCCACAGGTTTTAGTGAAGTGAAATGGACAAAATTTCAGTGAAATGTTATAGGCAAAATTTCAGTAAAATTTTTCTAAAGACAAAATTTCAGTGAAATTTTATCTAAAGACAAAATTTCAGTGAAATTTTATCTAAAGACAAAATTTCAGTGAAATTTTATCTAAAGACAAAATTTCAGTGAAATTTTATCTAAAGACAAAATTTCAGTGAAATTTTATCTAAAGACAAAATTTCAGTGAAATTTTATCTAAAGACAAAATTTCAGTGAAATTTTATCTAAAGACAAAATTTCAGTGAAATTTTATCTAAAGACAAAATTTTAGTGAAATTTTATCTAAAGACAAAATTTCAGTGAAATTTTATCTAAAGACAAAATTTCAGTGAAATTTTATCTAAAGACAAAATTTCAGTGAAATTTTATCTAAAGACAAAATTTCAGTGAAATTTTATCTAAAGACAAAAATTCAGTGAAATTTTATCTAAAGACAAAATTTCAGTGAAATTTTATCTAAAGACAAAATTTCAGTGAAATTTTATCTAAAGAAAAAATTTCAGTGAAATTTTATCTAAAGACAAAATTTCAGTGAAATTTTATCTAAAGACAAAATGTCAATGAAATTTTTCTAAAGACAAAATGTCAATGAAATTTTATCGAAAGACAAAATTTCAGTGAAATTTTTTTCTGAAACTTTATCTTAAGACAAAATTTCAATGAAATTTTAACTAAAGACAAAATTTCAGTGAAATTTTATCTAAAGACAAAATTTCAGTGAAATTTTATCTAAAGACAAAATTTCAGTGATATTTTATCTAAAGACAAAATTTCAGTGAAATTTTATCTAAAGTCAAAATTTCAGTGAAATTTTATCTAAAGACAAAATTTCAGTGAAATTTTATCTAAAGACAAAATTTCAGTGAAATTTTATCTAAAGACAAAATTTCAGTGAAATTTTATCTAAAGACAAAATTTCAGTGAAATTTTATCTAAAGACAAAATTTCAGTGAAATTTTATCTAAATACAAAATTTCAGTGAAATTTTATCTAAAGACAAAATTTCAGTGAAATTTTATCTAAAGACAAAATTTCAGTGAAATTTTTTTCTAAAGATAAAATTTCAATGAAATTTTATCCAAAGACAAAATTTCAGTGAAATGTTATAGGCAAAATTTCAGTGAAATTTTTCTAAAGACAAAATTTCAGTGAAATTTTATCTAAAGACAAAATTTCAGTGAAATTTTATCTAAAGACAAAATTTCAGTGAAATTTTATCTAAAGACAAAATTTCAGTGAAATTTTATCTAAAGACAAAATTTCAGTGAAATTTTATCTAAAGACAAAATTTCAGTGAAATTTTATCTAAAGACAAAATTTCAGTGAAATTTTATCTAAAGACAAAATTTCAGTGAAATTTTATCTAAAGACAAAATTTCAGTGAAATTTTATCTAAAGACAAAAATTCAGTGAAATTTTATCTAAAGACAAAATTTCAGTGAAATTTTATCTAAAGACAAAATTTCAGTGAAATTTTATCTAAAGAAAAAATTTCAGTGAAATTTTATCTAAAGACAAAATTTCAGTGAAATTTTATCTAAAGACACAATTTCAGTGAAATTTTATCTAAAGACACAATTTCAGTGAAATTTTAATTTTTTTCTAAAGATAAAATTTCAGTGAATTTCTATCTAAAGACAAAATTCCAGTGAAATTTTATCTAAAGACAAAATGTCAGTGAAATTTTATCTAAAGACAAAATTTCAGTGAAATTTTATATAAAGACAAAATTTCAGTGAAATTTTATCTAAAGACAAGATTTTAGTGAAATTTTTTTCTAAAGACAAAATTTCAGTGAAATTCTATCTAAAGACACAATTTCAGTGAAATTTTATCTAAAGACACAATTTCAGTGAAATTTTATCTAAAGACACAATTTCAGTGAAATTTTATCTAAAGACACAATTTCAGTGAAATTTTATCTAAAGACACAATTTCAGTGAAATTTTATCTAAAGACAAAATTTCAGTGAAATTTTATCTAAAGACTAAATTTCAGTGAAATTTTATGTAAAGACAAAATTTCAGTGAAATTTTATGGTTTGGTTTTTATGTTCCAAAGTGATTTTGCTCCTAAAAGTTAAACGAATAAACCAAAAATTTCTGAAAGGAAACCCCAAATAGCAACACACTCCTCCATAAGGCATCCATGGAATAATCAACTTATATTAAAAACCTAAAGAAATGCTATGGTGTTGACATTGGTCTTACCACGGTATGCCAGTGAGTGTTTGTACAGTCCTGAAGATGTACGTAAACTGAAAAGTGTAAGAAATTCGAAAGAAGAGTAACAAGTTTTTCTCACAAGTTTCCATTAAGTGATGAAGAGGGAAAGAAAAAAAAAATATTAAAATCTTTTTGCCTTATTTGAATTGCTTGCTTTATTTATATCTACGTTTATACGTTTTTCTCTTTCGATCTTCACATGCAAAAGGATATAGCTTTATGTGATACGGTTAAAATGTTAGTAAATAAAATTTTAAATATCTGTCTGTGGGGAGTAGTATAGAGTGTGTGTATAGGAATAAGTGTAGCAGTAAACTTAACAAGTAAAAATGTATTAAGTTTGGCCCGGCCGAACTTTGGATACTCACCACTAGGATACACATATTAACCGCAGTAAAATTTCTTCGAAATCGGTTAACAAATGTATGTTCTATGGGCCCAATACCCTAAAACGAGAGATCGGTTTATGCGGTAGCTATATTCGACCTAGACCAAACTCGTTTAGGACATTGAGAGGCGAAATAGAGACTTTTTTAATGGGCATAGAAACTTAAATCGTTATATCGATATATATGGCAACTATATTCAAATATGGTCCGATCTGAACCATAATAGGTGTAGACACCGAGAAGCCAACACACATCACATTTCAGCAAAACCGGATGATAAATGTGGCTTTAATGTTCTCACACCTTAAATCAGAAGATCGGGCTATATAGGGTTTATTTCAAGATATAGTCTGATGTAGCCCATCTTCTAACGTGACTTGCCTATGTACAAAACAAGAATGTGTGCAAAGTTTCAGCTCAATATCTTATCCACAGACAGACAAACGAACGGGCAGATAGACGGATGGATGGTGGATAGATATGGCCAGATAGATGGATGGATATGGCCCAGGAATTTAAATCGGGATATCGATATTTGGCAACTATTGAGTTGCCCAAAAAGTAATTGCGGATTTTTCATATAGTCGGCGTTGACAAATTTTTTCACAGCTTGTGACTCTGTAATTGCATTCTTTCTTCTGTCAGTTATCAGCTGTGACTTTTAGTTTGCTTTAGAAAAAAAGTGTAAAAAAAGTATATTTGATTAAAGTTCATTCTAAGTTTTATTAAAAATGCATTTACTTTCTTTTAAAAAATCTGCAATTACTTATTGGGCAACCCAATATATTCAAGTATAGTCTGGTCTGAACCATAATAGGTGTAGACACCGAGGAGCCAACATACATAACAATTCAGCAAAATCGGGTAATAAATGCCGCTTTAATGGGCCTAAAACGTTAAATCGGCAGATTGTGCTATTTGGGTGCTATATCAAGATATCGTCTGATATAGCCCTCTTGGGCTGCCTAAGGTAAAATTCAAATGCAAATTTTGCCCATGAACATTCCAATAAGGAACTGAGGCAAACTTCTCACATATCACTGAGTGCTGTCCGATTCAATTTTAAGCTCAGTGATAAGGGACCTCCTTTTTATAGCCGAGTACGAAAGACGTGCCGCAGAGGGCCACCTCTTTTGGGAGAAGTTTTTACATGGCAAAGTACCTACCAAATGTTGCCAGCATTGGGAGGGAATAACCACCGGTGAAAAATGTTCTGATGGTTGTGTCAGGCGTTCCGCGTTATAGACGGACATGATTACCTCTGCGCTACGGTGGTGGTGGCCTCCTACCTAAAGAAAAAACAAATTTTTTGCAAAGTTTCAGCACAAAATCTGAATTTTTAAAGACTGTAGCTTGATAACCAAAGACGGACGGACAGACCGACAGACGGACATCAAACTAGATCGAACTTTGCAAGGTTGGAAATCTAATCGTCGATGCACTGCAAACGCAATGACAGAATGAATATACCACCATCCTTCGTTGGTAGGTATAACAAGTAAGAGCGTGCTAAGTTCGGCCGGGCCGAATCTTATATACCCTCCACCATGGATCGCATTTGTCGAATTCTATGCGCGGTATCTCATTTTAGGCAAACAGAGAATATTGAATAAGAAATGTTATGCTATTGGAGTTGTATCAAGTTATAGTCCCATTCGGACCTTAAATGAATGTTGAACATTGTAGAAGTCATTGTGTAATATTTCAGTTCATTCGGATAAGAATTGCGCCTTGTAGGGTCTCACGAAACAAAATCGGGAGATCGGTTTACATGGGAGCTGAATCAAGCTATTGATCGATTCATACCATATTAAACACGTATATTGAAAGTCATGAGAAAAGCCGTTGTACAAAATTTCTGCCTAAATGGATGAGTATTGCGCCCTCTAGAGGCTCAAGAAGTCAAGATTCCAGATGGGTTTATATGGCAGCTATATCTGGTTATATACTGATTTGCGCCATACTTAGCACAGTTATTGGAAGTCATAATAAAACACCTTATGTAAAATTTCAGCCAAATCGGATGCGAATTGCGCGCTCTATGGGCTCAAGATGTCGAGATCCAAGATCGGTTTATATGACAGCCATACCAGATTATGAACCGATTTAAGCCACACTGAACAAAGTTGTTGGAAGTGATACCAAAACACTATGTGCAAAATTTCAGTCAAATCGGATAAGAATTGCGCCCTCTGGAGGCTTAAGAAGTCAAGACCCAAGATCGGTTTATATGGCAGCTATATCAAAACATGTACCGATTTAAGCCACACTTGGCACAGTTGTTGGATATCATAACAAAATATTTCGTGCAAAATTTCATTGCAATCGGATAAGAATTGAGCACTCTAGAGACTCAAGAAGTCAAGACCCAAGATGGGTTTATATGGCAGCTATATCAAAACATGTACCGATTTAATTTTTATTCAAATCGGTTAGGAATTGCGCCCTCTAGTGGCTCAAGAAGTCAAATCCCAAGATCGGTTTATATGACAGCTATATCAGGTTATGGATCGATTTGATCCATACTTGGCACAGTTGTTGGATATCATAACAAAATATTTCGTGCAAAATTTCATTGCAATCGGATAAGAATTGAGCACTCTAGAGACTCAAGAAGTCAAGACCCAAGATGGGTTTATATGGCAGCTATATCAAAACATGTACCGATTTAAGCCACACTTGGCACAGTTGTTGGATATTATAACAAAATACATCGTCCAAAATTTCATTGCGATCGGATAAGAATTGTGCACTCTAGAGGCTCAAGAAGTCAAGACCCAAGATCGGTGTATATGGCAGCTTTATCAGGTTATTTACCGATCTAAACCATACTTGGCACGGTTGTTGAATATCATAACAGAATACTTCGTGCAAAATTTCATTGCAATCGGATAAGAATTGTGCACTCTAGAGGCTCAAGAAGTCAAGACCCAAGATCGGTGTATATGGCAGCTATATCAAAACATGGACTGATATGGTCCATTTACAATACCAACCTAGACTTATAAGAAGTATTTGTGCAAAATTTCAAGCGGCTAGCTTTACTCCTTCGAAAGTTAGCGTGCATCGACAGACAGACTGACGGACGGACGGACATGGCTAGATCGACATAAAATATCACTACGATCAAAAATATATATACCTTATGGGGTCTCAGACTAATATTTCGAGTAGTTACAAACAGAATGACGAAATCAGTATACCCCCATCCTATGATGGAGGGTATAAAAACGTACATACCTCCCGTAGTATCGTCACGTTTTTCCATCTTCCGATATCTCTGTTCTCTCCACTCCAGCGTCAGCAGATGGTTCCTGTTGGCAGGGCAGGGCCGACTAGGACTGGCTGCGGCTGCGGGTGTATCAGACATTGGGTACTACGCTGGCTACTTAGGTTACAGAGACTGGATTCACTCACGGTGTAATTTTGGCACTTGGTCACCGGGAAGCTAGAGAAGACAGTCGAAACGGACGTAGGGTTAATGGCTCAGTGGCTCTTGTGCTAGGTGGACACTCCTAGGCCATCAAGGTATGGCGGGGAACGAAGCGGCAAACGAGCTGGCCAGGGAAGGATTGCTTCAGATCTTGCTATGAAATCATTGACAGCACCACTGTGCGAGCTTCTTGGACGGGTGAACGCCTTCTACGATGGTTGCGGGAATAAGGCGTGAGTTAGTGCTGTATGTTAAGGGAGTCAAAAGCCCAGTGGCCGAGTATTGAAAGCATGACTTAGAACTGCTTATAGGAGTCCTGATTGGTCATTGCAATGTGAGGAAGGTGCTGTTGGCAGGGCAAGGCAGACCAGGGCTGGCTGCGGCTGCGGGTGTATCAGACATTGGGCACTACGCTGGCTACTTAGCTTACAGATACGTGATTCACTCACGGTGCATTTTCGGCATTTGATCACCGGGAAGCTAGAGAAAACGTCAAAAACGGAAGTGGCATAAATGGCTCAGTGGCTCTTGTACTAGGTGGACACTCCTAGGCCATCAAGGTGTGGCGGGGAACTAAGCAGCAAGCGAGCTGGCCGGGACAGGATTGCTTCAGATCTTGCTATGAAATCATTGACAGCACCACTGTGCGAGCTTCTTGGTAGTGTGAAGCCTTCTATGAGGGTTCCGCGATTAAGGCGTGAGCTAGTGATGTAGGTTGTCAAAAGCCATGTGGCCGAGTATATCGCGAAATAGGGCGTCTGGGACAGAGAAAGCATGACTTAGGACTGCTTATGGGAGCCCTGACTGGTCAGGGAGAGGCAGACTTCTGCAGGAGATGTGCGATAACGAGGAGGAGTTGGAGATGGTCGATCACCTGGGTGATTGGGATAATGGGTGAACACATCTTACCGAACACGGATCCCAGGCTTTGCCCTCTTGTTATACTTGAGTTCTGTAGAGACATGAATTGGCTGACTGGATCATACTGTCGACGGTGGGAATGGTCAAAAAAAAAGTTCAATTTCGATTTTCTGTCCTTATTGCGGTCTTGTATCGTTCATTTCTTCTACTTTCTTCTAGGGTGATCACAATAGACCTAAGGTCTCCGAGTGAAGCGGCTATTAACCGAAGTTGCTAGTCGCGTGTCCTTTAACCTAACCTGGGTGGACACTGGTCAGAGGAAACGGATGTGTGATTAATGGCTCAGTGACTCCTTCATTAAGCGGACACTGAACAGAACTGTGGTCACTTAGGCTATTGAGGCGTGATTCTGGCACTAGAGTGCCGGGAGTCACGCAGCAGTAGTCGGTTGAAAGGAACATGAGATAAATGGCGCAGTGGCTCCTGTGCCAGTGAGACATTGGACGCTGGATGCTTAGGTTACCACCAACAGCATCCATGACATCCAGAGTGCAGTAGCAGAGTGAGAGGAGGTGGTCACGTCCACTGCTCCATTTTGAATATCATGGATGTAGGGGGTAGGCTGAGAAGGATTTTAGATTTCTTGTCGCCGAGACCGTTTCGAGCGTAGTTATTCTGTATTCGCTTTCCCTGAAGAGAAGAGGGGGAGGCGGATGCTGTGTTTGAGTTGGATGAGATCTCGGTCTTTACTGGCTCCAGGACGGAAAAAGGGACAAGATTGGGGTTTTACTTAGGGACACTCGTCATTGGTATGTCAGTTGTCTGGCGGACGAGTGTACCATCTTTCAGGCCGAGGTCTGTGTCACTACGTTGGCTGCAAGGGAGATCCGAAGGATGGGCCATCATCTTCGAAATTCAGGATATATGGACAGTATGGCTGCCCTCAGGGCCTTAAAATGGAGGATGATGAGATCAAAGTGCATGGCCGAGTATTTGGGGGCTCTAAACGGCTCATGGGAAATGAAAGGGCGCACAGGTATGGCAGAAGGGGATCCTCCACGGCAGGCAGACCTGTGGCTGGTCTTGCAAATGTGCCTTTTGTCGAACTACTGAACTTAGTAGAGGAGATGGCCAAAGCGGAAGCATTGGCGAGGTGGTAATTTGTGGATGGATGTCGGATTGACAGAATACTCTGGCCAGCTGTTGATCAGGAGAAGACGAGTGGATTGCTGGCTCTTGATAAGGGGTCACTGAGCTCAATTATAGGAGTTATAACCCGACACTGTGCGATAGATCCTATGGCCGCGCTCATTGGGTGTTCCGCACAATGACTACTGCTGACGCTATCTTGATAAGGCAATCGAAGACCAGCTTTGCTCTTGCCCGGCTCTACAGGCACAGGATTTCCATCGTAGTGAGGTGGTTTTTTCTCCAATCATGGCTAACATGTAGATGCGTCTGGGGAGTCTCCCTAAATAAATGGAAAATACAGTTTTTTTTCGAGAATGGACGCCATGAGATCTTCAAGTCGCTGTCATGCATGCGCAGACGCGGAATACCAATGCTTGGCACTCGGCGAGTGAATGAATGTGGGCACTCGAAAGCACTAGCGTGGTGGCGCGATGGATAGGACATGTGTCCTATTATATTTCTATATTTTCTATTCATATCTCGTCATCTGCCAGTCTCCCCTTCGGGTCGGAGCAGGGGCTGTGTATTTCATAATCATATTTCTCACCTGGTATGTCGGGCTGTCCATTTATTGAGTGAATTCACCTTTGGGGTGGGCTACCCATTCAACCTAAACCTAATCCTAGATTACTGAGGCGTGATACTCTCAAGGCGTGATTGAGGAACAGTGGCTCCTTAGTCTCGACGACAAGGACAGAATGCTGGCTAGGCTGTTCATTA
Source organism: Stomoxys calcitrans (assembly GCF_963082655.1). Taxonomy (NCBI): domain Eukaryota; kingdom Metazoa; phylum Arthropoda; class Insecta; order Diptera; family Muscidae; genus Stomoxys; species Stomoxys calcitrans. Next base: position 167,058,845 of record NC_081555.1, on the reverse strand, counting down.
CTCGCTTGGCAATCACTGCGCACAGTAAAATAGAATCGAAAAAAATAGTAAAAAATATGGCATTTGATAACGGATAGAGACAACAAAATGAAAACCAGTGAAGATATTTTAAACCACAAGCGGACTTTTTTGTAGGCAGCACTATCCATAAAAAAAAAATGATTTGGAAATCGGACCACAAATAAAGATTTGGCAGCCCAAACAATTTTTCGAATTACAGAGATGACCAACTTCAGGGCCCTGCCAAGAGGCGTCACGGACCACATTACTCCTTGAAATCTTGCACATGATCTCTATTTGTTCTCACATGGCATAATTTTTAAAAGGTTTTTTCTATTCTATCCCACTGTGCGGTGTTAGAACCACTAGGTCACCAGGACGTGGGAGTAGTCGGTTGGAACGAACGATTGATTAATGGCTCAGCAGCTCATAGGTCTGAGGGATAAGGCCATAACTCTAGCTAGTCAAGTTACCGAGACGTGATGCACTCACGGTGTGATCGAGGCATTTTATCACTCAGTCTTGGGAGTAGGCGAACTCAATGGCTCAATGGTGTTCACTGGCTAAACAGCTTCTATAACTGCAAGACAAGGATTTGGCCTATTTACAATCTCCAACGACCCATTTAGATGCCCACTATCCTTGGGAAATTGAGGGAGAATTACTTTTGTCGTTAAGATACTACCGAAATTTCCAGAAACGGAGAATAGATCGGGACAATATGGGATTTAAATTAAAGTTGGGCCAAAGTTCAGAGGTTGTCCAAAAGGGCCTCTCACCCCCCAAGGGGCCATATAGACCAATCGGAATAAAACGGGTCCCAAGCAAAACATATTTGGCAAAAATTACCGAGCGTAGCGGATGAGGTGTCTGGCATGTATGAGGTGTATTAAAGAAAGAACTTCTCCAACTCATGCAAGGCTCATATAAGATCCGTTTATTACCCGATTTCGTTGAAATTTGGAACAGTGAGTTATATTGGACCCCCCAACCGAGAGTTTTATCCAGATTTGCCATATTTCGATAAAGCTACAACGAATTCATAAATGCAGAATTTTTTTTATCGGATTTTTCCGAAATTTGTCTAACATATACGAGTATATAACCGAGGTGGTGGGTGCTTAAGGCCTTCTCATTTTTATACCCACCACCGAAAGATGGGGGAATATTAATTTTGTCATTCCGTTTGCAATACCTCGAAATATCCATTTATATTCTTGATCAGCATAAAAATCTAAGACGATCTAGACATGTCCGTCCATCTGTCCGTTTGTATGTTGAAATCACGCAACAGTCTTTACAAATAGAGATATTGAGCCGAAATTTTGCACATATTTTTTTTTGTCCATAAGCAGGTTAAGTTCGAAGATAAGCTATATCGGACTATATCTTGATATAGCCCCCAGATAGACCGATCCGCCGATTTAGGGTCTTAGGCCCATAAAATCCAAATTTATTATCCGATTTTGCTGAAATTCGGGACAGTGAGTTGTGTTGGGCCATTTAACATTCTTCGTCAATTTAGCTCAGATCGGTCCAGAATTAGATATAGCTGCCATATAGACCGATCCTCCGATTTAGGGTCTTAGGTCCATAAAAGCCACACTTATTATCCAATTTTGCTGAAATTTGGGACAGTGAGTTATCTTACGCCAGTCGACATCCTTCTTCAATTTGGGCCAGATCGGTTCAGATTTGGATATAGCCCCCATATAGACCGATCCTCCGATTTAGGGTCTTAGGGCCATAAAAGCCACACTTATTATCCAATTTTGCTGAAATTTAGGACAGTGAGTTGTCTTACGCCAGTCGCCATCCTTCTTAAATTTGGGCCAGATCGGTTCAGATTTGGATATAGCTGCCATATAGACCGATCCTCCGATTTAGGGTCTTAGGTCCATAAAAGCCACATTTATTATCCAATTTTGCTGAAATTTGGAACAGTGAGTTGTGTTACGCCCTTCGATATCCTACTTTAATTTGGGCCAGATCGGTTCAGATTTGGATATAGCTGCCATATAGACCGATCCTCCGATTTAGGGTGTTAGGGCCATAAAAGCCACATTTATTATCCGATTTTGCTGAAATTTGGGGCAGTGAGTTGTGTTAGGTTCTTCGATATCCTTCTTTAATTTGGGCCAGATCTGTCCATATTTGGTTATAGCTGTCATATAGACCGATTAAGGTTTTGGGCCCATAAAAGGCGCATTTATTATCCGATTTTGCTGAAATTTGGGACAGTGAGCTATGTTAAGCCCCTTGACACACATCTGCAATATGGCACAGATCGGTCCAGATTTGGATATAGCTGCCATATAGACCGATTTTTCGATTTAAGGTTTTGGGCCCATAAAAGGCGCATTTATTATCCGATTTTGATGAAATTTGGGACAGTGCTTTGTGTTAGGCTCTAAGACATTTTTCTGCAACTTGGCCCAAATCAGTCCAGATTTGAATATAGCTGCCATGTAGACCGATATATCGATTTAAAGTCTTGGCCCCATAAAAGGCGCATTTATAATCCGATTTTACTGAATTTTGACACAGTGACTTATTCGAGGCTTTTCGACATACTTGTCGTATATGGTTCAGATCGGTTTATTTTTAGATATAGCTACTGTACTTATTAGTATTGGGTTGCCCAAAAAGTAATTGCGGATTTTTTAAAAGAAAGTAAATGCATTTTTAATAAAACTTAGAATGAACTTTAATCAAATATACTTTTTTACACTTTTTTTCTAAAGCAAGCTAAAAGTAACAGCTGATAACTGACAGAAGAAAGAATGCAATTACAGAGTCAAAAGCTGTGAAAAAATTTGTCAACGCCGACTATATGAAGAATCCCCAATTACTTTTTGGGGAACCAATATTTGGTCCAAATCGGATCATATTTTGATATAACTGCTATGGGACATAAGGTATGAAATTTTCACCGAATTTTGATGAAAGGTGGTTTACATATATACCCGAGGTGGTGGGTATTCAAAGTTCGGCCCGGCCGAACTTAACGCCTTTTTACTTGTTTATATCCATCCATCCAGAAGGCCTTTTATGTTCCCATAAAAGACGAATTTATTACCCAATTTTACTGAAATTTTGCCTAATCAGTTATGTTAAGACCTCTGAGATCCGCTATACTGAATATAGGTGCCTTATATAACGAACTCCCGAATTAAGGTCAGGGCCGTATTTATTGCCAGATTTCGTTGAAATTTGGCACAGTGTGTTGTCTTAGGACCCTCGACGGCCGGCCGTATGTAATATGATCCAGATTGGATAATGTCTTGATGTAGCCCCATATAGACCGATTTCTCGTTTGAAGGTCTTCTATAGAAGCCGCATTTATTATCCGATTTCGGTGAAATTTGGCATTGTGAACTGTGTTAGGCCCTTCGTCACCTGTGGGGAGTACGATTCAGATCCGACTATATTTGGATATAGCTGCCATATATACCCCATAATTTGGGCATTTATTACCCGATTTTGCTGAAATAAGTTCGGAGAGTTTTATTAGACGGCTAGACATCCTTTCAAAATATGGTTGTGATTGATATACAATAATTGCCACAAACAGCGATCTCCCGTTTAATGATTTTTTACCCGTAAATGGCTCAAAAATTACTTTTAGAAAAGTGAGATGCGTTAGACACCCGACATTGTGTTGTGTACGGCTTAGATGGGATCATATTTCGATAAAACTGAAACAGGTTCACAAATGATGTATTTTACCGGATTTTGTCAACATGTGGTTAATATATATACTTGAGGATATATTAGCCTCATAACTCAGGTCAGTATATATACCTGAGGTTAATAAATGCATTATTACTTGTTTAATTCCTCGAAATTTTCTAGACATCGGCAATCAAAGTCCTTTCGAAAGTCCTCTCGTTCTATGTTCCACTATCATCCTCATTTATGTCGTTTATATATATAAGTGAGTGCGTGTGTGTGTGTATGTGCTAATAACGTTTGCATGTATATGTGGCAATAATCTATGCTCGTATCTGTGTAAAGAGTTGTACTTGATGAAAACTTTAAATTAACTTTAAAAATGAAATGGCTACGAGTACGATGACGAAGACTACGACAAAGTTTCCTTTTTTGTAACTTTCCTTAAGATTTCTTAGCTTTCTCAAGGCTTCCTTACTCTATCCTGAGGCTCATTTCTTTGGGCTGTCGTCGCCGTCTTCTTCCATTACGGTATGTTGGCTCAAGTTGAAGACACGATTTCTTTAGCACCTATTAAACTGAAAAGTTGAGACACAGAGAGAAGTGCATAGTTAAAACGACGACAAGATGTAGGCAAGAGCTTCAAGCTTGTTGGGAGCAGCAAAGTGGCATAATAAATCAAAATGATTTATAAATGAAGAACGTACTTACTTAGACAGACCGTTGCGGATATCCTGCATGAGTGAGAGGCACTTAAAGAGATTTTCTATTTCAGTATTATGGAGGGGAACCTACACAAAAGTGCTCCCAACTATGTGAGAGATTTAATATGGAATTTCTGCACCTTTGTATGGGATGGCTTAGCAAAATGAGATATGTTGGGTCACTTATGGAGAATTATTAGGGTGTAATGAAATGTTAAGAAAGAGAATTTTCTACATCGCTCTATAATCTACCGATTTTATTTCTTGAGCCCCTAGATGACACTTAAGGGCTTTTATATACCCACTACCGAAGTGCGGGGGTATGTTCCCATAAAAGACGAATTTATTACCTGATTTTACTGAAATTTAGCATAAGCAGATAGGTTAAGACCCCCTTCACCCAGTATAACTGCCATATATACGGATCTCCCGATTTAAGGATTTCAAAAAAAGAAGTCAATATAATCTATGTCATGCCTACTTTTAGCGATGGACGTTGAATTGACCTCCTCCAAGTTGATTTCTTGAGCTCCTACCGCGCGCCATTAATATCCGATGTAGCTAAAATTTTGTCCACTGACCTCTTCTATGACCGCCAGTATATACATCAAATATGATTCCTGATATAGCTCCCATATAAATTACTCTTCCTATTATATTTCTTGAGGCCCTAGATGACACTTAAGGCCTTTTCAGTTTTTATACCCACCACCGAAGGACGAAAAATATTACGAGAAAAAAATTTTTTTTATCGAAAACAAGTAAAAAGGCATTAAGTTCGGGCGGGCCGAACTTTGGATACCCACCCGCTCGGGTATATATGTAAACCACCGTTCATTCAAAATTCTGCGAAAATTGCATACCTTATGTCCCATAGCAGTTATATCAAAATATATTCCGATTTGGACTAATAAGTACAAGTCATTGTTCAATTGTGTATAAAAAAAAATTTGTCTTTTTAGTAGCTTTGTCTAAAAATAAACCCATCTGAACCATAAACGACACCGATGTCAAAAACGACACCGATGTCAAAAAGCTTAACATAAGTCACTGTCTCAAATTTCAGTGACATCGGATTATAAGTGCGCCTTTTATGGGGCCAAGACTTAAAATCGTGATATCGGTCTACATGGCAGCTATATCCAAATCTGGACCGATTTGAGCCAAATTGAAGAAGGACGTCAAAGAGCCTAACACAAATCACTGTCTCAAATTTCAGCGCAATCGGATAATAAATGTGCCTTTTAAGAACCCAAGACAATAATCGAGAGATCGGTCTATATGGCAGCTATATTCAAATCTAGACCGATCTGTGCCATATTGCAGAAGTATGTCAAGGGGCTTAATTTAACTCACTGTACCAAATTTCAGCTACATCAGACAATAAATGCGCCTTTTATGGGCCCAAAACCTTATATCGAGTGATCGGTCTATATGGCAGCTATATCCAAATCTGGACCGATCTGAGCCAAATTAAAGAAGGACGTCGAAGAGCCTAACACAAATTACTGTCTAAAATTTCAGCGAAATCGAACAATAAATGCGCCTTTTATGGCTCCATAACCTAAAAACAAGAGATCGGTCTATATGGCAGCTACATCCAAATCTGGACCGATCTGTGCCATATTGCAGAAGTATGTCAAGGGGCTTAATTTAACTCACTGTTCCAAATTTTGACAAAATCGGACAATAAATGCGCCTTTTATCTATATGGCAGCTACATCCAAATCTGAACCGATCAGCGACAAATTAACGAAGGATGTCGAATTGCCTCAGACAACTCACTGTCCAAAATTTCAGCAAAATCGGATATTAAATGTGGCTTTTATGGGCCTAAGCCCCAAAATCGGAGGATCGGTCTATATGGCAGCTATATCCAAATCTAGACTGATCTGAGCCAAATTGATGAATGATGTCAAAGGGCCTAACACAACTCACTGTCCCAAATTTCAGCAAAATCGGATAATAAATGTGGCTTTTATGGGCCTAAGACCCTAAATCGGAGGATCAGCCCCAAAACCCCTTAAAATAGGTTTATATGGCGATCATGACAATATGGGACTCAAATGAAAGGTTACCGGGTGTAGATTACGAATATGGTCAGTAAGTAGGAATAGGCTTTATAATTTATTGATAACGTAGGGGCGCGGACCCTCCACCATTACCCCAAAAACACCAACCAAACTCAAAAGTGGATCTACAGGGACAATATGGATATCAAATGAAAAGTATGCGGGAGTAGATAACGAATCTGGCATACAAATTCATGTCGAAGTATGGAGGGTCACCCCACCTCCACAAAAACGCCCAAAATGAGCACATTAGCTAATCACGAATATAAGGGACTCGGTTTGTTTCGGTGTTCCGTATAGACTGAAAAACGGCAGAACTGATTTTCTCGAAATTTTCGCATATTGTGTAGGTTGGCTATATAATTATTCGGTATCGGAAGGGGGACGGACCCTCCCCCTTTTGCCAAAAACACAACACAAAATCAAAAGTGGACCGATCGGGACAATATAGGTATCAAATGAAAGGTATTGGAGAGTTGAATACGAATATGGTATTTAAATTTGAGTCCATCGGGCCGCCCCAACCGCAAAACTCTCCCAAACCGACATATTGGACGTTCATTTCAATATGGGGCTCAAATGAAAGGTATTCGGGAGTAGATTTCGAATCTGGCATACAAAATCAGACCGAAGTATAGGGGGTCATGCTACCCCTCAAAAACGCCATTTGGCCCCTTATGACTATATGATACTTGGCTCAACCGATTTTATACAGCAGGTAGTAGAAAACGAGTTGGATATCCAATTTTTGAGCCAAGTGTTTTGGGGTACGCCCTTAAGCACCCCCTATACTGAACTTCATTTTTGTTGGTAATAAAGAACGAATTTGATATCTCATTTCAGTAATTTCAAAGTGCCGGTGGCCGCCCCATTCCGATTCAAGTTTAAACTCAATGACAAGGGACCTTTTTTTTATAGCCGAGTCCGAACGGCGTCCCGCAGTGCGACACCTCTTTGCGGAAATTTTTTAAATTACCATGCATGTCATTGTACCTTGCAAATGTCGCCAACATTAAGAGGGGATATTCGATATCCGATATTCTCGCTAGGATTCGAATGCGTTCATCCACATAGGCTACAATGGCACGAATTTGATATCCACATTCAGGGCGAAGTGTCCCCACCCTAAAAAGATATTCGAGAGTTAAAGAAGGCACAGCGGAGCGGGCCCGTTTCGGGTAGTTTGTCATAGAATCAAACAACCCTACGGTCTGCAGCCCGACTATATCCAATTGTATGGAACATTTTTTTATGAGGTTCAATTTTGAGAATAAGATTTTATCAAAAAAATTTCGAGACTAATTTTATCGAGAAAATTTTGAGTCAACTTTTTAATCGAAAAAAATTTCGATACAAATTGGTTATCGAACAAAATTTTTTTCGACGAAAATTTTGACACAAATTTTTTATCGAAAAAAACTTCGACACAAATTTTTAATAGAAATTAAAAATTTCGAGACAAAATTTTGATTAAAAAAAATTAAGTTTAATATAGAAAAAACATTTTTTATCGAAGGAAAAAATTTTTTTTATCGAAAAAAATTTGAAGAAAAAAAATTTTTTTTTATCGAAAAAACTTTGAAGAAAAAATATTTTTATTCATAAATATGTTGAGACAATTTTTTTATAAATAAAATGTTGAGACAAATTTTTAATCGGATACAATTTGGTTTTTTTGTTTTTTTTTTAATATTTTGATACAATCTTTTTCAAAAATATACGATTTACTTTCTATTTAATATATTTCATGCCTAGCCTAGGCGTCAACCTACTATAATATCTACTCTTCCATACTTCTTCTGCTCTACATTTTCCTTTGTTTTCCTATGACCTCATTTTTCAGGATGTGACGTTAAGGAATGTTTGCAAACATTAACATTTAGCATCCTTTAAACACTTGGTTTTTATAGTTTACATTCATTATATGCTTAGTGGTTATGTCCAAAAATGCTTTTGGCTGTTTCGTTGCCAGTGTGTGTGTGTGTGTGCATATGGGTGTGTTTGTTAAACCTTTTCTATGGTGTTTGTCTGTCTATCTCTTGATCTGTGTGTTGCTATGGCTGTGCGACTTTTGTTGCACCACCAGTGAAATGCTTCGCTCAAGTAGCTGTTAATTGTGCCATAATAGAATGGCAGTGGTAACTGTGCAGTCCAAGCCCCTTGGATTAACAAAACACAAATGCTGCTCTTCTGCTGGGTTGCTATAGTTTCCGTAGACACCAAGCGATGGTTTCACAATCGCTGGAAGGCTGGCTCAAAAAAAGAACTCTGTGAACAGGACACAGGATGTAGGATGTATGACATAGTTTTTCAATTCAGATCACATTAAAGCCAACGAAAGTATGTCATTTGCATTTTTTTGTTTGGGTATGTTTTTTTTTATGGAACCTATTTAATAAATCTCTTTAATTGAAATGTTATGTAACATAGTGGAGAGTTTGACATGGAAAGTCCTAGAACGTTAAATGAATTTTTTAAAGCTTTAAACATAAAAATAAGTTCGGCCGGGCCGAATCTTGGGAACCCATCACCATGGATTCTGCTAAAATTTGTGCAAAATAAATTAAGTTGTAGGGCATAATTTTATTCTAAATACCAAACTTCTTGTTGGAAGTCATAACAAAAGACTGTATTCACATTTTCAGCCAAATAGCGGCTTATAAAGGCTCAAGAAGTCAAATCGGGAGATCGGTTCATATGGGAGCTATATCAGGTTATAGACCGATTTGGGTCGTACTTAACAGAGTTGTTGAAAATCATAGCAAAACACTACATGCAAAATTGTAACCAAATCGGACAAAAATTGCCGCTTCTAGGGACTCAAGAAATCAAACCTGGAGATCGGTTTATATACGAGCTATATCTAAATCTGAACCGATATGGTCCATTTGCAATCCCCAACGATCTTCATCGATTTTAAGTATCTGTGCAAAATTTCAAGCGGCTAGTTTCACGCGTTCGTCCTCTATCGTGATTTCGACTTCGGAAGGACGGACGGACATGGCTAGATCGACTCCGGATGACGTGACGATCTAGAATATATATGGTCTTAGACAGGTCTTAGACGAATATTTCGAGGTATTACAAACGGAATGAATAGACTAGTATACCCCAATCCTGGGGTGGTGGGTATAAAAATTAAAAATTTATTCATATAAAGGATAGCTGAAACAAAGTGTTACCAACACTAGTTACCATTTTTATACTCACCCCGAAGGATGGGGATATATTCATTTTGTCATTCCGTTTGCAACACATCGAAATATCCATTTCCGACCCTATAAAGTATATATATTCTTGATCAGATGTCCGTCCGTCGGTCCGTCTGTCTATTGAAATTCCGCTACAGTCTTTAAAAATAGTCTTAAAAAATATTGAGTTGAAATTTTGCACAGATTCTTTTTTTTTTGTCCATAAGCAGGTTAAGTTCGAAGATGGGCCAAATCGGACTATATCTTGATATAGCCCCCATATAGACCGATCCACAGATTTAGGGTGATAGGTCCATAAAAGCCACATTTATTATCCGATTTTGCTGAAATTTGGGACAGTAAGTTGTGTTAGGCCCTTCAACATCCTTTGTCAATTTGGCTCAGATCGGCTCAGATTTGGGTATAGCTGCCATATAGACCTATCCGCCGATTTAGGGTCCTAGGCCCCAATTTGTTATCGGATTTTGTTGAAATTTGGGACAGTGAGTTGTGTTAGGTCCTTCGACATCCTTCATCAATTTGGCCCAGATCGGTCCAGATTTGGATATAGCTGCCATATAGACCGGTCCTCTGATTTAGGGTCTTAGGCCCATAAAGGCCGCATTTATTATACGATTTTGTTGAAATTTGGGACAGTGAGTTGTGTTAGGCCCTTTGACATCTTCCATCAATTTGGCCCAGATCGGTCCAGATTTAGATATAGCTGCCATATAGATCGATCCTCCGATTTAGGGTCTTAGGCCCATAAAAGCCACATTTTTTATGCGATTTTGCTGAAATTTGGGGCAGTGAGTTGTGTTAGGCCCTTTGACATTTTTCATCAATTTGTACTAGATCGGTCCCGATTTGGATATAGCTGCCATATAGACCTATCCGCCGATTTAGGGTCCTAGGCCCATAAAAGCCACATTTGTTATCCGATTTTGTTGAAATTTAGGACAGTGAGTTGTGTTAGGTCCTTCGACATCCTTCATCAATTTGGACCAGATCGGTCCAGATTTGGATATAGCTGCCATATAGACCGATCCGCCGATTTAGGATCTTAGGCCCATAAAAGCCACATTTATTATCCGATTTTGCTGAAATTTGGGACGGTGAGTTGTGTTAGGCTCTTCGACATCTTTCATCAATTTGGATCAGATCGGTCCAGATTTGGATATAGCTGCCATATAGACCGATCCTCCGATTTAGGATCTTAGGCACATAAAAGCCACATTTTTTATCCGATTTTGCTGAAATTTGAGATAGTGAGTTATGTTAGGCCCTTCGACATCTTTCTCTAATTTGGCCCAGATCGGTCCCGATTTGGATATAGCTGCCATATAGACCGATCCTCCGATTTAGGGTGTAAGGCCCATAAAAGACACATTTATTATCCGATTTTGCTGAAATTTGGGACAGTGAGTTGTGTTAGGCCCTTTGACATCTTTCATCAATTTGGCCTAGATCGGTCCCGATTTGGATATAGCTGCCATACAGACCGATTCGCCGATTTAGGATCTTAGGCCCATAAAAGCCACATTTATTATCCGATTTTGCTGAAATTTGTGATGGTGAGTTGTGTTAGGCTCTTCGACATCTTTCATCAATTTGGCCCAGATCGGTTCAGATTTGGATAAAGCTGCCATATAGACCGATCCTCCGATTTAGGATCTTAGGCACATAAAAGCCACATTTTTTATCCGATTTTGTTGAAATTTGCGACAGTGAGTTGCGTTTACCCCTTCGATATTCTTCTTCAATTTGGCTCAGATCGGTCCAGATTTGGATATACCTGCCATATAGACCGATCTTTCGATTTAAGGTTTTGGGGCCCAAAATACAACATTTATTATCCGATTTTGCCGAAATTTGAGACAGTGAGTTGTGTTAGGCTCTTCGACATCCGTCTTCAATTTGGCCCAGATCGGTCAAGATTTGGATATATCTGCCATATAGACCGATCTTTCGATTTAAGGTTTTGGGGCCATAAAAGGCGCATTTATTGTCCAATGTCGCCGAAATTTGGGACAGTGAGTTGTGGGAGGCTCTTCGACATTTCTTTGCAACTTGGCTCAAATCGGTCCAGATTTGGATATTGCAGCCATGTAGACCGATATTTCGATTTAAAGATTTGGCCCCATAAAAGGCGCATTTATTATCCGATTTCACTGAAATTTGACACGGTGACTTATGTTAGGTTTTTCGACACCCGTGTCGCATACGGTTCAGATCGGTTTATTTTTAGATATAGCTACTAAAAAGACCAATATTTTGTTATAGACAATTGAACAATGTTAGTATTTGGTCCAAGTCGGAACATATTTCGAGATAACTGGTATGGGACATAAGGTATGCATTTTTCACCGTGTTTTGACGAAAGGTGGTTTATATATATACCCGAGGTGGTGGGTATCCAAAGTTCGGCCCGGCCGAACTAAAAGCCTTTTTACTTGTTTTTGTATGAATTTTTTTTTAATGATTGAAATGACACAAATCTGTGAAAGTATATCTAAAATTCAGATTTAATTTATTTTTGCTTGATATGACCACCTTTTGTTGAGACGGTTCAAAAAACGAGTTAGCTGCCCGAATGTGATCCGCCAGTATTTCGGCCCATTCCCGTACGATGGCTTTCTTCAGCTCATCCATATTGGCATATTTCATAGTTTTTGCTTTGTTCTCTAAAATGGCAAAAAGAGAAAAGTCCATCGGATTGGCATCTGACGAATTAGACAGATCGCTAGAGATGGGGAACTACTTGGGGTGGTCGTTTGTAGAGCCAAATTCTCGTACATGCGCTCGGTTAAGTTTGAGAGTTTACAAATTGCTCAGTTGGGAAATTTCAGGATCATTCATACTATTTACGGTGCTATACATTAACATTTTGTTCACTTGAGGTATTAGAGATTGCCAACAATAGCCGGTTTTGATTATCCAGTCAAATATAACGCAGTTACATTGTTACGCTTGAAATCCATCTCGAATAACATTCTTCTCAAATAAACTCAGAAACAAATGCCTTTGATGCCTTGTTACCAATATAATGAGCTGTCAATAAAACAAATATCACGTAGTTGCCATTAGTATTGTAGTTTTAAATACATACCAGTGTGAACTTGGTCAGACTTTATGTCAGTTACCCAGTAGTAAATGATTATTCGTCCCAGCGGCAGTATCTTAGCGCATTAAATATGATACTTTGATACGTTGTTAACTATGTATATAAATATCTGAGCCTTTTATAAATTCAATACGTTTATTGGGTTCAATTTGTCTATAAAAGTATCTTTTTTGAGCTCTAGACAGCTATATCCAAATACGGTCTCATCTCAATCCCATGGCAGCTGGTTCTGTGTTACGGATTGTAAAGGAATCCTTTATCGGCCAGGTGATCATTAGTACATCGAACTCAGTACATTCCACGCAGGAATCTGAATCCAGTGGAAGCTCCTCAATAGCATCGATTCGCTTCAGTCCATAATTTCTAAGGGATGTGATAAGGCAATGCCTAGAACAAACACAGCCGCAGTACACTGAGGGAATGATTCAATCGATAAACGCAGATGTGATTGCATCCGAAAAAGTCGAAAGTAGTCTCGGTAGCGCCATTGCCAAAAGCGGAAGAGTGAAATGGAAAGAACTAAGAGAACACCTCAACCGAGGTCCCAGGGGACTTGGATACAAAGTTGCAATGAAAAAGCTTGGAATAAATAGCCCAATTATGGAGATGGATGACAAAACAATGTGGTATATTCGCTGAACACAATCAAAGACCAACCGAAAAAACATTGGATTGGACATACACACTGCCCCATTTACACTTGAAGATCTCCAAATCGCTGCACATAACCTTCAAAGCGGAAAGGCGACCGACTCCGATGGAGTGCCAATAGTAGTCTTGAAGATAATCGCCGAGATACGACCAGAAATGCTTCTGAACATCTATAACAGATGTCTGTCAGAAAGAATATTCCCAGATGCATGGAAAGCATCGACATTGTCTTACAGGTCACTATGTATGCAGGACACCGCGGGCAAGCTGTTGGAGCATTTGGCAATCACTGCAGAATGGAGCCTGAAGGGATCTAGTTTAGTTTGTGGAAGCAGGCCAATGGCCGAACCCTCGTAACAGACCCATCGTCCTATTGACAACGTTGGGCTTTAAGAACACTTTCAACAGCCTCGGGTGGTGGACGTATTGTGGGCCATGAAGATAGACTTTAAAGTGCCATAATATCTGATGAAGATCGAGCAGGCCAATGGCCGAACCCTCGTAACAGACCCATCGTCCTATTGACAACGTTGGACTTTCAACAGCCTCAGGTGGTGGACGTATTGCGGGCCATGAAGATGGACTTTAAAGTGCTGTAATATCTGATGAGGATCGTTAAAAGTTATCTGAGAGACCGGGTGCTCTTCTCCACATTGCTGCTGTCATCACGGCGAGAAATAGGGACGAGGTGCTACGAAGACCACAGCAAGTCACGATCAGAACTAGGCATTGGTTGGAATCCCACGGTCTACAGCTGGCAATTCAAAAAACTGAGCTACCCCTGTTTACGAGGAAACACATCCCCCAAAAGACAGATATGCGGATCGAGGACGTTCTCTTAATCACTAGAAGGCTTGTGACGCCGTACGGGGAAAATCGGCGAAGATAACTAATGGCGAACATCGGAGGACCTCTACCAGGTCCTGCCAACAATATTCCCCGATTACTTCTTGAACGTCTAGAGGTCGTAATTCTAATCCAATTTGGCTGAAATTTTGCACAATGACTTGTGCTATGCCCCTTCAACATACTAGCCATATATGGTTCGAATAGGTTTCTAACCAATAGCAATTCCCATTCATTATCCTTTTTTTGCTTATAAAGAGATACCCAGAAAGGACAAAGGACAAACGCGATCCATGGTAGAGGGAATATAAGATTGGGCTCGTCCGAACTTTACACGCTTTTACTTGTTTTTATATGGAGTTTGACAGTTTTTCACGTGAAAAACCGAATAGAATGCATCTCCCTAAAAGATGAACTTGGTTTTAGTTGTTGTCCATATGTACTTCCCTGCGTATACGTCGAGGACGTTCTCTTAATCACTAGAAGGCTTGTGACGCCGTACGGGGAAAATCGGCGAAGATAACTAATGGCGAACATCGGAGGACCTCTACCAGGTCCTGCCAACAATATTCCCCGATTACTTCTTGAACGTCTAGAGGTCGTAATTCTAATCCGATTTGGCTGAAATTTTGCACAATGACTTGTGCTATGCCCTTCAACATACTAGCCATATATGGTTCGAATAGGTTTCTAACCAATAGCAATTCCCATTCATTATCCTTTTTTTGCTTATAAAGAGATACCCAGAAAGGACAAAGGACAAACGCGATCCATGGTAGAGGGAATATAAGATTGGGCTCGTCCGAACTTTACACGCTTTTACTTGTTTTTATATGGAGTTTGACAGTTTTTCACGTGAAAAACCGAATAGAATGCATCTCCCTAAAAGATGAACTTGGTTTTAGTTGTTGTCCATATGTACTTCCCTGCGTATACGTTATTTAAATAATTTGTATTACTTACACGCCCCACGGTACCATTTTAATAAACTTGAATACTTTGGATAACATTTTTATCTACTCTTTAATAATAGTTTTTGTTTTCTTTTCATTCATTCGGGGGAAAAATTTAGTCACACAGCTTATTTCAGTAAATATTTATGAAAATAATAACAAAGAAAAACAAAATATTTATCATCAAAGTACGGCGTTATGGCTTATTTCGGATAAAACTACAACTACCACTACAACTAAACAAATGATAGATAAATTGTAGTCACCTCGCATGCCTTCATACACATGTAGTAGATATGTAGATGGTTTTTTGAGTTTGTATGTGTGTATAAAACAAAGGCAGGATAAGAAAAGCTAACTGGTAAAATACTAGATAAGCTAACAAAGGCATTGAATGAGAACAAAAATAAAAGATTCTTATAAAGAATTTTCTTTTCTTCCACATCACTAGTTTCATGAAAGACTAGCATATAATCTTTCACTTTTAGTTTCATGAGGGCAAACGAAATTCAATAGAGATATATAATATGAATACGATAATACTTTTGTTTTGTAATCAAATTATGTGTGTTTAGGATATGTATATTGAAAAGAGATGTGAAAATTGTGTAATACTAAATTGTGCCCTTAGTTTATGTGCTGCATGCCAATTTTTATACCAGTCTTTTGGTGGTGGTTATATTTGTCTAGGCATTCCATTTGTAATACCTCGAAATGTTGATTTGCGGCCGTATGAGATACACATATTTTTGATAGTCTTGACATTCTTAGTCGATCTAGCCGTAATCGTCCGTCTGTCTATCCAACGCGTAAAACTAGCCGCTCGAAATTCTGCACAGATACTTTTTATTGATGTAGGTTGTTCTTATGAAGTGGTCCTTATACTTGACTTCTTAAGCCCCTAGAAGTAGAAAGTATTATTTGATTGGGCTGAAATTTTGCACAAAGAGATCTATGAAGACTTCCAACAATCATGACAAGTAGGGTTTCCTCGCAGAAGCGGATACTAAGAAGGGACAATACTTACAAACACAACCCTACACCACCACTGTGGTACAGGGTATTATAAGTTTGTGCATTTGTTTGCTACGCTAAGAAGGAGAAGAGCTAGACCCATTTATAAGTAAACAGATTGACTCTGAATCACTTTCTGATCCGATTTAGCCATGTCCTACTGTGAGTCCATGTATTCTTGTAATCAAAGTGCAGGTCGATTTTATTGTCCAATTATCACGAAATTTTGAACATATCACTTTTTTGGCTCAATGACAAATGCTATTGATTTTGGTAAAAATCGGTTCAGGTTTAGATATAGCTCCCATATATATGTAACGCCCGATTTGCACTTAAATGGCCGTAGTAGCTACAATTTTCAACCGATATGCACAAAATTTGGCACGGATATATTTATAGTCCGATTTCCACTTAAATGGCCATAGTCGCTACAATTTTCATCCGATCTGCACATAATTTCGCACGAATTATTTTGTTATTTATTTTAACGTATCTGCAAAATTTCATCAAAATCGGTTCCGACTTAGATATAGCTCCCATATATATGGCCGTAGTAGCTACAATTTTCAACCGATATGCACAAATTTTGGCGCGGACTGTTTTGATTTGATAGGTGTAGGGTATTATATATTCGGCTTCGCCCGACTTTTTCCTTTCCTTACTGGTTTTTTTATTCAATAACGAAGTAAAATAACCTATAAAACCATCTAACGGTTGCCTAAATCACAATTTATGCCAAATTCCAAGAAGTTTTGCCCAAGAAATCGGAGATCTAAAATCAAAATCAAGCTTCCGGTTTGTATTTGGACTACTATTAAGCAAATTTCTGATTTTGACAATAAAATTCGGAAGCTTGATTTTGATTGTAATCCCACGATTTCTTGGGCAAAACTTCTTAGAATTTGTCATAAATTGTGATTTTGACAACCATCAGAATTGACCCACCCAATTATATATTCATTGTTAAGTTTTCCGATTGATTCAGAATCACTTTCTTCTTTGATTAAGCCATTATCGTCTTTCTATCTAAGCATAATAAATCATCACTCTTGTAATGAACGCATACATCAACTCTACTTAAACACCTCCCTATACAGCTCTCTGATACTTTCGAAACCTTATACTCTCCGCCTGTTTTGCTATTAAGCAAAGAAAATATGTCTAAGCCACTATGTAGCTGGAAATGTGTGTGTGGGTGTCTTCATGATCAAAGTGATTACGAGTCTTGATATGTGTGTGTGTGTTTGCTAGTTTGTAGCATGTCTGCAGTAATGCTAAGGTAACAATGTTTGCTTTTTTGCTTACACTGACGAGTATTTCCTATTTGTCATTCTTCCCATCATCATCTCCTCCCTCTGTACCCTTCCGATTGTTTTAGCAGTTGTGTGTTCTCTCTTCTCACATGTGACAGTTATTATTATTTCTCTTATCGTTGTTATCTTTTGCCGGTTGGTCGGTCGGTTGTTAGGTAGGTGTATGCTCTTTACAAAAAAACAGCAGCAGAAAGGTGGACAGGTTTATGTTTAACCTACTGGTAAGCCTAACGATTGTCTATGGTAATTGTTTGGCATTGTTGTTGTTCTTTGTATGTATAGTGATTGGGTTTGGGGGGAGGACGTGTAGAAGGTGTAACCTTTTTATGTTATCGGCTTAAATTGTGGGCTGAGCACAAAACGCAAGACAGGCATCAGAAAAATATTTGAATGCAAACACTGAGACAAATACAGAGACAGATAGAAGAAGCGAGGAAGAGGCAACAAAGTATTTGTTTGTGATAAACTTTTTGTTGTGTAATTTGTCAAAGGGATTTATTCCTCGACGACGAAAGGCTTTTACTTGACGTGTGTTTTTGTTTTCGTTATGTGTGAGTTCATGCAGTTTGGATGTATTTAAATTAAATCGATTTGTGATATGGTTGAAGAGATGAACATATTTTTAATATTTTATTGTTTTGTCATGGCTTTATTGGGGATAAAGTTCAAAGAGAACTTGTAGCATGAAAGACAAAAAGAAAATTTTATTAAAAACTTTTTAATGCTCTTGCAAGGCGGTTAAATGTTAAGATATTTGTGTGAGGAAGTTGGCAGGAAAATGAATTCGAAAAAAAATACCACAAACAAAATCATGAAAAGATTTTTGGGATACATTTTATGTTGAAGCGAGAAAGCAGATATAAAGAAAATATAGAAAGGAGCTTTTGACACAGTAGAAAAGTATGATTATGTTGTTGAAATTGTAAAAATATGTTGCCTTTTTTATTCTTAAAATGCTTGCTGGGTTTGTGATAAGTAACCAGATCTGGTGGCTTTGCGGGTGAGATGCCAATATTGTTATATTGTGGTAGTAAGATGCTTAGGCATTAAACCATGTCCAAAGAACACGTTAACTTGGCATAGGTGTGGGGCGGCAGAGATTTTCAGATAACTAATAAATCAATCCGTACCAAATTTCGGGAAAATCTGTTGAAAATTTTAATAACTTTGGCCCAATAAGTGTAAATAGGACGATGCATGTATATGGGAGCTATATCTCAATCTGAAACGATTTTTATACCCACCACCAAAGGACGGGGGTATATTCATTTTGCTATTCCATTTGCAACACATCGAAATATCCACTTCCAACCCTATAAATTCTTTACCAGCGTAAAAGTCTAAGACGATCTAGCCATGTCCGTCCGTCTGTCTGTTGAAATCATGCTACAGTCTCTTAAAATAGAGATACTGAGCTGAAATGTTGCACAGTTTCTATCTTTTGTCCATAAGCAGGTTAAGTTCGAAGATGGGCTATATCGGACTATATCTTGATATAGCCCCCATAAAGACCGATACGCCGATTTAGCATCTTGGGCCCATAAAAGCCACATTTATTATCCGATTTTGCTGAAATTTGGGACAGCGAGTTGTGTAAGGCCCTTCGACATCTTTCTTAAATTTGGCCCAGATATAGCTCCCATAAAAACCGGTCTCTCGATTATCCTTATTCGGTATGAAGAATAAAATTATGCCCTTCAACAAAATTTAGTTTGTATAAATTTTTGGCAGTATCCATGGTTGTGGGCTCCCAAGAGTCGGTCCGGCCGAACTTAGCACGCTTTTACTTGTTATGGTTATTTTAGATTGAAAAAATTGTAAGAAAACAACGAATAGAGATATTTTAATAATTCTTTTGGAATTTTGCAGATAGAAGTGCCCTTAAAAACCAAAATTCTGTACGATTTGTTTTCTATTTACAAAAGTTGGTTTCTACCACAGCGCCTCAACTATGTTTTTATAGTTTATTTTTACGGTTCATGTTAGATAAATACCTTTAATGGGCGTTGAAGACAGCTATGCCAGGTAACAATACAAGAAATCTGGTGTCCACAATTTAGATAACGTAGGGATTGGCTTGTATTTTGCCACGTTAAAACCATTCAGAATGGTTCCCCTACATACACAATGGGAGAAAATCGAAAAAACAACCTAAAAAATATGTCATTTAAGAATGGATGGAGATAGGTTTAAAATATTAATCCACCCCATGGCAATATGGACATACACCTAAGCCAGTAATCGACTTGTTGTGCGCTCCTTGTTTTCCATACCGCTCCCCTAAGTTGGTTCGTGTCTTGAATTGTGTCCCCACCTAAGCACCGTCGTCTTTTAGCCGCGAAAGCCGGGCAATGACATAGGAAATGCTCCAACGTCTCATCATCTTTCCCACATGCCCTACACTTGCTATCACATGCCGCATCGATTTTGCATAAGTGAGCTCGTAGTCCTAAGCTATTCTGACCTCCTTCCTTCCCTCAGTAATAGCCTCGTCCTCTCACGATCCGGGTCAGCCCACAGGATTTTCGCCGTCCTACTAACTGTTTCGCTGTTCCGCAGTGTTACATGCGCGTTTGTCGCCCACGCCCTTAAATTCGACTGCGTCGACCGGAGAGGCTTTTCTCTCATCATCTTTCCCACAAGCCCTACACTTGCTATCACATGCCGCATTGACTTTGCATAAGTGACCTCGTAGTTCTATGTGTCTTGTTATGATACCAATAGCTATTCTGACCTCCTTCTTTCCATCAGTAATAGCCTTGTCCTCTCATGATCCGGGTCACCCCAAGGGTTTTCGCCGTCCTACTGATTGTTTCGCTGTTCTTCAGTGTTACATGCGCATTTGTTGCCCACGCCCTCAAATCTGACTGCGTCGACCGGAAAGGCTTTTCTCTGGCCTTCACTGCCAAATCATCTGTCCTTTCATTCCCCCTTACGCCGTTATGGCCCGGCACTCAAACGATGCGGATTGTGGGATCCTCAAAGAAGGCGTTAATCTCCTTCTT
Source organism: Stomoxys calcitrans (assembly GCF_963082655.1). NCBI lineage: Eukaryota > Metazoa > Arthropoda > Insecta > Diptera > Muscidae > Stomoxys > Stomoxys calcitrans. The sequence continues at coordinate 167,038,300 of NC_081555.1, read as the reverse complement.
AAATTGCAAGACTGTTCGTGACCTTACCGTCCAGGTTTTTATTGCCCATATGGCAATTTTACTGTCGGTAAAGATGTTCACAATCGATGTCCTCGCATTAGCACCACACCACTTCACGCATTCCGTGATTGCCAGGATTTCAGCCTGAAGGACCGTATTATGGTCAGGCAGTCTAAAACAGTCTCAGTTCCTGGGTTCTCAAGGTAGACCCCCAGGCCCACTCTGTTCTCTAGCTTTGATCCATCCGTGTAACATGATCTTCCAGATGGCAATACTAGGCTTCCGCCAATCCAAGACTGTGCCGATGGCAGCAGTGCACTCGACCCCAAGGTTCATCTCAGATATCCGATCGGAAACCTCTTTCCTTCCTTCCAGGTTTCCTACTGTCGCCTCGATTATACCGCGATGGTATGAGCTGCTCCTATCCATTCTCCCATCGCCATAAGTCACATAGCCACAGTGGCTGCCTCACACTTAATCTGTATGTCTATGGGTCGAATATATAGAACGGTCTCCATTGCCCTAGTAGGAGTGGTCCTCATCGCTCCGCCTATGCCAAGACAACATGTTCTCTGAACCTGTTGTATGGTCCTTATGTTGCACTTTTTCTCCATAGCAGTCCACCAAACTGCTGAGGCTAAGTAAGTATTGCTCTAATCACGCTCCTGTAGAGCAAGTGGACTATCCTAAGATTCAGGCCCCATTTCGAGCCTACGGCCCGTCTAAATAGTGCCCAACATCTGTGAGCCAACTCAGTTTCCTGTCCTAAGTATTTGACCTTGTGAGATATCGAAATCGTTTTATTGAGGAAGCGTGGTGCGTCAAATTGGGTCACCTTCGTCTTACACGTGAACAGTCATATTTCAGTCTTTTCTGGGTTAACATTGAGACCCCTGGATCTAGCCCAGTCATGTGCGTTCTGGAAGACCCTTTCGGCCCTTCTGCATAGCTGATTCGGATACTTTCTCCTAGTAAGTATTTTAACATCGGATGAAGAAAACTATTTGAAATGGTTAAATCTGAGGTGTTATCAAGATCATGGTGCAAAATTTCATTTCCGGGCGTTTTTGAGCGGGCCAAATAGGACCATGTTTGGATATGGCTGCTATACCGACCGATCTGCAGATAAGGGTCTAATGCCCACAAATGCTTTATTTTTCATCCGATTTCGCTGAAATTTAATACATTGAGTAGTTTAAGGCTTCCCGACAACTGATCTAAATATAGTTCAGATCGGACTATATTTGGATATAGCTGTCATATAGACCGATCTCCTGATAAAGGGTCTGAAGACCATAAATGCTTTATTTATTACCCGATTTCGCTAAAATTTGCAACAGTGGTTTATTTTAAGCCTCCCGACATCTGATCTAAATATGGATTAGACCGGTTCATATTTAGATATAGCTGCCATATAGACCGACCGCCAGATAAAGGGTCTGAAGTCAATAAAAACTTTATTTATTTTCCGAATTCGCTGAAATTTGAAAAAGTGGGTTATTTTAAGCCTCCCGACATCTGATCTAAATATGGCTTAGATCGGTCCATAGTTAGATATAGCTGCCGTATATACCGATCTGCCGATAAAGGGTCTGAAGCCCATAAAAGCTTTATTTATTACCCGTTTTCGCTGAAATTTTATACAGGGAGTTGTTCTAAGCCTTTCGATATCCGACTTTAGTATGGTACAGATCGGACTATATAAAGATATAGCTGACATATAGATATAGCTGACATATAGACCGATCTGCCAATAAAGGGTCTAAAGTTCATAAAAGCTTTATTTATTTTCCGTTTTCACTGAAATTTGAAACAGTGGGTAGTTTTACGCCTCCCAACATAGGACCCAAATATGGTTCAGATCAGACTATATTTAGATATAGCTGACATATATACCGATCTGCCGATTAAGGGTCTGAAGCCGATAAAAGCTCTATTTATTACCCGATTTCGCTGAAATTTGAAACAGTGGGTAGTTTTACGCCTCCCAACATAGGACCTAAATATGGTTCAGATCGGACTATATTTCTGTATAGCTGCCATAAATACCGATCTGCCGATAAAGGGTCTGAAGCCCATAAAAGCTTTATTTTTTAACCGATTTCGCTGAAATTTGAAACAGTGGGCTATTTTAAGCATCTCGACATGTGATCTAAATATGGTTCAGATCGGGCCATATTCAGATATAGTTGACATATAGACCGATCTGCCGATAAATGGTCTGAAGCCCATAAAAGCTCTATTTATTATCCGATTTCGCTGAAATTTAAAACTGGGAGTTGGTTTAAGCCTTTCGATATCCGACTTTAATAAAGTTCATATCGGACTATATTTCGATATAGCTGCCATATAGCCCGATCTGTCGATAAAGGGTCTGAAGCCCATAAAAGCTTTATTTATTACCTGATTTCGCTGAAATTTGAAACAGTGCGCTATTCTAAGCGTCTCGACATCTGACCTAAATATGGTTCAAATCGGACTATATTTAGATATAGCTGTCATATAGACCGATCTGCCGATAAAGGGTCTGAGGCCCCTAAAAGCTTTATTGGTTACCCGATTTCGCTGAAATTTGAAACAGTGGGAAGTTTTACGCCTCCCAACATAGGACCTAAATATGGTTCAGATCGGACTATATTTCTGTATAGCTGCCATAAATACCGATCTGCCGATAAAGGGTCTGAGGCCCATAAAAGCTTTATTTGTCACCCGATTTCGCTGAAATTTAAAACAGTGGGTAGATTTACGCCTCCCAATATAGGACCCAAATATGGTTCAGATCGGACCATATTCAGATATAGCTGTTATATAGACCGATCTGCTTATAAAGGGTCTGAAGCCCATAAAGGCTATATTTATTAACCGATTTCGCTGAAATTTAAAACAGTGGGTAGTTTCAGGTCTCCCGTATAGGTATCATGTCAGTTATAGAATCGAAAAAAAAAAAACTAGAAAGAAAATCTGCCATTTGAGAGATTATGTGCATCGCACAATAGTTGTAGCCTCCTCAGCCAATATTTTACAAAATTTCGCTATTGAAATCATATTCGCCCGGACTATATGATCTCTTTAACACCCCAGCTCCAGCCATTTCAAATGTCAAAGAGATATCTCTACCCGTTCTGAAACGGTGGATGTTTTAGTAGTTTTCGATTCTATTCCAAAGTGCTATGTAGGACGGCTGCGATTGGTCGCCCTTAACCTATAATTTATTTTCGCATGTGTTTTTTACATTTTGTGCTACTCCCAAATTACTTCAAAAAATTTAAATAAAATTTATATTCTCCTTAAATGTTTCTAGGAAATTCTTCCGAAATATATAGGCAATTTCTTACGACTTCAATATAATTTAATGAAATTTCCTTGATGTTTCTATGCTTTATGGGAAATTGTCTAAAATGGCCAACATGATGTATAAGTGATGAGCTGGAGTTCTCATCACGTATCCGCATCGTTAACATATCCGACACATTAAGTATGATGTCGCACTGTTGTTGTAATGTTGTCAAGGCGCCTGCCTTTATGGTAAATGAGAATATTTTCGCACTTTTTCATATGTTGTTGCTTTCCTGGCATGAAGCACTGGCAAAGTGCAATTTAAATATAATTTTCTTTGCCATTTGAAGAGGTACTTTGCTGGTGTGTCCAATACGTCATGAAGGAAGAAATACACATGAACGAGCACATTATAAAGCTCACAGATTGCTATCCAAACGTACATATATTTTGTGTTGGGTGTTGATGTTTCTTGGTGTCGGTGTCCATGCTACTGCAGACATTCACTTTTTTATGTAGTGTGAGACGACATTTCTCAAACGACATTTCTTACACATGAAAAATGTCTAAAATACTTAGAACTGTAATGAGATGTGTTGACACGCAAGTGCATGGTGATACCTTAGATGGGGTGATACATATTCAACAACATATTTGTGAGGATATAAATTATTTATAATTACAGAGGGGAAAGGATTCCAGGCACAATGGGACCTCATAAAGTATAACAGTTCTTGATCTTCATCGTTATAGTAATAAAATATAAAAAAATAAAATAATGCACATTTTGCCCATAAACATTTCACGAAGGAACAGGGGCAAACTTCTCACATATCAATGGGCGCAGTCCGATTCAAGGTTAAGCTCAATGATAAGGGCCTCCTTTTTTGTAGCCAAGTCCGAACGGCGTGCCGCATTGCGACACCTTTTTGGAGAGACGTTTTACATGGCATAGTACCTCACAACCCATAGGCATACAGATTAAGTGCGAGGGAGCCACTGCGGCTATAAGACTTAAGGCGATGGGAGAATAGATTGAGAATGGGAGCAGCTCATACCATAGCGGTGTAATCGATCATACCGATGAAACCGATAATTACACGGTCCTGCAGGCGGAGATCCAGGCGATCACGGAATATGTGAGGTTGATGTGGTGCTAACGCGAGGACGTCGAGTATGAACATCTTTACGGATAGTAAACAGGCCATAAGGGCAGTAGCAACCAGGACGGTAAGATCACGAACAGTCTTGGAATCTTAGAAGGAAATTAACGTCTTCTCTGAGGATGGCGCGATGCCGGGCCATTGCGAAGTAACTGGGCAGGCGATATGGCAGAGAAAGCCAGAGAACTGCCCTCAATAAACTTGGTTAACCCGAACCCTTTCGGGTCGACGCAGTCCGAGTTAAGGGAGTGGGCGACGAATGCGCATGTAACCTTCTGAAACAGCGAAACGGTCGGTAGGACGGCAAAAATCCTATGGGGAGGTCCTGATCGTAAGAAGACGAGGTTATTACTGAAAAGAAGTAAGAAGGTGGGCAGTATAGCTTTCGGTATCATAACGGGCCACATAGGAGTTCACTTATGTAAAATTGGTGCGGCAAGTGATAGCATGTGTAGGGCATGCAGAGAAGATGATGAGACGTTTGGATCATTTCCTATGTCATTGTCCGGCTTTCGCGTCTAACAGATACCAGCACTTCGGTGGGGACGCAATACCAGATATGAACCAAATTAGGGGAGTGGCATGGAAAACAATTAAGAATTTTTTTTTAAGTAGCACGGAATTCTTACTTTGATTTTCTTTTTCGAGATTACTTTTTATAACCTCCACCATAGTATGGAGGTATACTAATTTTGTAATTTTTGTTGTAACACCTCGAAATATGCGCCTAAGACCCCATAAAAAATATATATTCTTGATCGTCATGACTTTTTAAGTCGATCTAGCCATGTCCGTCTGTCCGTCTGTCTATCGAAAGCTCTCTAACTTTCGAAGGAGTAAGGCCAGGCTCTTGAAATTTTGCACAAATACTTGTTATTAGTGTAGGTCGGTTGGGATTGTAGAGGGGCCAAATCGGTTCATGGTTTGATTTAGCTGCCATATAAACTGATCTTGGGTCTTGACTTCTTGAGCCTCTAGAGGGCACAATTCTCCTCCGACGACGATCACGTCCAACAACTGTCCTAAGAATGGTTCAAATCGGTTGATAACCTGATATAGCTGCCATATAAACCAATCTTGGGTCTTGACTCCTTGAGCCTCTAGAGGGCGCAATTCTTATACGATTTGGCTGTAATTTTGCACGTGGTGTTTTGGTATCACTTCAAACAACTGTCCTATGAATGGTTCAAATCGGTTGATAACTTGATATAGCTGCCATATAAACCGATCTCGGGTCTTGACTTTTTGAGCCTCTAGAGGGCGCAATTGTTATACGATTTGGCTGTAATTTTGCACGTGGTGTTTTGGTATCACTTCAAACAACTGTGTCAAGTATGGTTTAAATCGGTTCATAACCTGGTATAGCTGTCATGTAAACGATTTTGGATCTTGACTTCTTGAGCCGCTAGATGGCGCAATTCTCAACCGATTTGGCTGTAATGGTGGTGGTGTTTTGGTATCACTTCAAATAACTGTGCTTAGTATGGTTCAAATCGGTTGATAACTTGATATAGCTGCCATATAAACCGATCTCGGGTCTTGACTTCTTGAGCTTCTAGAGGGCGCAATTCTTATACGATTTGGCTGAAATTTTGCATGAGGTGTTTTAGTGTCACTTCAAACAACTGTGGTTAGTATGGTTCAAATCGGTCCATAACCTGGTACAGCTGTCATATAAACCGATTTGGGATCTTGTTTTCTTAAGCCACTAGAGGGCGCAATTCTCATCCGATTTGGCAGAAATTTTGTACAACGATTTCTTCCATGACCTTCAACATACATGTCCAATATGGTCTGAATGGAGCTGTATTAATCTATAGATCGCTAAAGCTTGATACAGCTCCCATATAAACCGATCTCCCGATTTTGCTTCTTGAGCCCCTACAACGCGCAATTCTTATCCGAATGGACTGAAATATTACACAATGACTTCTACAAAGTTCAGCATTCAATTCATTTATGGTCCGATTCAGACTATAACTTGATAAAGCTCCAATAGCATGACAGTTCATATTCATTATTCTTTGTTTGCCTAGAAAGAGATACCGCGCAAAGAACTCGACAAATGCTATCCATGGTGGAGGGTATGCAAGATTCGATCCGGCAGAACCTAGCACACTAATACTTATTTAGAGCGCATTACACGCCGATTACTGGCTTAGTTGCATGTCCTTAGTGGCTTGGGGCGGATTAAAATCTACACTCTCTTTTCAACCTAACCTAAATTGTGGTACAGGGTAATATATTGTGTTGCCCAAAAAGTAATTGCGGATTTTTTAAAAGAAAGTAAATGAATTTTTAATAAAACTTAGAATGAACTTTAATCAAATATACTTTTTTTACACTTTTTTTTAAAAGCAAGCTGAAAGTAACAGCTGATAACTGACAGAAGAAAGAATGCAATTACAGAGTCACAAGCTGTGAAAAAATTTGTCAACGCCGACTATATGAAAAATCCGCAATTACTTATTGGGCAAACCAATAGGTTTATGCATTTGTTTGCAACGTCTGCCCGTCTGTGTGTCCATGTATTCTTGTAATCAAGGAACAGGTCGTATTTGTTGTCCAATCGTCACGAAATTTTGCACAAGCCACTTTTTTGGCTCAAGGACGAACGCATTTTTGGTAAAAATCAGATTTATTGGGATGCCCAAAAAGTAATTGCGGATTTTTCATGTAGTCGGCGTTGACAAATTTTTTTGATAGCTTGTGACTCTGTAATTGCATTCTTTCTTCTGTCAGTTATCAGCTGTTACTTTTAGCTTGCTTTAGAAAAAAGTGTAAAAAAGTATATTTGATTAAAGTTCATTCTAAGTTTTATTAAAAATGCATTTAAAGGGTGATTTTTTTGAGGTTAGGATTTTCATGCATTAGTATTTGACAGATCACGTGGGATTTCAGACATGGTGTCAAAGAGAAAGATGCTCAGTATGCTTTGACATTTCATCATGAATAGACTTACTAACGAGCAACGCTTGCAAATCATTGAATTTTATTACCAAAATCAGTGTTCGGTTCGAAATGTGTTCAAATTTTGACAAATTTTGTTCAGCGATGAGGCTCATTTCTGGTTGAATGGCTACGTAAATAAGCAAAATTGCCGCATTTGGAGTGAAGAGCAACCAGAAGCCGTTCAAGAACTGCCCATGCATCCCGAAAAATGCACTGTTTGGTGTGGTTTGTACGCTGGTGGAATCATTGGACCGTATTTTTTCAAAGATGCTGTTGGACGCAACGTTACGGTGAATGAACACATTTCGAACCGAACACTGATTTTGGTAATAAAATTCAATGATTTGCAAGCGTTGCTCGTTAGTAAGTCTATTCGTGATGAAATGTCAAAGCATACTGAGCATCTTTCTCTTTGACACCATGTCTGAAATCCCACGTGATCTGTCAAATACTAATGCATGAAAATCCTAACCTCAAAAAAATCACCCTTTACTTTCTTTTAAAAAATCCGCAATTACTTTTTGGGCAACCCAATAGATATAGCTCCCATATATCCGTTCGTAGAAACTACAATTTTCCACCGATCTGCACAAAATTTGGCACGGATTTTTCTGTTAAGCGATCTGCTAGATTTCATGAAAATCGGTTCAGATTTGGATATAGCTCCCATATATGTAAGTATCGCCCGATTTGCACTTAAATGGCTGTAGAAACTACAATTTTCCACCGATCTGCATAAAATTTGTCACTGATTGTTTTGTTACTGATCTCATCATATTTGCAAGATTTTATGAAAATCGGTTCAGATTTGGATATAGTTCCAATATATATTTTTATCGCCGGATTTGAACCTATATGGCCGCAGAAACGAAAAATTTCAAACAATCTGTTCGAAAAAAGTCGGTTTAGATTTAGATATAGCTCTCATATACATGTATCTATTGGACGATGTTATAATTGTATGGTAGGTGTAGGGTATTATATAGTCGGCTCTGCCCGAATTAAGCCTTGCCTTATCGGTCTTCTTTGACTTCATTTTGAATGACATACTCGTAGCAATCAGCTGCTTTAGCCTAAAAGATATTTTCTTATCTCAATTCATTCAATACAAAAATAGTCTGAGATAACACCTTTTCCTGACTCGCTTTTAATGTGTGAAAACTGAGTCACATGTGAATATTTTGCTCATGTCACCAAGAACATTCTGTGCGTGTGTGCATGTGTACCTACTCTCGCACCGGGATACTTTTAATGTGATTCCTTATATGGCTGTAAAATGTCACTCCTAATAACAAAACTACAATTTCTCCAAAGTGGGTATTGTCTCTGACAAACATTGAAGCTCTTGTTTGTGAAACACTTGGCAGTTCCCTCATTCTCTCTCGCTCACACATACCGTAATGTTTCATATCTTGAGTGACTATCTTCAAAAATAACAGATGAGCACTTGTAGTTTAGGCACAAACACATACATACATGTATGCATATATGCAACACAATTACTCAGACACACTTACATTGTTAGCTTGATGGCGACATTGGGGACTATAACTGATGTTTGTGCACTTCAAGTGTGATATCTGCAATGTTTGAAGTGGTGTGAAGATTTTGGGAATAAGTTGAACTATGAAATACAATAAGAAAAGATGAACGAAGTTATTGAATTTAGTAACTTAACAATTGCTGTGCTGTAATAGTATAAGTAGACTTAAGGTAGTTAGTATGACTTAGGGTAGTAGGTTAGGTTAGGTAAGAGTGGCAGTCCTTTGCAGACTCCTTAGACAATTTTGAGGCCATTGTGATACCACAGCAGTGACAGTCCAAGACCTCTGGTGGCAATCGAAGCCACGACCGCCGCAATGGCAATCCGAGCACGCTACCGGGCGCCATCTTAGACTGCACTGAAAAACTGAAAGAATTCTCTTATCCCAGTACCAATGTACAAAACAATGTCTTGACTCAGTGATAGCTGAGTTTGAGATGAAGAGGAGAGAATCTTAAGAAAATTTGAGAAATTCTAACTTTAGGGCACACAAGGAAATGGGGCACAAAGTCGAAAAAGAGAGCGCCAAAACAAACTAGACTTAGTGTACATCATGAAAATTTGCCCATAAACATTCCATTTAAGAATAGCGATGATATTTCTCTCATATCAATGAGTGCTGTTCGATGCAAGTTAAAGCTCAATGATCAGGGACCTTCTTTTTGTTGTCAAGTCCTAACGGCCAGCCAGCAGAGCGACACAACTTAGAAGAGAAATTTACCAGCTAAGGAGAGGATTACCGACGCTGTCATTTTTTCTGATGTTATCACCAGGATTTGAACACAGGCGATCAGGGATATTGGTGGACGTACTAAACTCTAAGTACGTTGGTCCACCAAGACATAACCTTAGGAAAAATAGTAGAAAACGTTTCAAAAAAGCGTTCCACAGTTGTTGGAAGTCATTGCAAAACGATATGTGGAAAGTTTTTGCCAAATCGGATAATAATTGCGCACTTTAGAAGCCCAAGAAGACTAATCTGGAGATGGGTGTATATGGCGGCTATATCAGGTTATGGATAGATTTAGACCATACTTAACACAATTGATGGAAGTGATACCAAAACACCACGTGTAAAATTTCAAAATTTCAGCGGATAGGAATCCAAGATGGGTTCATATGGCAGCTATATCAAAGCTCCGACTTGCACTAATAAGAAGTAATTGTGCAAAGTTTCAAGCGCCTACCTTTACTCCTTAGAAAGTTAGCGTGCTTTCGACAGACAGACAGACGGACAAACAGAGGGACGGAAGGACGGACGGACATGTCTATATTGACATAAAAGGTCTTGACCATCAAGAATATATGCATTTTATGGGGTCTTAGACTCATAATTCGAAGTGTTACAAACTGAATGACAAAATTAATATACCCCATCTTGTGATGGAGGGTGTAAAAATGACGCTTTGAAAACCATACCACCGGTGTGACTGCTGCTATGTCGTCGTACTCCAGTTGCTGTTACATGCAGTTACAGACCTAACACCATTTTCTCGGCAAGGCCAGATAGGAATGGACGACCTAGTGTTCTAAGTCTAGGTTTCATCAGAGCAGTGAAGAAACAGAAGAAGAACGGACTTCTTCTTCCGAGAAAACACTAAAACCGACCACACACCAATCGGAAATTTAACCTCGAATGGCTGATTGAAGTTCATGGCGGAAGTGCAGTAGCCAGCTGTTGTTATCATACCTTTGGAAGATAAAGAAGTATACGGATGTGTCTATATGCTCGGTCTCTCCAGCTTCCGAGAGCGCTAAGTTTTGCGGCAGGGCATATCGCGCTGGCCTCGATGTAGAAATCTTTCGGTAGAAAGTGCAGCACCATGTTTAGGGCTTGTAACGACAAATTACCTCTGGGTGCTGTGGTTCAGCAGGGTTCGTCACAGAAATTTATTTAATCTGGGACTGAATGAGGGAAACGCTGTTGACTTCGGCTGTATATATTTTAAATGGGCTTGATGGAATCTTAAAGCTATTGGGTTGCCCAAAAAGTCATTGCGGATTTTTTAAAAGAAAGTAAATGCATTTTTAATGAAACTTAGAATGAACTTTAATCAAATATACTTTTTTTACACTTTTTTTCTAAAGCATGCTAAAAGTAACAGCTGATAACTGACAGAAGAAAGAATGCAATTACAGAGTCACAAGCTGTGAAAAAATTTGTCAACGCCGACTATATGAAAAATCCGCAATTACTTTTTGGGCACCCTATAGAAGGTTAGGGATGCGTTTCGGGAGCACGGTCGCTGAGGGGCTTGGTGGGGTTCGGTGGTGTTCGGCAGCCGGTAGGTGATACTCGGTAGGTCACAATGATTAGTGGCTCAGAGGCACACCCTAATACACGGGGCGAGGGTGCAGATGATCACAGCGTTGCACGGTACACGGCCCAGTTAAGTTTCACTGGGTAACTGCACGGGGAGGCGGGAGAGGGCACTCCGTTAATATAAAGCGGGGTTTCGGGCGCGATGACAAGAGAGTAACAAGGAGGCACATCCTAATATAAGAGACAAGAGGGCACTCTGTTTACACTTGGCACTGGGCGACGAATGGGCACACCCTGATATGTTTGAGGCAGTAAGACACTTTTAGATAACTCGACTCGAAGAAGACAGAAACCGTGCAGACATGGTACTGCAAGGTTTCTGACTATGTCGAGTCGAGTTATCTAGCCATGTCCGTCCGTCCGTCTGTCTGTCTGTCTGTCGAAAGCACGCTAACTTTCGAAGGAATAATGCTAGGCGCTTGAAATTTTGCAAAAATACTTCCTATATATGTAGGACGGTTGGGAATGTAAATGGGCCAAATCGGTCCATATAGCTGCAGTACAAACCGATTTTGGGTGTTGACTTCTTGAGCCTCTAGAGGTCGCAATTCTCGTCCAATTTGACAGATATTTTGCACGTGATGTTCCGGTATCACTTCCAACAATTGCGCTAAGTATGGTTTAAACGGGTCCATGTTTTGCTATAGCTGCCGTATAAACCGATCTTGGGTCTTGATTTCTTGAGCCTCTAGAGGGCGCAATTCTCATCCTATTTGGCTGAAATTTTGCATGAGATGTTTTGTTATGACTTCCAATAACTGTGTTAAGTATGGCGCAAATCAGTACATAACCTGATATAACTGCCATATAAACCGATCTGGGATCTTGACTTCTTGAGCCTCTAGAGGGCGCAATTCCCATCCGATTTGGGTGAAATTTTGCATGAGGTGTTTGGTTATGACTTCCAATAACTGTGCTAGGTATGGCGCCAATCGGTACATAACCTGATATAACTGCCATATAAACCGATCTGGGATCTTGACTTCTTGAGCCTCTAGAGGGCGAAATTCTCGTCTGATTTGGCTGAAATTTTGTACAACGGCTTCTCTCATGACCTTGAACATAGGTGTCTAATATGGTCTGAGTCGATAAATAGCTTGATACAGCTCCCATATAAACCTATCTCGCAATTTTGCTTCTTGAGCCCCTACCAGGTGTAATTCTTATCCGAATGAACTGAAATGTTACACAATGACTTCTACAATGTTGAGCATTCATTTATGGTCCGAATCGGACTATAACTTTATATAGCTCTAAAAACATTACAGTTCTTATTCAATATTCTTTGTTTGCCTAAAAAGAGTCACTCGACAAACGCTATCCATGGTGGAGGGTATATAAGATTAGGCGCGGCCGAACTTAGCACTCTCTTACTTGTTTTGCATAAATTTTTTGCAAAATCCATGGTGGTGGGTTCCCAAGATTTGTCCAGGCCAAAATTAGCACGCTTTTACCACTTTCTTCTACCTTAGGTCCATTGTGGGAGACCACTAAGGTTTGCTAATGAAGTGGCTAGTAATCTAGGTTGTTAGTCGCTTGCCCACCAATCTAATCCAACCTACCTTTGATATAGCTACAAATTTTCAGATATTTATATTCGGTGCCAAATTTTTAGACCCCTCTCTCGTTTTAGTGTAAACAAATACTCCAAAATATTCATCTCATCTAAAATGTAAAAGTATTTGAAGAGGCTGTTGTGTTTGGGAGTGCTGCTGTTTCTGGTGTTGAAGTTGAAGACAATTTATTTCGAAACATCTTTAGAATGCATATGGCTCGGGCATATCACCGGCGAATTCTGCTGCTTCCAAATCTTTGTGCTTTTTCGTTGAATTTGTGTTGCTTTCTCGTTTTGTTCACACACACACACACACACAAACAGACTAAATAGGCAAAAAATAATTTTTTCTCATACAAAGACAAACATGAGGGGGAAAACAGGCCAAACAAAAGAAAAAAAAACCAATAAGAAAATACAAAAGTCGGGTGGTGCCGACTATGTAATACTCTACACCTACGCTATAAGTACCTATTAAGAGCTGCATCTAATTCTGAACCAATTTTGATGGTCTACTGCGGAGGTTTTCGGATGGGTTCTAATATCCGTATCAAATTTCGAGCAAAAATTTTGAAATTGTAATAACTACGGCTCAAAAAGTGCAAATAGGGCGATGTATGTACATATGTAACAGATATGTCAATAGTTATAAGAGAATTATATATGGTATGAGGTATGCTCGCCAGGGCCGAGGATTCGTCACAGAGATTTATTGATTTTGAGACAGAAAGAGAAAGAAGAGGGCGGGCTGGTTTTAAACTTTTCTTTAATAGTATGAGATGTCTTAAGGCTACTAATTTTAGGACAACATAGCACAAACCTGTAAGGCGTTGATTCAGGCTTTCGAGACAAGTGGGTAGATGGGTCTTTCTGGGGTGTCCTGAGATAGGTTATAGATCCCTTGGTCAGTACTCTAACTTCGAGAGGCCTCTCTCGGTGGATTCTCTATAGGGGATGTCGGGAATAGAGGCCTTGGTAAGTACTCTTGTAAGGACTCGGAAAAGGAGCGGGGTTTCACTGCACGGCAATTGTCAACTCAACGAGCGGAAACTAAGAGAACGTGGAGTCGATCTGTGGGAATTAGTCGAGAACTTAATAAGTACTCGCGCGGGAACTAGGAGTAAATATACGGCAAGAGACCGTTATACGCACTCAAGAACGGACGAGGAGGAAAACTACGGCAAGAGACCTTAGTAAGTACTCCAGCAAGGATAAGCTAGGATTCTACAGGATAGCCAGGAGATGGCAAGGATATGATAAGATTCTACAGAAAAGCCAGAAGACCGCGGTAAGTGCTCCAGAAAGGATATGCTGGGATTCTACAGGATAGCAAGCTGACCATGGTAAGTAAGGATATGCTAGGATTCTACAGGATAGCCAGGAGACCGTGATAAGTTATTCAGCAAGGATATACTAGAATTCTACTGGATAGCCAGGAGACCGTGGTACGTACTTCAGCAAGGATATGCTAGGATTTTAAAAGATAGCCAGGAGACTGTAATAAGTTATCCAGCAAGGATATACTAGAATTCTACGCGATAGCCAGAAGACCGTGGTAAGCACTCCAGCAAGGATATGGTGCGATTCTACAGGATAGCCAGGAGTCCGTGGTAAGTACTTCAGCAAGGATATGCTAGGAATTTAAAGGATAGCCAGGAGACCGTGGTAAGTACTTCAGCAAGGATATGCTAGGATTTTAAAGGATAGCCAGAAGACCGTGGTAAGCACTCCAGCAAGGACATGCTAGGATTCTAAAGGATAGCCAGGAGACCGCGGTAAGTACTTCAGCAAGATTATGCTGGGATTCTACAGGATAGCCAAGAGACCGCGGTAAGTATTCCAGCAAGGATATGATAGGATTCTACAGGATAGCAAGGAGACCGTGGTAAGTACTTTAGCAAGGATATGCTAGGATTCTAAAGGACAGGCAGGAGAACGCGGTAAGTACTCTAGCAAGGATATGCTGGGTTTCTATAGGCTATCAAGGAGACCGTGGTAAGTACTCCTGGAAGGATATGCTGGGTTTCTACAGGCTAGCCAGGAGACCGTGGTAAGTACTCCAGAAGGGATATGCTAGAATTCTACAGGATAGCCAGGAGAACGTGGTAAGTACTCAGGCAAGGATGCTACAACAACAACAACTTCTCCACCAATGGTAGAGATACGCCGTCGTTGTTTTGTTGTTGTTGCCTAATGGTATATAACAATGAAAAAGCACAGGGTTTAGGGCGGAAGAGTTTATTGGCAATTCTTCAAAACAGAACTTAAAGAATATTTCAATGGTGTGACCAAATATGAGTATGACGATTTTCGTAGTCACAATGCCAATTTTCGTTAAAATATTGTAGGTTGACAAATGACAACATTATTGCAAATTACTCAAAATCGGACGAACACATATATGGGAGCTACTTTTTAGATGCTTTGCGATAGTTGTCTGGGAGAGATTGATGAACAAATGCCCTTGCAGTAACTCTAGAAGTGAAAATCGTATCGCCACCCGAAAAATGGTGATTTTTTTGCTATTATCTTTTTGGCAGCACTGATTTAAACAGCTCACGCACGTTTCGTGTTTTGTTTCACTGTCAAACATATTCAGTTTAGTCTATAATTTAACCATGAATCGTCTTACAAACGAACAATGCTTGCAATTTATTGAATTTTATTATCAAAATGAGTGTTCTGTTAAAAAAGTTCATCGTGCGCTTCTTGTGTTCAGCGACGAAGCTTATTTGTGGCTCAATGGGCACGTAAATAAGCTAAATCGTCGATTTTGGAGTGAAGATCAGCCGGAAGCATAGCAAGAGCTACTATTCCATTCAGAACAAGTAAAAAGGAGTTAAGTTCGGCCAGGCCGAACTTTGGATACCCACCACCTCGGATAACTACGTAAACCACCTTTCATCAAAATACGGTGAAAAATGCATACCTTATGCCCCATAGCAGCTATATCGAAATATATTCCGATTTTGACCAAATACTTATAAGAACAAGTCATTGTTCAATTGTGTATAACAAAATATTAAGTAGCTATGTCTAAAAATAAACCGATCTGACCACAAACGACACGGATGTCGAAAGGCTAACACAACTCACTGTCCCCCAATTTTGGCGAAACCGGACAATACTGCGCTTTTTATGGATCTAAAGCCTTAAATCGATCTATTGGGTAGCCCAAAAAGTAATTGCGGATTTTTTAAAAGAAGTAAATGCATTTTTAATAGTACTTAGAATGAACTTTAATCAAATATGCTTCTTTACACTTTTTTTCTAAAGCAAGCTAAAAGTAACAGCTGATAACTGACAGAATGAATGCAATTACAGAGTCACAAGCTGTGAAAAAATTTGTCAACGCCGACTTTATGAAAAATCCGCAATTACTTTTTGGGCAACCCAATATATGGCAGCTATATCCAAATCTAAACCGATCTGAACGAAATTGAAGAAGAATGTCGAAGCGCTTAACTGAACTCAACGTCTCAAATTTCGGCGACATCGGACAATAAAAACTCCTTTTAGGGGCCCAAAGCCTTAAATCGAGAGATCGGTCTATATGGCAGCTATATCCAAATCTGGACCGATGTGGGCCAAATTGAACAAGGATGTCTAAGGGTCTTACGCAACTCACTGTCCTAAATTTCGGCGACATCGGACAATAAATGCGCCTTTTATGAGCCCAAAACTTTAAATCGAGAGATCGGTCTAAATGGGAGCTATATTCAAATCTGGACCGATCTGAGCAAAATTGAAGAAGAATGTCGAAGGGCTTAACTGAACTCAACGTCTCAAATTTCGGCGACATCGGACAATAAAAACTCCTTTTAGGGGCCCAAAGCCTTAAATCGAGAGATCGGTCTATATGGCAGCTATATCCAAATCTGGACCGATGTGGGCCAAATTGAACAAGAATATCGAAGGGTCTTACGCAACTCACTGTTTTAAATTTTGGCAAAATCGAATAATAAATGAGCCGTTTATGCGCCCAAAACCTCAAATCGAGATATCGGTCTATATGGCAGCTATATTCAAATCTGGACCGATCTGAGCGAAATTGAAGAAGAATGTCGAAGGGCTTAACTTAACTCCCTGTACCAAATTTCGGCGACATCGGACAATAAATGCGCCTTTTATGGGCCCAAAACCTTAAATCGAGGGATCGGTCTATATGGCAGCTATATCCAAATCTGACCCGATCTGAGCGAAATTGAAAAAGAATATTGAAGGGCTTAACTTAACTCACTGCCCCAAATTCCGGCGACATCGGACAATAAATGCGCCTTTTATTGGCCGAAAACCTTAAATCGAGAGATCGGTCTATATGGCAGCTATGTCCAAATCTGGACCGATCTGTGTCATATTGCAGATGTATGTCGAGGGGCTTACTAAACTCACTGTCCCAAATTTCGTCGACATCGGAGAATAATGGCGTCTTTTATGGGCCCAAAACTTTTAATCGAGAGATCGGTCTATATGGCAGTTATATTCAAATCTGAACCGATCTGAGCCATATAGAAGAAGGATGTATAAGGGCCTAACAGAACTCACTGTCCCAAATTTCGTCGACATCGGAGAAAAATGGCGCCTTTTATGGGCCCAAAACATTAAATCGAGAGATCGGTCTATATGGCAGCTATATCCAAATCTGAACCGATCTGGGCCAAATTGAAGAAGGGTGTCGAGATCGGTGTCTATGGCAGCTATATCCAAATCTAGACCGATCTGTGCCATATTACAGAAGTATGTTGAGGGGCCTAACACAACTCATTGTCCCAAATTTCAGCTAAATCGGATAATAAATGCGGCTTTTATGGGCCTAAGACCCTAAATCGGCGGATCGGTCTATATGGGGGTTATATCAAAATATATTGTCCGATATAGCCCATCTTTGAACTTTAGCTGCTTATGGACAAGAAAAGAATCTGTGCAAAGTTTCAGCTCAATATCGCTATTTTAAAGGACTGTAGCGTGATTTCAACAGACAAACGGACAGACGGACGGACATGGCTAGATCGCTTGAGATTTTTACGCTGATCAAGAAAATATATACTTTATATAATCGGAGATGGATATTTCGATGTGTTGCAAACGGAATGAGAAAATTAATTTACCCCATCCTTCGGTGGTGGGTATAAAAAGTCACTGTTTGGTGCGGTTTATGGGTTGGTGGCATCATTGGATCGTACTTCTTCAAAGATGATGCAAATCGTAACGTAACTGTTGTTGTTGTAGCCGTGTGTTGTACACCGAGGCAGGAGCCCTTGCCGATGAAGCATTCCATCGGGTCAATCCGGTGAGTACAACCGGCTGCCATGGGATTGTAACGTAACTGTGATTGGTGAGCGCTATCGTGGGATGATGTCCAACCGTTTTTGCCCAAAATGCAAGAGCTTGACTTGCACGACATGTGATTTCAACAAGACGGTGTTACATGCCACACAGCACGCTTAACAATGTAGTTATTAAGAGGCGAGTTCGGTGAACATATTATTTCACTTTCGGGACAGGTCAATTGGCCGCCTAGATCGTGCGATTTAACGCCTTTAGACTATTTTTGGTGGGGCTATGTTAAAGTTCATGTCTATACAGACAAGCCCGCTTCAATTGACACATTGGAAGACAACATTGAAGCATTTATTGGTGAGATAACGGCCGAAATGTTGGAAAGAGTATTCCAAAATTCGATTAAGTGAACGGACAATTTGAGGCGCAGTCACTGTCAACATTTGCATGATATAATCTTCTAACATTAAATGATATAGAACGTACTATTGATTCAAATAAGGATTTCATGAATTTTTTCTTAATTTTGTTTATTTTTCCTATAGCTCTTAAAAATGCACCCTTTATATAGAACAACTGTATCCAAATATGCACCAATTTCTATGAACCAAATCAGTATTGTCGAGAGTCATAAGAAAATGCTTCCGGTCAAATTTTGAGAGATTCGGCTAACAAATGACCACAATATCGCGGTATTGCTCAAAATCGGACGAATTGATGTATGAGAGCTATATTCAAATCTGAACCGATTTTTTCCGGCTTCATCTCTAGGCTAAAAAAGTGCCGGTGTCAAATTTGAAGATAATTGCGACCTGGACTTTCTTCACAAATTAATAGGCACCAATAGACAGATAGACGGATCTAAAAGTGGCGCCGAGCCTATCGATAGGTCTAGCACTCTTTCCTCTGCTTGTAACAAACAATTCCACTAAGTTATCATACCCTCAGCCACAAAAGTGGTATAGGGTATAAAAATGGGAATGAGCAACGGTTAGAATAGGAACCACCTAAAATATGTTTAGAAATGTGCTTCTTTCTGCCTTACCCGAGCCACCACCAAACTCTTGGTCTTCCTTGCCTTCCTTGACGATTTAAATCGTCTATGGCAACTTCAAAGCAAATTGAACAAGTTGGTGCTTTTCTTTTTCTTATAGCTTCCTTGAAATTGTCATCGTACTTCAAGTGGTTTTATTCTCATGTCGAACTTTCAATTCTCTGGGCTTGGTGCAGCCAGGATTTAGAAACGATTGACGATTGAGTTGTGATAGCTACGCCATTGCGGAAATGTGGAAAAAGTGTTATCTTGGAAACTGTTTCCCATCACTTATTTACTACCATAGCAAGGATGTTGGTTCGTCGTTTGTCGATGGATTATGGCGAAGGGATGATATGGGATGGGGGGAAAGGATATTGGGGAATAAGGAAATTGTTTAAGTGGTTGGAGCATTGTGTATAAACGT
The DNA here is from genome assembly GCF_963082655.1 of Stomoxys calcitrans. Lineage (NCBI taxonomy): Eukaryota > Metazoa > Arthropoda > Insecta > Diptera > Muscidae > Stomoxys > Stomoxys calcitrans. The sequence goes on along the minus strand of NC_081555.1, from coordinate 167,018,748 downwards.
TGCAGTTATTTTTGTTTTAAGGCTTAGAACTTCCTTAGGGATTTTGCATGGCGAAAGCAAGTGTTTTAGATAAAATCTTCCATAGGAAGTAAATGGGCAGGGCAGAGGAAATTTAACACTATTTATTTTTGGGGAGAGAGAAGGAACCTAAAGTGGGGGTAGTGTCTAGGAAGAACTGTTTAAAAAAAAAGTATTTCGTTAATTGAAGTATTTTTTTCTTTAAACTGCTAAATGGTCGTAGGAAAGCTTGATTGAGCCGATCACCAAAAACTTTTTTCCGTATTAAGCAGGAAGAATCATATTATCGGGTCAGTAGTTTACAAGTTATAGCTTACAGAAAGTTGGAGATGACATAAGTGGTCAACTTTAGCAACATATATAACCTTGTGTTAAAGATGGGGACTAGAACGAAAGCATTTTTTCTGTCCAACAAATGTCTGGAAAGGCAACAAAAAACAAGTAAAAGCGTGCTAAGTTCGGCTGGGCCGAATCTTACACACCCTCCACCATGGATCGCATTTGTCGAGTTCTTTTCCCGGCATCTCTTCTTAAGCAAAACAGAATATAAGAAAAGATTTGCTCTGCTATTAGAGCGATATCAAGATATGGTCCGGTTTGGACCACAATTAAATTATATGTTGGAGACCTGTGTAAAATGTCAGCCAATTCATATAAGAATTACGCCCTTTGGGGGCTCAAGAAGTAAAATAGAGAGATCAATTTATATGGGAGCTGTATCAGGCTATAGACCGATTCGGACCATAATAAACAAGTATGTTGATGGTCATGAGAGGATCCGTCGTACAAAATATCAGGCAAATCGGATAATAAATGCGACCTCTAAGGGCTCAAGAAGTCAGTTTATATGACAGATATATCAGGTTATGAACCGATTCGAACTTTATTTGAAACAGTTGTTGAAAGTGAGAATAAAATACGTCATGTAAAATTTCGGCCAAATCGGATAAGAATTGCGCCCTTTAGAAGCTCAAAAAGTCAAGACCCAAGATCTGTTTATATAGCAGCTATATCAGGTTATAAACCGATTTGAACCATACTTTGCACAGTTGTTGGATATCATAACAAAACACGTCGTGCAAAATTTCAGTCAAATCAGATAAGAATTGCGTCCTCTAGAGGCTCAAAAAGTCAAGACCCAAGATCGGGTTATATGACAGCTATATCAGGTTATAAACCGATTTGAACCATACTTGGCACAGTTGTTGGATATAACAAAAAAAGACGTCGTGCAAAATTTCATTCCAATCGGATAAGAATTGCGCCCTCTAGAGGCTCAAGAAGTCAAGACCCAAGATCGGTTTTTATCGCAGCTATATCAGGTTATAGACCGATTAGAACCAAACATGGCACAGTTGTTGGATATCATAACAAAATATCTCGTGCAACAAATCATTCCAATCGGATATGAATTGCGCCCTCTAGAGGCTCAAGAAGTCAAGACCCAAGATCGGTTTATATCGCAGCTATATCAGGCTTTAGACCGATTTGAACCATACTTGGCACAGTTGTTGGATATCACAACAAAATACGTCGTGCAAAATTTCATTCTAATCGGATAAGAATTGCGCCCTCTAGAGGCTCAAGAAGTCAAAACCCAAGATTGGTTTATATGGCAACTATATCAGGTTATGAAAAGATTTGAACCTTACTTAGCACAGTTGTTGGATATCATAACATAACACGTCGAGCAAAATTTCATTCCAATCGGATAAGAATTGCGCCCTCTAGAGGCTCAAGAAGTCAAGACCCAAGATCGGTTTATATGGCAGCTATATCAAAACATTAACCGATTTGGCCCATTTACAATCCCAACTGACCTACACTAATAAGAAGTATTCGTGCAAAATTTCAAACGGCTAGCTTTACTCCTTCGAAAGTTAGCGGACTTTCGACAGACAGATGAACGGACGGACAGACTTTGGATACCCACCACCTTGGGTATATAGGTAAACCACTTTTCATCAAAATTCGGTGAAAATTTTATACCTTATGTCCCATAGCAGTTATAGCAAAATTTGTTCCGATTTGGACCAAATACTAATAAGTACAGTAGCTCTATCTAGAAATAAACCGATCGAACCCTATACGACACGGATGTCGAAAAGCCTCACATTAAATCGAGAGATCGGTCTACATGGCAGCTATAATCAAATCTGAACCGATCTGAACCAAATTGAAGAAGAATGTCGAGGGGCCTAACTAAACTTACTGACACAAATTTCAGCGGCATCGGACAGTAAATGCGCCTTTTATGGCCACAAAACCTAAAAGCGAGATATCGGTCTATATGGCAGCTATATCCAAATCTGAACCGATCTGTGCCATATTGCAGAAGTATGTCAAGGGGCTTAACTTAACTCACTGTCCCAAATTTCGGCGACATTGGACAATAAATGCGCCTTTTATGGGCCCAAAACCTTAAATCGAGAGATCGGTCTACATGGCAGCTATATCCAAATCTGAACCGATCTGTGTCATATTGCAGAAGTGTGTCAAGGGGCTTAACATAACTCACTGTCCCAAGTTTCGGCGACATCGTTCAATAAATGCGCCTTTTATGGGCCCAAAACCTTAAATCGAGAAATCGGTCTGTATGTCAGCTATATCCAAATCTGAACCGATTTGTGTCATATTGCAGAAGTGTGTCAAGGGGCTTAACTTAACTCACTGTCCCAAATTTCGGCGTCATTGGACAACAAATTCTCCTTTTATGGACCCAAAACCTTAAATCGAGAGATCGGTCTATATGGCAGCTATATCTAAATCTGAACCGATCTGTGTCATATTACAGAAGTGTGTCAAAGGGCTTAACTTAACTCACTGTCCCATATTTCGGCGACATCGGGCAATAAAAGCGCCTTTTATGGGTCCAAAACTTTAAATCGAAAAATCGGTCTATATGGCAGCTATATACAAATCTGAACTGATCAGCGCCAAATTGAAGAAAGATGTCGAGGGGCCTAAGACGACTCACTGTCCCAAATTTCAGCAAAATTGGATAATAAATGTGGCTTTTATGGGCCTATGACCCTAAATCGGAGGATCCGTCTATATGGCAGCTATATCCAAATCTGAACCGATCAGCGATAAATTGAAGAAAGATGTGAAAAGGCCTAAGACAACTCACGGTCCCAAATTTCAGCAAAATTGGATAATAAATGTGGCTTTTATTGGCCTAAGACCCTAAATCGGAGGATCGGTCTATACGTCAGCTATATCCAAATCTGAACCGATCTGAGTTAAATTGAAGAGGCAAGTCGAAGGGCCTAAGACAACTCACTGTACTAAATTTCAGCAAAATTGGATAATAAATGTGGCTTTTATGGGCCTAAGACCCTAAATCGGAGGATCCGTCTATATGGCAGCTATATCTAAATCTGGACCGATCTGGGCCAAATTCAAGAGGCATGTCGAAGGGCCTAACACAACTCACTGTCTCAAATTTCAGCAAAATCGGATAATAAATGTGGCTTTTATGGGCCTAAATCGGCTGAACGGTCTATATGGGGGCTATATCAAGATATAGTCCGATATAGCCCATCTTCGATCTTAACCTGCTTATGGACAAAAAAAAAAAAAAGAATCTGTGCAAAATTTCAGCTCAATATCTTTATTTTTAAAGACTGTAACGTGATTTCAATAGACAGACGGACGGACATGGCTAGATCGTCTTAGATTTTTACGCTGATCAAAAATATATAAACTTTTTAGGGTCGGAAATGGATATTTCGATGTGTTGCAAAGGGAATGACAAAATGAATATACCCCCATTCATTGTTGCACCAGACCTTAGAGGAAAGGTGGAAGGTATGTCTAGTAGACATACCCTCCACCTCCACAGACTTTGTCTCAAACAAACTCCTTACATTATAAGGAGGTTGCAATGTCATGTCGACAACATGTGATTTTTAATTAATTATACAAATGTTCACATATGCCCCTTTTGGAAACCTTTTCTAATCATTTAACATGAATGCACTTGCAAAGCTTTTTTGGTGTGTAATTGATTTGAAATGTGCATTATTTATACAATAATCACATAGTTCATTTGCAAATAACAAATTTGCGAACACTCATTAATTGGCATCAAGCACTTCATAAATGAAAATTTCCAATTTAACCGCAAAATAGACAGTTCCAAATTAAACTAAGCGCTTTTGAAACACACATACCCAGCCACACCCACAGACGCACACAATGGCATGTGCGTGTTATAATTCAATACCTGTAATTCTATTCAACATTTGATTCAATGAAAATTTTCACACCTAGAACATGCTCACTGTTGTTGAGGTTGAAGTATAAGTGAGAACACATTTCCACACCTATAATAACTATGTTTATACAATATATACATGCATATATATAGGTGTTCGGTAGTTACGTTTCGTAATGATATGTATGTATCATAAAAGTATTCTTACACCTCTAGTAAAATTAATAATAATTGTTATGAATAAATAAATTAAATATCTATATTAGGGTATAACGACATTTGTTTGAATTAAATTATTAGCTTATCGACAGTTTAAATTATTAACTTAAAGTATTAGGTGTATGTTCATAGTGGTATGGGGCGAATTAATATCTGCTCCCTCTTTTCAACCTAAGCTAACCTAACATAAAGTATTTTTGTTGGAAGAGATATGGCAAACTGAGAAATTGAGAATTATTTTTAAGTGAACATTAATGCGATGATTATACCCTATACCACCACTGGGCTACAGGGTATTATAACTATGTGCATGTGTTTGCAACGCTCAGAAGGAGAAGAGGTTGACCCATTGATATGTATACCGATCGACTCAGAATAATTTTCTGATTCTGTCCGTCTGTGGGTGCACATATTCTTGTAATCAAGGTGTAGGTGGTGTTTGAACTCCAATCGTCATGAAATTTTGCACATGCCACTTTTTTTGGCCCAAGCTTTTTTTGGGGTCCACCACTTCCCCAAAACATCCTCCCAAACAGGACTTATTTACTGACCATGGACATATGTGTCTCAAATAAAAGGTATTGAATTTCTAAATATGGGATCAGGCGTTTAGGGGCAGCCTCTTCCCAAAAACATCCCCCAAAGAGGACAAATTTTCGACCAAAGTAATATGGGGCTTAAAACTGATATCAATATTCGGGAAAAGTGTCTACGGGGCTACCCCACCCCCACTACACAACCCAAATAGGAAGTATTTGCTGACTATTGCTATATGAGGCTCAAATATGAGGGTTTTTAGAGTAGAACACGAATCCGATATATATTTTCAAGGCCAACTCACTGAGTGGCCGCCTCATCCCCAAAACACCCCCCCAAGCCAGTTATGTTTGCCGACTATGGAAATATGGGGCTCAAATTAAAGGTATGTGGGAGTAGACCACGTATCTGATATCAACATTAGGGACCAACTGTCTAGGGAATGTCCCACCACCATAACAACCACCAAATAGGACGTATTTGCTCACCAAGACAATTTGGGTCTTAAAGAGAGTGGAACTTGATATTTATAGTTTTTAAGGCCCATACCCCAAACCGGACATATTTGTTGACTTTTGCAATAAGGAGTTTAAGTGAGATTAGAAAACGAATTTGATATCCAATTTTGAGGCCAATGACAATATGGGGTTCAAATAAAGATATGTAAAGTAATATGAGAATAGAGCACGTTGCTGATATAGTGTTTGGGGGACCACCCCAATCCACAAAATACTCCTAAATCGGGCATATTTACAGACCATGACAATGTGGAGCTTAAATGAAAGGTATTGGGGGGTAGAGTAAGAATTGATACCCATTTTCGGAACCAAAATACCCCACAAACAGCAATTTTTGAGTGACCATCGCAATATAGGGCTTAAATAAAGGTATTTGGGAGTAGAATACGAATTTGATATCCAAATGTAGGACCATGTATTTAGGGCATCACCCTTTGCCCAAAACACACCCCAAAGGGTAAACATTTTTCGACCATGCCAATATGTGGCTCAAAGGAAAGGTATTTAAGATTAGAAAACGAATTTGATAACCTATTTTGGGGCCATATGCTTGGGGGACGACTCATCGTGTAAACTCCTCTTAAGCCAATGGCAATATGGGGTTTAAATAAATGGTATTTGAAAGAAGAGCACCATGCTGATATTTTTTCAGGGCCAAGTGTCTGGGGGACCACCTCTCCCCCGAAAATACCCCTAAATCAGATATCATGAGAATATCGGGCTGAACTAAAGTATTTTAAGAATGGAGACCAATAGAGATCACATGGGATTCAGATAAAGGCACTTATATTGTTCAACTGATAGTCATGCGATATACTATTTTCGTAGCATGGTATTTCACTAAAAGATCTTTAATTGTCGAAAATAAATATTCCATGGAAACTTTTGTTCCATATAAAGAAAAGAAGGGGCAGCGGAGCGGGCCCGGCTCAGCTAGTCCTTCATAAACGAGACTCCACAACAAGAAATAGAAGCCGAATCCATGATGGAAAGAATAAAATACGCACCTGAAAATTGTGATGGTGAAAATATCAAATCTTCCAAGCAGATGATTTTTTGTTGCCACGAAAATAACCACAAAGAACCGTTAAACGACATGCATTTTTCCTTTTTTCAATTTCTCGGAACTTTTTTACGATCTCCTGATTTATCGATTCATGCCATACACGTATTTTCGACACGTATTTTAAAGGTCATGAGAGAAGCCGTTGTACTAAATTTCAGCCAATTCATATAATCATTGCGCCCTTTAGAGGCTTAAGAATTCAAGATCCCTTATCGGTTTATATAGCAGCTATATCAGGTTATGGACCTATTTGAACTATTCTTAGCACAGTTGTTGAATGTCATTACAAAACTCCTCATGCAAAATTTTAGCTAAATCGGATAATAATTGCGCACTCTAGTGGCTCAAGAAGTCAAGACCCCAGATAGGTTTATATATGGCAGCTATATCAGGTTAAGGACCGATTTGAACCATTCTTTATACAGTTGTTGGAAGTCATAACAAAACTACGCGTGCAAGATTTCCGGCAAATCGGATAAGAATTGCGCACTCTAGGCACTCAAGAAGTCAAGACCCCAGATCGGTTTATATGGCAGCTATATCAGGTTATGGACCGATTTGAACCATTCTTAATGCAGTTGTTGGAAGTTATAACAAAACACGTCATGCAATATTTCAGCCAAATCGAATAGGAATTGCACCCTGTAAAGGCTCAAAAGTCAAGACCCTAGATCGGTTTATATGCCAGCTATATTAGGTTATGGACCGATTTGAACTTTTTTTGCACACTTGTTGAAAGTCATAACAAAACACCTGATGCAAAATTTCAGCCAAATCGGTAGGAATTGCGCACTTTAGAGGCTGAAGAAGTCAAGACCCCAGGTCGGTTTATATGACAGCTATATCAGGTTATGGACCGATTTTAACCATACTCAGCACAGTTGTTGGAAGTCATAAAAAAACCTCATGCAAAATTTCCGCCAAATCGGATAACAATTGTGCCCTCTAGCGGCTCAAGAAGTCAAGACCCCAGATCGGTTTATATGCCAGCTATATCAAAACGTGGCCCGATATAGCCCATTTACAATCCTAACCAACCTACACTTATAAGAAGTATTTGTGCAAAATTTCAAACGGCTAGCTTTTCTCCTTTGGAAAGTTAGCGTGCTTTCGACAGACAGACGGACGGACGGTCGGACAGACGGACGGACATGGCTAGTTCGACTTAAAATTCCATGACGATCAAGAATATATATACTTTATGGGGTCTTAGACGCATATTTCGAGGAGTTACAAATAGAATGACGAAATTAGTATACCCCCATCCTATGGTGGAGGGTATAACAAATCCATAAAGTTCAGAAAAATGCGTGAAATCTTAATTTGAATCGATAGTGTGGTCTATATATAATACTTTAATGTTTTAATATTATTTCCTACAAATGTTGACCGTGACGGCGCCTCAAATGGGCCATCCGCTTAGTCCAATTTTGGCATACTCTTTCCAACATTTCGACCGGTATCTCACGAATAAATGATTCAATGTTGTCTTTCAATGCGTCGAGTAAAGCGGGCTTGTCAAAGGTGTTAAATCGCATAATAGGTGGCCATTTGACTGTTCCCGAATGTCAAAAAAATGTTCCCCGAACTCGCCTCTCAATAAGTCCATTGTTATGCGGGCTGTGTGGCATCGTCTTGTTGAAACCACATGTCATACTAGTCAAATTCTCGCATTTTGAGCAAGAACAGTTCGGCCGGGCCGAACTTTGGATACCCATCACCTTGGGTATATATGTAAACTCCCTTTCGTCACAATTCGGTGAAAATTGGATTGGATAACTTATGTAGCCAAATTCGGCACATATATTGAGTGGTATAATGAATATAAGACACTATTCAATATTGTAGAACAAAATATTGGTCTTTTTGGCAGCTATATCCAAATATAAACCGATCTGAACCATATGGGACACGGTTATTTGTTTGGGAAGTCGGGATGTTTAAAATTTCAGCTAAATCGGGTATTTATGGGTTCCAGACCCTTAAACGACAGATTGGTCTATATGGCAGGTATATCTAAATGTAGTCCGATCCATATTTACGTTCGATATTGGGAGGCCCAAAACTATCTACTGTTTCAAATTTCAACAAAATCGGATAAAAACTGAAGCTTTTATGGGCTTCAGACCCTTTATCGACAGATCGGTCTATATGGCAGCTATATCTAAATATAGTCCGATCTAAACCACATTTACGTCGGATATTGGGAGGCGCCAAAACTATTGAATGTTTCAAATTTCAGTAAAATCGGATAAAAAATAAAGCTTTTATGGGCTTTAGACACCATATCGGGAGATCGGTCTATATGGCAGATATATCCAAATATATTCTGATCTAAACCATATTGAGGTCAGATGTCGGAAGGCTTAAAATTACTCACTGTTTAATATTTTGGCAAAATCGGGTAATAAATAAAGCTTTTATGGGCTTCAGACCCTTTGTCGCAGATTGGTCTATATTGCAGCTATATCCAAATATGGTTCGATTTGGCCCGTTCAAGAACTTAACTAGCGTGCATTAAAAATACGTATCTGTGTCAAATTTCATCTCAATATCTCAATTTTTGAAGGCTGTAGAGTGATTACAAAAGAAGGACGGACGGACAGACATACGGACATTGTTATATCATCTTAGAATTTTACGATGATCCGAAATATATATATACATTGCAGGGTCGGAAATTGATATTACGATGTGTTGCAAACGGAATGACTAAAGTAATATACCCCCTATCCTTTGTTGAAAAGTTGTATATCATCTCACGATAGCGCTCTCAATTCACAGTTACATTAAGATTCGCGTTAGCTTTGAAGAAGTACGGTCCAATGATGACACCAGCCCATAAACCGCACCAATCTAAACACGCTTGTACATGTTCACCAAAGTCAGTAGTGATATAAATATAGCTCCCAATTATATCTAATAAATTATTATATGGAAGGTGTAAGCTATTATATAGTCGGCTCAGGACGTGTTTAGCCTTCCCTTACTGGTTTAAAATAGCTAAACTTTAAATTGAAATAACTCACCACCATAGTACGTAGGCTTTATTAATTTTATCTCTTCGTTTCCTTCAAAATATTTATATTCGACGCTCGCTCAATGTCTAATTCCTTGAAGGTTGTCCAAAAACAGCCGTTGCACAGTGGGATAGAATCGAAAAAACTAGAAAACATATAAAAGCTTGCTAAGTTCGACTGGGCCGAATCTTATTTAGCCTCCACCATGGGTTGCATATATCAAATTCTTTGCCCGGTATCTCTTTATGGGCAAACAAAAGATATTGAATAATAATTGCTGTGCTATTGGAGCTATGTCAGGTTAAAAATCGATTCGGGCCATAGTAGATGCCATTGTGCATAATTTCAACCAAATTGAATTGAAATTGCGCCTCATAGAGGCTCAAGTAATAAAATCTAGAGATTGGTTTATATGGGAGCTACAATATATCAGATTATGGGCCGATTTAGACCATATTTGGCACATATGTTTTCCAAATCGGATACGAATTATGCCCCCTAGAGGCTCAAGAAGTAAAATCGGCTGATCGATTTATATGGGAGCTATATCAGGTTATGGACTAATTCGGTCCATTTTTTAAACACTTTTTGAATCAAATAAGTATTGCACTCTCCAGGTGCTCAAGAAGTCAAGATTCACAATCGATTTTTTATGGTAGCTATATCAGATTATGAGCCGATTCAAACCAATCATTGCTACAAGTGTTCAAACTACATATTCTGCCTATGTTCGTTGACCACCCTGTTAATTTCTAGATTCAGCTAGCTAATTTGGAGGTCAGTGTAACAAATCTTATCACGCTCGTCTGCGAGTACTACTGCGTCGAGAAAGTGTCCGCACTTGGGATATTCGACTGGCTGGTATAAAGGGAGCGGCTGCAGCGCTAATGATGTATGGGAATTTCCTCCCAACAACTAGCATATCTGAGGTGGTTGTCAGCTCAGTGAAGCGGCGATTGGGGTACACTCCGAAGCCTACCCAATCGAACTTATTTTGATTGATGAACGTCCGGCACTCGGAGGTTATGAGTCGGGTCGTTGGTCTATGGTGAGTGTGACCCGGCACCCAAACGATGCGGATCGTGCCATCCTCAGAGAAGGCGCTAATCTCCTTCTTACATTCCAATCTGTCCGTGACCTTACCGTCCTTGTTGTTATTGCCCTTGAGGCCTCTTTACTGTCTGTAAAGATGTTCATACTCGACTTCCTTGCGATAGCACCACACCATCTCACGCATTCCGGGTTCGCCCGTATCTGCGCCTATATATATGTATATGTATATTCATTTTGTCATTCCGTTTGCAACACATCGAAATATCCATTTCCGACCCTATAAAGTATATATATTCTTGATCAGCGTGAAAATCTAAGACGATCTAGACATGTCCGTCCGTCTGTCCGTCTGTCTGTTGAAATCACGCTACAGTCTTTAAAAATTGAGATATTGAGCTGAAATTTTGCACAGATTCTTTTTTTGTTCATAAGCAGGTTAAGTTCGAAGATGGGCTATATCGGACTATATCTTGATATAGCCCCCATATAGACCGATCCGCCGATTTAGGGTCTTAGGCCCATAAAAGCCACATTTATTATCCGATTTTGCTGAAATTTGCGACAGTGAGTTGTGTTGGGCCCTTCGACATCCTTCATCAATTTGGCTCAGATCGGTTCAAATTTGGATATAGCTGCCATATAGACCGATCCTCAGATTTAGGGTCTTAGGCCCATAAAAGCCACATTTTATATCCGATTTGGATGAAATTTGGGACAGTGAGTTGCGTTGAGCCCTTCGACATCCTTCGTCAATTTGGTCCAAATCGGTCCAAATTTGGATATAGCTGCCATATAGACCGATCCTCCGATTTATGGTCTTAGGCCCATAAAAGCCACATTTATTATCCGATTTTGCTAAAATTTGGGACAGTGGTTTGCCTTAGGCCCTTCGATATCTTTCTTCTATTTGGCCCTGATCGGTTCAGATTTGGATATAGCTGCCATATAGACCGATCTCTCGATTTAAAGTTTTGGGCCCATAAAAAGCGCATTTATTGTCCGATGTCGCCGAAATTTGGGACAATGACTTGTGTTGGGCCCTTCGATATTTGTCTTCAATTTGGCTCAGATCGGTCCAGATTTGGATATAGCTGCCATATAGACCGATCTCTCGGTTGAACAATGACTTGTATTTATAAGCATTTGGTCTAAATCGGATGATATCTATAGAGCTGCTATGGGGCTTAAGGTATGTATTTTTCACTGGATTTTGACGAAATGTGGTTCACATATATACCCGAGGTGGTGGGTATCCAAAGTTCGGCCCGGCCGAACTTAACGCCTTCTTACTTGTTTATAATCCTAACGTTGCATTTTTTCTCCATCGCAGTCCACCAAACTACTGAGGTTTAAGTAAGTATTGGTCAAATCACACACCTGTAGAGCCAGTGGACTATCCTCGGATTAAGGCCCAATTTCGAGCATACTGAGAGGGCTCACAAATGTTTGGCATTCTAGACGGGCCACATAATGGCAAACATCTGTGAGCCTTTTCAGTACGCTCCTGAATGTGACACTTCCCATTCAGTTTCCTCTCCAAGATCACACCTAAACATTTGACCTTGTCAGATATCAAAATCGTTTCGATACAGAATACATAAACGCTTTTTATATTCTACACCACAACTGTGGTGTCACGGTTATCCGATAGGTGGCGTCACCGTTATCCGATAGGTATAGGCTTAGAACTATTTTCTGATTCGATTTACCTATGCCCATCTGTCTGTCCATGTTTTCTTGTAATCATGGTACAGCTCGTATATGTTGTTCGATTACCATCAAATTTAGCGCATGTCATTTTTCTGACCCAAGAAACCTATTGATTTTGGAAAAAACAGGTTCAGATTTAGATGTAGATGCTATATACATTAAACTATTTGTGCTATGCAAACTATTCCCCTTCTTGGCGCTATACTAAAGAGTTGATATTTAAAACAAATACTTGCTGGTTTCTCTTTAAGAGTGGCATTATTTATTCCATAGAAAAATATCCAATAACATGTCATTTAATTTCCCCATGAATTCACCACATTTCCTATACACAAAAACAATCTTGCGATTTTGTGAATGCTAGTTTTTACATATCCGATGTATGCATATTGAGTTTTAAAAACTAATTAAACGTCACACTGGTTTCCGGTTTCCGTTTCCCTAGCACCATTACCCAATCAGCAAACCACACACATAGGATAACTGTCAATACCCTGTCATTTTATTTGGCGACGGTGGTGAGACCTCATTGCCTCGGATAAAATGTCTAAACCAATAAATACATAAAGCTTAGACAGAGAGAGAGAGAGAGAGCGAGAGAAAGAGAGGGAGCAAAGTATTATGGCTAATGTGTTTTTTTAATTGCCGTTGTTCTTGTTGCTGTTAATTATACATCTACATATTGTATGGATATGGTTTTTTGTTGTGGGCGAGCCATCAACAACAAATTGCAATTTAAATTATATTTTAATGTGATATTGCCACAAAATGCGCGCACCCTGTCATTTGCTATGCATGAAAACCATAGCAAGAAATTAGATTGTACTACAGTGGCATCAGTTTACACATTCACCAAGGGGTCCGTAATGTTGTACAGCAATCACTTTTAATTGCTTTCAATAAATATTAAATGTTAATATTGTCCTATTTGTGGCAAAATTTTAGGAATTTAAACTTGAGAGGTGGTTTCATTATTTCACAAAACATCTCCGCAACGTCAGTTATTGAGGTTTGAGTAAATGGCGGCTGTTTGGAAACGAGGAAATAAATTTTAATAGTTTTTTTTTTCAAATTTTCTAAATTTATTATTCATTGAGTTTAATTAGGATGTTGTAATGGAAACAAGTAAAATCTAGCTAAGTTCGGTCGGGCCGAATCTTATATACCCTCCACCATGGATCGCATTTGGCGAGTTCTTTTCCCGGGATCTCTTCTAAGGCAAAAAAGGATAAAAGAAAACATTTGCTCTGCTATTAGAGCGATTTCACAATTCAATTATATGTTTTAGACCTGTGTAAAATGTCAGCCAATCCGAATAAGAATTGCGCCCTTTGGGGGTTCAAGAAGTAAAATAGGGAGATCGATTTATATGGGAGCTGTATCAGGCTATAGACCGATTCAGATCATAACAAGTAAAAAGGCGTTAAGTTCGGCCGGGCCGAACTTTGGAGACCCGCCACCTCGGGTATATATGTAAACCACCTTTCATCAAAATCCGGTGAAAATTGCATACCGATTTGGACCACATACTAATAAGTACAGTAGCTATACCTAAAAATAAACCGATCTAAACCATATACGACACGGATGTCGAAAAGCCTAACATAAGTCACCGTGTCAAATTTCAGTGAAATCGGCTTTTATGGCGCCAAGACAAGGCAGCTATATCCAAATCTGGACCAAGTCGGCCCAAGTTGCAGAATGATGTCGAAGGGCCTAACACAACACACTGTCCTAAATTTCAGCAAAATCGGATAATAAATGTGGCTTTTATGGGCCCAAAACCTTAAATCGAAAAATCGGTCCATGTGGTAGCTATAACCAAATCGGAACCGATCTCTGCCATATTGCAGATGTGTGTCAAGGGGCTTAATTTAACTCACTGTCCCAAATTTCGGCGACATCGGACAATAAATACGACTTTTATGGGCCCAAAATCTTAAATCCAGAGATCGGTCTATATGGCAGCTATATCCAAATCTGAACCGATCAAGGCCAAATTGACAAAGAATGTCGAAGGGCCTAACACAAAGCACTGTCCTAAATTTCGGCGTCATCGGACAATAAATGCGCCTTTTATGGGCACAAAACCTTAAATCGAAAAATCGGTCTATATGGCACCTATAACCAAATCTGGACGAATCTGTGCCATATTGCAGATGTGTATCAAGGGGCTTAACTTAACTCACTATCCCAAATTTCAGCAAAATCGGATAATAAATGCGCCTTTTATGGGTCTAAAACCTTAAATCGAAAAATCGGTCTATATGGCAGCTATATCCAAAACTGAACCGATCTGGGCCAAATTGCAGAATGATGTCGAAGGGCCTAAGACAACACACTGTCCTAAATTTCACCAAAATCGGACAATAAATGTGGCTTTTATGGGCCTAACACCCTAAATAGGAGGATCGGTCTATATGGCAGCTATATCCAAATCTGGACCGATCTGGGCCAAATTTACGAATGATGTCGAAAGGCCTAACACAACTTACTGACCCAAATTTTGGCAAAATCGGATAATAAATGTGGCTTTTTTTGGGCCTAAGACTCAAAAACGGAATATCGGTCTATATGGGAGCTATATCCAAATCTGGACCGATGTATGCCAGATTAACGAAGAATGTCGAAGGGCCTAAGATAACTCACTGACCCAAATTTTGGCAAAATCGGATAATAAATGTGGCTTTTTTTGGGCCTAAGACTCAAAATCGGTGGATCGGTCTATATGGCAGCTATATCCAAATCTGGACCGATGTATGCCAGATTATCAAGGTATGTCGAAGGGCCTAAGACAACTCACTGTCCCACATTTCAGCAAAATCGTATAATAAATGTGGCTTTTATGGGCCTCAGATCCTAAATCTGAGGATCGGTCTATATGGCAGCTATACCCAAATATACTCCTATTTGGCCCGGTGAAGAACTTAACCTGCATGAAGCAAAACGACGTAGCTGTGCGAAATTTCAGCTCAAAATCTCAATTATTGAAGGATGTAGTGTGATTACAACATGCGAACGGACTGACGTACAGACGGGTAGACAGATCTGCCGATAAATGGTCTGAAGCCCATAAAAGCATTATTTTTTATACAATTTCACTGAAATTTGAAACAGTGAGTAGTTTTAAGCCACCCTCCATCCGACCTCAATATGGTAAAAATAGGACTGTATTTAGATATAGCTGTCATATAGACCGATATGCCGGTCAAGGGTCTGAAGTTTATGAAAGCTTTATTTATTACCCGATTTTGTTGAAATTTTAAATACAAAATTTAACAGCGACTTATATTTATAAGACCACTCAACGTTCGTGCCGAATTTAGGTGCATAAGTTATCCAATTTTCATCGGATTGTGAGGAAACGGGTTTTACATATATACCCATGGTGGTGGGTATTCAAAGTTCGGTCCGGCCGAACTTACTGCCTTTTTACTTCTTATACCCTACACCACTACTGTGGTACAGGGTATAATAACTTAGTGAATTAGTTTGTAACACCCAAAAGGAAGAGAGATGGACCCATTGATGAGTATACCGATCGACTTAGAATCAATTTCTGATTCGATTTAGTTATGTCCGTCTGTCTGTCCGTCTGTCCATGTTAATTTGTGTACAAACTACAGGTCGCAATTTTCATTCGAACGTCTTAAAATTTGGTATGGGCGTGTCTTTTGTTCTAGAGACGAAGCTTATTGAAATTGGAAAAAATCGGTTCAGATTTGGATATAGCTCCCATATATATGTTCGTCCGATTTGCAGTAATACTGCAATAATATGGTCATTTGTAAACCGATTTTCTCGAAATTTGGAAGGAAAGATTTCCTTATGACTCCCAACATTGCAGGTGAATTTCATAAAATTCGGTTCAGATTTGGATATAGCTCCCATATATATGTTCGTCCGATTTGCAGTAATAATGCAATAAAATAGTCATTTGTTACCCGATTCTCTTGAAATTTCGTAGGAAGGACTCTCGAATTTACTGGTTAATTTCATGGAAATTGGTTCAGTATGAGTTATAGCTCCCATATATATCTTCGTCAGATTTTGGGTAATTTGCAATAATGTTGCATTTGTCTACCGTAGTTATTACAGTTTGAACATATCTTTGCTCGCCGAGGTCCATCAATAATGGTTCAGAATTGGATATAGCTCCCACATAGTACTTATAGGGTTGATGTAGGGTATTATACAGTCGGCACCGCTCGACTTTTGCCCTTCCTTATTGGTTTTCATCTGTATTAATTCATATGCAGTTGTACACCTAAGCGTATGAGTCATGACAACTCTATGTTACTACTAAAAGCATCACTCATACGTTCAGTTGTTCACTCATGTTGAAAAATTCAAATTTGAAAAGTTTAAAACTCAACTCAATATAAAAATATCATATAGTCATTTTCATGTTGTTGTTGTCATTTGCATATATTTATCTAATCTCTTTCGTGTAAATATTCGCATTCAAAAATCTCAACATTGTGAAGGACATAAATGCTACAACATAAATATTTGCATTGCAAATGTAATTTCAGTTTGACAAATTCCAAAAATTGCATAGCCCTGTAGTAATGTGTTTTCAGCTTAGAAGCAGGTGCATGGCCTGTAACATCTCCGATGCTCATTAGGAATTCAAACCGAAATTTATACAAATATATCTGAGTGGTCATAAATGTAATGTGTCCATGGGATAAATGCCATGTTATAATATTTTGCTGTACCCTACACAATGGGTTGGGGTAGAGCTACTTTATGACTACATACCTTGTTTCCTATAAAATTCTCTAAATATAAGTCATGAAAATTGTAGACTTTATAGTTTCTACTTGATTTTTACTTTTTCTTATTATGCTCCAACATAGGATGGGGATATAGTCATTCCGTTTTGCAACATCTCGAATTAGGGATCTGCAATCCTTTAAAGTATATATATATTCATGACACCCTAAGTCGATCTAACTGTGCCCGTCTTATTGTCTGTCTGAAATCACGAAAGCAGTCGAACGGTGAAGCTAGCCACTTGAATAAGTGTAGAAAGACTTTTTAGATAAAAGATCGGACCAAAATTGTGGCTTGTACAGCCTTAAAAGGTCATATCGGATGAAAAATATATATGGGAGCTCTATCGAAATCTGAACCGATTTTTATGAAACTTTGCACACATATGAGGACGTTGAATAAAACGCTCCATGCCAAATTTTGTTAAGATCGGACCAAAATTGTGCCTTTTACAGCCTTGAAAGACCATATCGGATGAAAGATATATATGGGAGCTATATATAAATCTGATCCGATTATGATGAAATTTTGCACACGTATTGGGACGTCAAAAAAAGAACCTCGTGCCAAATTTTGTAAAGATCGGACCAAAATTGTGCTTTCTACAGCCTTAATAGGTCAAATCGGACGAAAGTTATGTATGGGAGCTATATCTAAATCTGAACCGATTTAGATAAAATTTTGCACACATATTGGGACGTCGAAAAAAGCACCTCGTGCCAAATTTGGTAGAGATCGTACCAAAATTGTGGTTCCTTCAGCGTTTAAAGGGCATATCGGATGAAAGATATATGTGGGAGCTATATCTAAATCTGGACCGATTTTTTTCAAAATCAATAACTTTTGTCCTTGGACCAAAAAAGATTCTTAGGCAAAATTTTGTGAAAATCGGAAAACAAATGCGCCCTGTACCTTGATTACAAAATACATGGACAGTCAGACAGACTGACGGACATGGCTAAATCGAATCAGGAAGTGATTCTAAGCCGATCCCTATACTTATCGATGGGTCTAGCTCTTCTTCTTCTTAGCGTTGCAAACAAATGCAAAAATCTATAATACCCTGTACCACAGTGGTGGTGTAGGGTGTACAAATGAAATTGTTGCGCTTTGTTTGTCTGCGCCGTATAGACTCAAAAACGGCTGCACCGATTTTCATGGAATTTTCACAGATGGTAGAGTTTGGGCCTCCGGGGTGGGAGATGGGTTGGGAGCTGTCCCTCCCCCATACCCCCATTTTTAAAAACGTCAGATCTCGAAGATGTGTGCACCGATTTAAGCGAAATTTTATATGCCACCTTGTGTTTTCCCAAAAACACGAAATTCGTATACAATTTCAGGGTCAAATAACCTGGGGGAACGCCCCTTCCTAAAACCCACCCGAACGGACATGTTAATCGATTGGGACGATATGGGTATCAAATGAAAGGTATTTAAGAATAGAGTACGAACTTGGTATACAAAATTTCACCCTTAGTGCTGGGGGGGTCCCCCACCCCCAGAAAACACCTCAACAGGTCACTTTTACCGGTATGGGCAATATGGGTATCAAATGAAAGGTGTTTGGAAGTTGAGTACACATCTGTTATAACAATTTGCTCCAAGGTGTCTACGGGGCCTCTCCAAACCCAAAAATCACCAAAACGGGTATGAGTGTCCAATATCACAAAATGGGTATAAACTGAAAGTTCTTTGAGTGTTGACTACGAACATTTGGGACCGAGTCTGGAACCGACTTACCCACTAAATACCCTTCAATAGGACTTGTAGTTCGATCGGGATATGGAATATGGGAATTTTACGAAACGTCTATGACGTTAGATTTCGAATCTTATGTTGATATGAGGTTTTAAGTATCTAGCACCAAACTGCCATGTAGGATGACCGAGTATATATTGTATTCAAATGAAAGGACGTGTCAGAGGGCAATCGTAAATGTTGGCCGATTAGAATAGAATAGAGCAGCAATAAAAGGTCTTTGGTAGGAGAGTACACTTTTTACCCTCAAATTGGGGTAGATGCAGGAGACCCTGCGGTCTCCTGAAATATGATTTTGAATGCAGGTAGACAATGCAAAAATAATTAATTAGGGTGAATCTGGACCAGACCCATAACCTTCAAAATGCTCGACATTATGGGGCTCAAACATTATCGTGCTCTAGCACAATACTGATATTATTTCAGGGTCTGCCCCCTAAACTCACCTCAAACCGGCAATGCTGGCCTACTATGGCAATAAGGGAATCAAATTTTAGGTATTTGGCAATAGAAAACTAATGTGATTTTGAGGCCAAGTGTTTGGGGGTAATATCACCTTATAAACTCCCCCTAAACCAGTTGCAATTGTGGCTCAAATAAAACGAATTTAACATTAGAGCTTGATGGTGATATTTTTCGTGGCTAAGTGTGTGGGTGGCCGTCCCACCCAACATTCCCCTCAAACTGCACATTTTTGTAGATTATGGCAAAAAGGGGCTCAAATCAAAATTTAGCTAAAATTAAAGGTATTTGAGACTAGAGCACGAATAAGATACAGGGGGTACACCACGCCCCCAAAGACTCCCCATACCGGACATATTTATCGACCAAAGCAATATAAGTCTCAAATGAAAGGGATTTGGGAGTAGAGCACCAATATGATATCCACATAGGGATGAAAAATCTAAGCACACCCAAACAGGGCTTTTTTGCTGACCGTGCCAGTAAGAAGTTCAGATAAAATAAGAGAGTGAAAGAAGACGCAGCGAAGCGGGCCCTGTCCAGCTAGTTCGATAAAAATTCCAACATGCCTCTTGAAGTTGCAATTTCTACTTAACCACTTTAGACAACAATAAAAATAACTACCCCAACAATACCGAAAACATTGTCACCACCAAGAGCTGTGGCAAAAACATTACACAAATAATAATACCACCATGTAAATTAATGCATTACATACTACCATCGATTTGTGAATGTGTGAGTGTTAGCTTGTGTGAGAATGTCCACAACTGACGTTTACAACATTAGTTAGAGCATAAACAAAAACAAAAACAGCTATAAATCTTTGTCTGCATTCGAAAGAGTTAAGGGATAACAAATGACAGGGCAAGAGATATCAAAATGAATATGAAACAAAGAATGAATGAAGGAGTGAGTGAATAAATGAAAACATATGGATATTAATATGTTATTTAGACAGTTACACAAAAAGTGAACCAAATGTACTAAGAAATGAATCAAGTCGATAAAGAAGAATACAAGACAATGATTTAGTAGACCTAATTAATACTTCTGAGAAAAGTTGAAAAGTTGCTTTAAAATGCTTTTATCTTTTTTATACCCACCACCGAAGGATGGGGGTATATTCATTTTGTCATTCCGACGATCTAGCCATGTTCGTCCGTCTGTCTGTTAAAATCACGCTACAGTCCTAAAAAATAGAGGTATTGAGCTGAATCTTTGCAGATTCTTTTTTTTTTTATCCATAAGCAGGATATGTTCAAAGATGGGCTATATCGGACTATATCTTGATATGGGCCTCAAATAAGTCAGTAAAAAATAGCTGTTTGTGGGGGTATTTTGGGAAAGGGGTAGATCCCCAAAAACGGGTCCCGAAAGTGGGTAATTTAAGCCCCACATTGACATGGTCGGTAAATATGGTCGATTTAGGGGTGTTTTTGGGGAATGGGGTGGTCCATCCAATCATTAAACCCTTAAAGCATATCAACAACGTGCTCTATTCTCATATATTTGGGACCTAAAAACTATGAATATCGAGCTCCACTGTCATGAAAACCCAAATTGTCTTGGTGAGCAAATACGTCCTACTTGGGGGTTGTTATGGTGGTGGGACGTCCCCTAGACAGTTGGTCCCGAATGTTGATATCAGATTCATGGTCTACTCCCAAATACCCCTCATTTAAGCTCCATTCTTCCATAGTCGGCAAACATGACCGGTTTGGGGGTGTAAAATACCTTTTATTTGAGTCTCATATTGCAATGGTCAGGAAACACTTCCTATTTGGATGGTGTTATGAGGGTGGGGATGCCCCATAGACACTTTTCCCGAACATTGAAATCAGATTCGTCCTTTTCTTCCAAAGACCTTTCATTTGAGCCCCATATTACTTTGGTCGTAAATTTCTCTTCTTTGGGGGATGTTCTCGGGGATGGGCGGCCCCTCAAACACTTGGTCCCACATCTGGATATCAGATTCGTGTTCTACGCTCAAATAGCTTTTATTTAAGCCCCATATTCCCATGGTCAGTAAATAAGTCCTGTTTGGGGGGTGTTTTGGGAAAGGGACCCCTAGAAACGTGGTCCCACATTTGGATATTAGATTCGTATTCTACTCGCAAATATCTTTCATTTGAGTCCCATATTGCCATGGTCGGTAAATATGTCCGATTTAGGGGTGTTTTGGGGGTTGGGATAGTACCCTTTTTTCACCATGGGATCATTATGCACTATCTATGAAAATTTAAAAAAAAAATCGTTTCAGCCGTTTCTGAGTCTATAAAGAATACACAAACAAACAAACCTACAAACAAACACAAGTTGATTTTTATACCCACCACCGAAGGATGGGGGTGTATTCATTTTGTCATTCCGTTTGCAACACATCGAAATATCCATTTCCGACCCTATAAAGTATATATATTCTTGATCAGCGTAAAAATCTAAGACGATCTAAACATGTATGTCCGTCTGTCTGTTGAAATCACGCTACAGTCTTCAAAAATAGAGATATTGAGCTGAAACTTTGCACAGATTCATTTTTTGTCCATAAGCAGGTTAAGTTCGAAGATGGGCTATATCGGACTATATCTTGATATAGCCCCCATATAGACCGATCCGCCAATTTAGGGTCTTATTCCCATAAAAGCCACATTTATTATCCGATTTTGCTGAAATTTTAGACAGTGAGTTGTGTTAGGCCCTCCGACATTCCTTGTTAATTTGACCCAGATTTGACCCTTCGACATCCTTCGTCAATTTGGTCCAGATCGGTCCAGATTAGGATATAGCTGCCATATAGATCTGCCGATTTAAGGTCTTGGGCCCATAAAGCCACATTTATTATCTGATTTAGCTGAAATTTTAGACAGTGAGTTGTGTTAGGCCCTCCGACATTCCTTGTTAATTTGACCCAGATCAGTTAAGATTTGGATATAGCTGCCATATAGACCGATCCTCCGATTTAGGGTCTTGGGCCCATAAAAGCCACATCTATTATCCGATTTTGCTGAAATTTGGGAAAAATTTTTGTTTGAGGCCCTTCGACGTCCTTCGCCAATTTGGATCAGATCGGTCCAGATTTGGTTATAGCTGCCATATAGACCGATCCTCCGATTTTGGGTCTTAGACCCATAAAAGCCACATTTATTATCCGATTTTAACGAAATTTGGGACAGTGAGTTATGTTAGGCCCTTCGACATCTATCTTCGATTTGGCCAAGATCGGTCCAGATTAGGATATAGCTGCGATATAGACCGATTTCTTGATTTAAAGTTTTGGGCCCATAAAAGGCGCATTTATTGTCCGATGTCGCCGAAATTTGGGACAGTGAGTTATGTTAAGCCCATTGAGATGCATTTGCAATATGGCACAGATCGGTCCAGATTTGGATATAGCTGCCATATAGACCGAACTCTCGGTTTTAGGTTTTGGGGCCATAAAAGGCGCATTTATTGTCCGATGTCGCTGAAATTTGAGACAGTGAGTCGTGTTAAGCCCCTCGACATACATCTGCAATTTGGCCCAGATCGGTTCAGATTTGGATATAGCTGCCATATGGGCCGATATAACAATTTAAAGTCTTGGCCCTATAAATGGCTATTTCACTGAAATTTGACATAGTGACTTATGTTAGCCTTTTCGACATCCGTGTCGTATATGGTTCATATCGGTTTATTTTTAGACAAAGCTACTGTACTTATTAGTATTTGGTCCAAATCGGAACATATTTCGATATAACTGTTATGGGACAAAAGGTATGCAATTTTCACCGGATTGTGATGCAAGGTGGTTTACATATATACCCGAGGTGGTGGGTATCCAAAGTTCGGCCCGGCCGAACTTAACGCCTTTTTACTTGTTATACATAAATTTTGCCGAAATTTAGTACAGTGAGTTGCTTTAGGCCCCTCGAAATTTGGCCCAGATCGGTCCAGATTTGGATATAGCTGTTATATAGACCGATCTCTCGATTTAAAGTTTTGGGCCCAAAAAAGGCGCATTTATTGTCCGATTTTGCCGAAATTTGAGACAGAGAGTTGTGTTAGCCCAGTTGATATCCTTCTTGAATTTGGCACATATCGGTCCAGACTTGGATATAGCTGCCATATAGACCGGTCTCTCGATTTAAAGTTTTGGGCCCATAAAAGGCGCATTTATAATCCGATGTCACCGAAATTTGGGACAGTGAGTTAAGTTAGGCCCCTCGACATCTTTCTGAAATATGGCCCAGATTGGTCCAGATTTGGATATAGATACCATATAGACCGATCTCTCGATTTAAGGTCTTGGGCCCATTAAAGGCGCATTTATTATCCGATTTCGCCAACATTTGGGGCAGAGAGTTGTGTTAGGCCCTTCAACATTTTTCTTTAATTTAGCTCAGATCGGTCCAGATTTGGATATAGCTGCCATATAGATCGATCTCTCGATATATGGTTTTTGGCCCATAAAAGGCGCATTTATTGTCCGTTTTCGTCGAAATTTGGGACAGTGCGATAGGGCCTTCGGCATCCCTCTTGAATTTGGCCCTGATCGGTTAAGATTTGGATATAGTTATCATATAGAACGGTCTCTCGATTTATAATCTTGGCCCCAAAAAAGGCACATTTCAGCGAAATCGGATTATATTGGGTGGCCCAAAAAGTATTTGCGGTTTTTTTAAAAGAAAGTAAATGCATTTTTAATAAAACTTAGAATGAACTTTAATCAAATATACCTCTTTTACACTTTTTTTCTAAAGCAAGCTAAAAGTTACAGCTGATAACTGGCAGAAGAAAGAATGCAATTACAGAGTCACAAGCTGTGAAAAAATTGTCAACGCCGACTATATGAAAAATACTAATAGATTTCACTGAAATTTGACACAGTGTCTCATGTTAGGATTTTCGACATCCGTGTTGTTATACCCACCACCGAATATAAGGGGTATATTCATTTAGTCATTCCGTTTGCAACACATCAAAATATCAAATTCCGACCCTACAAAGTATATATATTTCGGATCGTCATTAAATTCTAAGACTATTTAACGATGTTCGTGTGTCTGTCCGTCTGCCCGTCCGTCTATCGTAATCATTCTAGAGCCTTCAAAAAGTGAGATATTGAGCTGAAATTTGGCACAGATACGTCTTTTTGATGCACCCTGGTTAAGTTTCCAAACGGGCCAAAACGGACCATATTGGGATATAGCTGCTATATAGACCGATTTTCCGATAAAGGGTCAAATGCCCATAAAATCTTTGTTTTTCATCCGATTTTGCTGAAATTTCAAACTGTGAGTAGTTTAAGGTTTCCCGAAAACTGACCCAAATATGGTTCAGATCGGACTATATTTAGATATAGCTGCCATATAGACCGATCTGCCTATAAAGGGTCTGAAGCCCATAAAAGCTTTATTTATTACCCAATTTTGCTGAAATTTTAAACAGTGGGTTGTTTTAAGCCTTTCGATATTCGACCTTAGTATGGTTCAGATCGGACTATATTTAGATATAGCTGCCATATAGACCGATCTCCCGATAAAGGCTCTGAAAACCATAAATGCTTTACTTTTTAACCGATTTTGCTGAAATTTAAAACAGTGGGTTATTTTAAGCCTACCGGCATCTGACCTATGACAAAAGGTGGTTTACATATATACCCAAGGTGGTGGGTATCTAAAGTTCGGCCCAGTTAAACTTAACGCCTTGTTACTTGTTAATATATGTCCTAAACAAAGACTCCTGGACTCCGGTCGA
The DNA here is from genome assembly GCF_963082655.1 of Stomoxys calcitrans. Lineage (NCBI taxonomy): Eukaryota > Metazoa > Arthropoda > Insecta > Diptera > Muscidae > Stomoxys > Stomoxys calcitrans. Next base: position 166,993,650 of record NC_081555.1, on the reverse strand, counting down.
CCCCACAGCCCTGATTGGAAACTATCGAAAATTCAAGTTCGTTCCAAACTTTTAAATGATTGTATCTCCTGGGAAACTAAACAATCATAATATTCCGAGAACTAAGTTTGTTAGTCTAAAATATAACTCTCTTCAGAAGATCTGTCAATTGCAATGTATTTCTTTATAAAAAACATTGATTCCATATAGTATTCAAATTTAAAGCACTTGTAAATTTATTTCCCCAGATTGCACAACATACTCATGTATCCTTAAATACGTTTTTCCATTTTGGTTTATATGAACACAACATGCAACTCCCACATTTAAGCTCTGGATGGGCATTGTTTGAACTATTTTGCTATTGTCAATGAATATTTATTTCAATATGAAAATATTTGTACAATTTAAACCATTTTTTTTTGAATATTTTTCCCTGTTCCTGTCCAAACAATTGCTACATTCAATTTAGTTTCAACGACCGCTGTTAAAGTTGGTTAAAAAAAAATCGAAAAAAAAATGTATTGAAACCACTATTTGTGAGGCTATTGCAAAAATTGCAAATATCGTACGTATTTAAATGCTACTGGTTGGGGAGTTTAGGATTTGAAACTATTGGTGTTGAATGAATTCGCATTCGCCATGTGCGATACTCGTAAATAACGAAAGGACCATTGGACATTTGTATGCTACTATTTGCACAAAATATGACAAAATATTGTATGAAATGGGAGACGTAGGGAATGATGGTTGCAAAATACAGGTTCTTAGCGGCTTTAAACTTGTTAAAAGTACTTGATTTCAATTGTGCATACTGGTGCTGTCATTTTTAAAGGTAAACTGCGAATTTAACCATGAATATTCCATTAGGGAACAGGAGCAAATTTCTCACATATCAGAGAGAGAGCACCTTCTCCCTACTGCATATCAATGCCTGCTCCTCCTTTTTATAGCCCAGTCCGAACGGCGCACTATGGGCAGAAATGGGAAATTGTGACTAAAATTCAATAAAACCGGGCCGAATTTTGTATACCCACCAGCTGGGGTATATATGTGAACTTCTCGTCACAATCCGGTGAATATTGAATAACTTAAGCACCCAAATTCGGCACGGACGTTGAGTGGTCTTATAAAAATAAGCCACTCTTCAATTTTGTAGGACAAAATATGGGTATTTTTGGCAGCTATATCTAAATATAATCCGATCTGAACCATATTGGATATAGATGTCGAGAGGCTGAAAGAATCTCACTGTTTCAAATTTCAGCAAAAGTCTTCTTGTTAATTTGTTGTTGTTAATATTTCCTCCAAAAACTTCTTAACCACTGTGAATGCATTGATCTTTCAAAACGTTAAGTGGACAAATTCATCCCCTTCCCAGATAAAAATGTCCAACTAAACTATAAACCCTTTATACATTGCATCCATGGCTTGGCATTTTATTCATATTTTTGTTTTTGAATTGGAAATAAAAATGATGCTTCTGTTGAAAGCACTCTAATGAAACGCTCTTATCTAAATATTATGTATATATGCATGTTTATCTCATACCATAAACACACAGACAAAAACATAACAAGTAAAAGCGTGATAAGTTCGGCCGGGCCGAATCTTATATACCCTCCACCATGGATCACATTTGTCGAGTTCCTTTTCCGGCATCTCTTCTTGGGCAGAAAAAAGGATAAAAGAAAAGATTTGCTCTGCTATTAGAGCGATATCGAGATATGGTCCGGTTCGGACCACAATTAAATTATATGTTGGAGACCTGTGTCAAATGTTAGCCAATTCGAATGAGAATTGCGCCCTTTGGGGGTTAAGAAGTAAAATAGAGAGATCGATTTATATGGGAGCTGTATCAGGCTATAGACCGATTCAGACCATAATAAACATGTATGTTGATGGTTATGAGTTGTAAAAAATTTCAGGCAAATCGGATAATAATTGCGACTTCTAGAGGCTGAAAAAGCTTAAAACTCAGATCGGTTTATATGACAGCTATATCAGGTTATGAACCGATTCGAACCTTTTTTGGCACAGTTGTTGAAAGTCATATTAAAATGCGTCATGCAAAATTTCATCCAAATCGGATAGGAATTGCGCCCTCTAGAGGCTGAAGAAGTCAAAACCCAAGATCGGTTTATATGGCAGCTATATCAGGTTATGAACCGATTTCAACCATGCTTAACACAGTTGTTGGATATCATAACAAAATACTTCGTGCAAAATTTCATTCAAATCGTATGAGAATTGCGCCCTCTAGTGGCTCAAGAAGTCAAGACCCAAGATCGGTTTATATGACAGCTATATCCCTTTATGAACCGATTTAAACCATACTTGGCACAGTTGTTGGATATCATTACAAAATACTTCGTGCAGAATTTCATTCAAATCGTATGAGAATTGCGCCCTCTAGTGGCTCAAGAAGTCAAGACCCAAGATCGGTTTATATGACAGCTATATCCGGTTATGAACCGATTTAAACCATACTTGGCACAGTTGTTGGATATCATTACAAAATACTTCGTGCAGAATTTCATTCAAATCGTATGAGAATTGCGCCCTCTAGTGGCTCAAGAAGTCAAGACCCAAGATCGGTTTATATGACAGCTATATCCGGTTATGAACCGATTTGAACCTAATATAACACAGTTGTTGGAAGTCATAGCGAAACACGTCGTGCAAAATTTCATTCAAATCGTATGAGAATTGCGCCCTCTAGTGGCTCAAGAAGTCAAGACCCAAGATCGGTTAATATGGCAGCTATATCAGGTTATAGACCGATTTGAACCAAATTTAACATAGTTGTTGGAAGTCGTAGCGAAACACGTCGTGCAAAATTTCATTCAAATCGTATGAGAATTGCGCCCTCTAGAGGCTCAAGAAGTCAAGGTCCAGAATCGGTTTATAAGGCAGCTATATCAAAACATGGACCGATATGGCCCATTTACAATCCCAACCGACCTACACTAATAAGAAGTATTCGTGCAAAATTGCAAGCGGCTAGCTTAACTCTTTCGAAAGTTAGTGTGCTTTCAGACAGACGGATGGAGGGACAGACAGACAGACGGATGGACGGACAGACAGACAGACGGATGGACGGACAGACAGACAGGCGGATGGACGGACGGACAGACGGACGGACATGGCTAGATCGACATGAAATGTCACGACGAATATTTCGAGTATTTACAAACAGAATGACGAAATAAGTATTCCCCCATCCTATGGTGGAGGGTATAAAAAGAATTGCATCGATGCAATTCTAGATATTCCCATATTTATATGGGCAAAGGTATGAATGGACAGAATATTTGAATATTTGTTGGCTCATATGTTTGAGAATACGATACTATTGTAAAATATACACAATATAAAATGAAATATCAAATCATCGATATGGTTTGTTTACATTTGCATATGTGTGAGAGTGTGTGTGTTTGTGTGTGGTTGAGAGCAATTAAAACAAGTAAAAGCGTGCTAAGTTCGGCCGGGCCGAATCTTATATACCCTCCACCATGGATCGCATTTGTCGAGTTCTCTTCCCGGCATCTCTTCTTAGGCAAAACAGGATTTAAGAAAAGATTTGCTCTGCTATTAGAGCGATATCAAGATAAGGTCCTGTTTGGACCACAATTAAATTATATGTTGGAGACCTGTGTAAAATGTCAGCCAATTCGAATAAGAATTGCGCTCTTTGTGAGCTCAAAAAGTAAAATAGAGAGATCGATTTATATGGGAGCTGTATCGGGCTTTGGTCCGATTCTGATCATAATAAACACGTATGTTGATGGTCATGAGAGAATCCGACGTACAAAATTTCAGGCAAATCGGATAATAATTGCGACCTCTAGAGGCTCAAGAAGTCAAGATCCCAGATCGGTTTATATGGCAGCTATATCAGGTTATGAACCGACTTGTACTTTATTTGCCATAGTTGTTGAAAGTAACAATAAAAAACGTCTTGCGAAATTTCAGCCAAATCGGATAGGAATTACGCCCTCTAGAAGCTCAAGAAGTCAAGTCCCCAGATCTGTTTATATGACAGCTATATCAGGTTATAAACCGATTTGAACCATATTTGGCACAGTTGTTGGATATCATAACAAAATACTACGTGCCAAAATTCATTCAAATCGGATAAGAATTACGCCCTTTAGAGGCTCAAGAAGTCAAGACCCAAGATCGGTTTATATGACAGCTATAGAAGGTTATGGACCGATTTCAACCATTCTTGGCACAGTTGTTGGATATCGTAACAAAACACGTCGTGCAAAATTTCATTCCAATCGGATAAGAATTGCGCACTCTAGAGGCTCAAGAAGTCAAGACCCAAGATCGGTTTATATGGCAGCTATATCAGGTTATGGACCGATTTGAACCATACTTGGCACAGTTGTTGGATATCATAACAAAACGCTTCTTGCAAAATTTCATTCCAATCGGATAAGAATTGCGCACTCTAGAGGCTCAAGAAGTCAAGGCCCAAGATCGGTTTATATGGCAGCTATATCAAAACATGGACCTATATGGCCCATTTACAATACCAACCGACCTACACTAATAAGAAGTATTTGTGCAAAATTTCAAGCGGCTAGCTTTACTCCTTCGGAAGTTAGCGTGCTTTCGACAGACGGACGGACGGACGGACGGACAGACGGACGGACATGGCTAGATCGACATAAAATTTCACGACGATCAAGAATATATATACTTTATGGGGTCTCAGACGAATATTTCGAGTAGTTACAAACAGAATGACGAAATTAGTATACCCCCCATCTTATGGTGGAGGGTATAAAAATGCTTTTTCTAGGAGAATCTCGATTTGCATTTTGTTGAGATTTATGTTTGATATCTAGCCATGCAATCAGGTGCATATTAGTAATGGATTTCAGTTTTGTATTTAATGCATACATGTGAAGAGGTCAGCACTAAATAATTGTTGGTTGAAACTATTTTGGCAATAGAGAAAAAATTGGGTGTAACCAAAATGTAGTGAAGAGTTGAACAAATTTTAAGACGTCCATTGAAAGTTTTTGGGAGTATTAGTAAGAGCGAAGGAGTAACCACATCTCCACTCTGTGGTAGCAGTGTAATAAACGCCAGAAACACATTCCTTTGAGTATTCTTGTATGAGTTAAAACCAAGAATCTATTGGGTTGCCCAAAAAGTAATTGCGGATTTTTTAAAAGATAGTAAATGCATTCTTAATTAAACTTAGAATGAACTTTAATCAAATATACTTTTTTTACACTTTTTTTCTAAAGCAAGCTAAAAGTAACAGCTGATAACTGACAGAAGAAGGAATTCAATTACAGAGTCACAAGCTGTGAAAAAACTTGTCAACGCCGACTATATGAAAAATCCGCAATTAGTTTTTGGGCAACCCTATATTATATATCACTGGTGCTTTTCATGGTCTTATAACAGTCTACGAGTAGCTTTCATCCCTAACATGTTCTCTCTTTCTCATTCTATTTCCTTGTGAGCACCCAGAGTTATTAGACAAACAATGACGTTAATGCCTAAGAATGTACACTTCATTTAAATTTCATAATGGCGTGCAATATTTGTCGGTGTATGTGGTTGGATGCTTTGGGCTGCATCTCAAATGCCATTAATGGCATTTGGAGTTCATATATAACTGAACTACGTTTGGTCACAAGGCAATGCAATTAAACAATGCGTATAGTTATGCATGACCACAATACTATGGTCTCTTCAGGGTGTGACACTTGCTAATATCGACTATGTGCATTAAGTTGTGAGTGGCTGTGTTATGCTTTAACTCTGCGTAGAATAACGTGTGCCCACCGCTTAGTTAAGGGGTTCTTAAATGGTTGGTGCAATAGATGCATACATTCGAAAATGGAGATTATGGACATAAATTAAGAAAATTATTAAACATCATTAGCAAGGATTAGATGAATGATAAGAGGAGGTTAAATAAGTTGGAGAGGATGATACCAAAATATTGTCTTGATATCTGCTGGGGCCCTATGTGGCCCATTGTGTTTCCTCAATCTTCTCTCCCCATTAGCATCAAAGTTAACCTGGAACTCCAACTCCTCTACTCCTTGAACTCCAACTCCTCTACAAACTTCTCTAAAAGGGTGTTTCGACACACTCTCTCAAACCATTTGGACGCCAGCAAGAAGTCCTTGAGTCTGAATGGACTCACTCCTCTAATGCCTATAAGAATATAGACCCAAGTATCCTATTCCTACTACGACATAAAGCTGAAAAGACATTGACAGAGGACATGAAAGCTTTCTTCCGGAACGTCAGTACTATGACACCAACGACGGATATCATCATTTCTGAGGCCCATGCGGGTTAAATGTGTACTTGACTTGTAGTGTCCTGTAAAAATTCCTATTATGCCGCTCAGATGCATCTCCTCCAAAGGCAATAGTTCGCAAATATTACGTTTCGATTGTTTATCCCAAAGCCTTTAAGTCTGTGCACGGTCTACCTCGTCATTCCAGCGATTCAACCATCTCTAATTGTATAGCACCTCAAGCATATATAAGAACCCCGAGAGAGGTGGATACACATCTGTTACCAACAACATTGGCAGATTCGCCACCTGCTCCGATATCTTTCAACTTTCTAGTTTCCTGCTATGTCCTTATTCCCTGATACCCAGCACACAGACAAGTAATGGTACCCTTGTAGCCGCAGTAGACTATCTCTACATCGGTCCAACAGCTTGTATCTTGAACCCGTACCGGTGATAACCTTCAGTGCCGCCTGACTGTTGCTAAATATACAGATATTCTTTTGGTTGATATCCATCGACAAAACGATCTCAGCTGCCATTGACATTGCATAGACCTCCGCTTGGAAAATGCGGCACTCATTGCACTTACAATGAATCATTTGCCGAGCTGGAGGCAGTGTACACTACATCCAGTGCCGTTCTCCATCTTCCATCCTTCCAATGGTAAGAGTAAATATGGAGAGAAAAATTAAGTAAGAAATAAGAGAACAAATTTGCCAATGGCATTCCTTAAGGAACAGCGGTAATACTACCACTACTGTGATAAAAGGAGCATTAGTTTGTAGCGCCCAGAAGGAAAAGAAAAAGAGACCCATTTATAAGCACTCGTACAGAGTCACTTTCTGCATAAATTAAGCTATGTCCGTCTGTCTGCCCATAGCTCCTAAACTAAGCTTACTTATGCAAAGAAAGGTTAACTCGTGATTACTACTCAATTTCCCACGAACATTCCACTAAGGAACTGGGGATACTTCTTTAATATCAATGAGTGCAGTCCCATATAAGTTTAAGCGCAATGATAAGGGGCCTCCTTTTTTATGCCGAGTCCGAACGGCGTGGCGCATAGCGACAACACTTGGTAGAGAAGATTTTACTTGGCGGCATATCTCACATTAGTAAGGGGATAACCACCGCTGAAAATTTTTTCGATGTTCAAGTGGGGATTCGAGCTCAAGCGTCCGGCGTCACAGGCGAACATGACTTCGAAAACTCAAAACTATGCCTCTGAGAGCAAAAGTAAGGATAATTCGTGATCAATTCTTAAAATTAAAAATTTTTATGAAATTCGCTTAATACTAAAATTTTTCAATTTTTGTTTGTTTCTTTTTCACTTCAAAAACTTTAAATGGTCATATCTCCTAAATTAAGCCTCCTAGAGCAAAAACATGGATAATCCGTGATCAAGTCTTAATATTAAAATTGTTAATGAAAATCGTGAATATCGGCTAAAAAAATAATTTTCCCCTTCGAATGCCTAAAATGACCACATCTCCTAAACTAAGCCTCCAAGAGCAAAAGCAACGATAATTCGTGATCACATCTTAAAAATTTTGATGTAAATCGGCCAAAAAATGTGTTCTCCCCTTCGAAAACTTAAAATGATCATATCGCCCTGAATGCGGATATCGAATTCGTGCTGTTGTAGTCTATGACACTGAACGCGTTCGAATCCTGGCGAGAACATCGGACAAAGCGGTATTGAACCTCTCTTAATGTTGGCGACATTTGCGAGGTACAATGTGCCGTGCATGGTTATTTAAAACATTTTCCGCAAAGAGGTGTCGCACTGCAGGATGCCTTTCGAACTCGGCTATAAAAGAAAGGTCCCTTATCATTGAGTTTAAATTTGAATCGGAGAGCACTCATTGATGTGTGAAAATTTGCCCCTTCTCGGTTCCTGGTGGTAATGTTCTTCCTTAGGGTAATTGTCTCATTAGGTGAGGGATAGCACCTCAGACATTTCGACTCAAATATGAATACCAAGTTCGTACTGCATTTCTGAATTCCGTTAATTTGAGGTTTGGAGGATGTTTTGGGACTGAGTCGGCCACCGGCACTTTGCCCTGAAAATAGATATCAAATTCGTTCTTTATTCCCAACGGAAATGAAATTCAGATTAGGGGGTGCTTTGGGGCGTACACCAAAACACTTGGCTCAAATTCATTTTCTACTCTCAAATACCTTTCATTTGAGTCCCATATTGTCATAATGGGTCAAATAACCCATTTGACGTATCTTTAGGAGGAAAAGCGCCACCTAGACTTGAGCGCAAATTTGAATGTCATATTCGTAATGTACTCCCAAATACCTTCCATTTGAGTCCCATATAGCCATTGTCGGCTAATATGGCCATTTGGGGGTATTTGAAGGTGGGCGACCTCCCATTTCTTGGACCTAATGTTTTATGCCATACTTTTCATTTGAGTCCCATATTGCTATGAAGTTTGAATATATCTGTTGAGAGGAGTTTGGGGTTGGGGGGTGGTCCGCGGGGTACTTGGACCAAAATTTTAATACCATATTCGTTTCTTGGTCTCCAATACCTTTCATTTGATACCCTTATTGTGCTCATCGGACCACTTTCGGATATGGGTGGCGTCTTTTTGGGGTAAGGGGGAGGGTCCACCTCCACCCGATATCTAAAAATTTTATAGCCTATGTTTCCTTCCAGACAAAAGTACACAATCTATGAAAATTTTAAGAAATTCACTGCAGCCAAGTATCATATAGTCATAATGGGTCTAATGGCGTTTTTGAGGGGTGGCGTCACCCCCTATACTTCGATCTGATTGTGTATGCCAGATTCGAAATTTATTCCAGAATACCTTTAATTTGAGCCCCATATTGAAATGAAAGTCCAATATGTCTGTTTGGGGGAGTTTTGGGGATGGGGCTGTCCGATGGGTACTCAAATTGTAATACCATATTCGTATTCTACTCTGCAATACCTTTCATTTGATACCTATATTGTCGAGATTGGTCCACTTTTGATTTTAGGTTGTGTTTTTGGCATGAGGGGGAGGGTCCGTCCCCAGTCCGATGTCGAAAAATTATATAGCCTATGTTTCCTTCCAGACCAACCTACACAATATGCAAAAATTTTGAGAAAAACGGTTCTGCCGTTTCTCAGTCTCTACGGAGCAAACAAACCGAGTTCCATATATCCATGTTTGGCTAATGTGCCCATTTTGGGCGTTATTGTGGGGGTGATCCCTTATACTACATGAATTTGTATGTCTGATTCGTTATCTACTCCCGCATACTTTTGATTTTGGGTGGTGTTTTTTTGGGGTAACGGTGGAGGGTCCGCCCCCTTCCGTTATCAATAAATTATAAATCCTGTTCCTGCTTACTTACCATATTCGTAATATACTCCCGAATACCTTTCATTTGAGTCCCATATTGTCATGATCATCATATAAACCTATTTTAAGGGGTTTTGGGGATGAGGCGGCCCCCCAGGTACTTGGACCCAACTTTTATTATGAAATTCCTACTCTATTAGTGAATACCTTTCATTTGAACCCCATATTGTCCCGATCGGTCCACTTTTATTTTTTGTTACTACTTTTGGGGTAAGGGGGAGGGTCCGCCCCCCTCCCAATATCCAGACCAACCTACACAATCTGTGAAAATTTCAAAATAATCGGTTCAGCCGTTTTGAGTCTATACGGAACAAACAAACAAACCGACAAACAAACTCAAATTGAATTTTATATATAAGATACTTCTAGGAACCGAACAAGGATGCTTGAGAGACCGGTGTAAATGGAAGCTATATCAGGTTATGGATCGATTTAGACCGTACTTGGAACAATTGTTGGAAGTCATAACATAACACCACATTCAAAATTTCAGCCAAATCTGACACAAATTGCGACTTGTAAGGGCTCAAGAAGTCAAATCTGGAGATCGGTTTATACAGGAGCTATATCAGGTCATAGACCGATTTGAACCGTACTTAGCATAGCTATTGGAAGTCATAAGAGAACACTACATGTAAAATTTCAGCCTAATCGGAAAAAATTGCGGTTTGTATGGGCTAAAGAAATCAAATTGGGAGATCGGTTTGTATGGAAGCTAATCAGGTTATAGACCGATTCGGGCTGTTCTTGCCACAGTTGATGGAAGTCATAATAAAATACCGGGTGCAAAATTTCAGCTAAGTCGGAAAAAAATTGCGGCTTCCAGGGGCTCAAGAAGTCAAATCGGGAGATCGGTTTATATGGGAGCTATATCTAAATCTGATCGGATATATCCCATTTGCAATCTCCAATGACCTACATTATTATTAAGTATCAGTACAAAATTTCATGCAGTTAGCTTTATGCGTCCGACCGCTATCTTGATTTCGACAGACGGACGGACGGACATGGCTATATAGAATCAGAATGTCGAGACGATCCGGAATATATACACTTTATGGAGTCCCAGATCAATATTTCGAGGTGTTGCAAACGAAAAGACTAGTTTAGTGTACCCCTATGGTGGTGGGTATACAAATGGCCATATCTTCTAAACTAAGGGTGCGAACAGAGTATGCGCTGATGCCGAGGGGAACCGAATCAAGATTTTTTATGCTTATTTTCATGCGAGAAGGAAATGTGTCTATAACACAGTGAATCCAAGAATCAGCGCTACTTCGCTGTTTGTACAATGTGTTTTGCTTTTATGTCATTTAGTTTGGTGTTCATTTGAGTCTATAAAATTGCTGCACACGACAATGGAAACAATGCAAACAAGCGCTAACGGCGCTTTGGAACTCTCTTCTTGCACTCAATCGACTTTGCTCAATGCTTTGCTCGACATTCACTATATTCTTCACAAGCTAATTTCCATTGACTTGTATGTTACTAGTTTTATTGCACTGACAATCTTTATCGCATTGAAAATCTCGGCTCGGCTTTTAGCGCGCACTTTGTTCGCACTCCAAGCCCCCTACAGCAAAAGTATGGCGAATTCATGATTACTCGCACTCAATCGGCTTTGCTCACTGCTCTGCTCGACGTTCACTGTATTATACACAAGCTTATTTAAATTTAGTTGCATGTAACTAGTTTTATAGCACTGACAATCTTTATCGCATTGAAAATCTTTGGAACTCGTTTCTTGCACTCAATCGACTTTGCTCATTGCTCTGCTCAACGTTCACTATATTATACACAAGCTCATTTAAATTTAGTTGCATGTAACTAGTTTTATTGCACTGGCAGTCTTTATCGCATTGAAAATCTCGGCTCGGCTTTCAGCGCGCACTTTGTTCGCACTCCAAGCCCCCTACAGCAAAAGTAAGTTGGAATCATAATCACTTTCAAAAATTAAACAGTTTTGATGAAAATTGGCCAAAATTAAAATTTCTCACTTCGAAAACTTAAAATGGCTATATCTCCTTAACTTGGCCTTAGAAAATTTAATTCGGGTGTACTTCCAAAAATCATACTAGACTAAGACTCCCAAAGCAAAAGTAATATTTAAGGCATTGTGGAATATTTACGAGTAAAAATACATTTCAACTGCACACTCTATACATATTTTCGGTTTCAAATCCAATTTCAGTGTGGTTTAACTTTTTGGTATGCTTTTTTTTTTGTTCCGAGAATTCTTTGTAAATGGTGAGCATTTTTGTCATTCATATGATTTTGGTTCATTTGTTGCAAATTGTTGGTGATGTGGTGTGACAATATGAGTATTGTGTGTGTACATGTGCATGTTTTTGGTGAAGGGGGAGGGGATACCATGATTATATTAGATATGGGTTGTTTCATATAAATTAACACAGAGATGCGAAGAAGCGTTCTTTTTCAGGGACGCTACAAAAGTTGAGCGATAGGGACAACAAACGACACCATATCTTTGCCGCTCTTTTGGCATTTCTCTGCATTTAGGTTAGGCATTTTATGATGGATAGATTTTCAAGCCAACAACGAGTCGAAATTATTCAAATTTACTACCGAAATCCGGATGCACAATGAGGCTCATTTCTGGCTGAATGGCTTTGCCAGTAAGCAAAATATGCATTACTGGTCAGACAGCAATCCACATGTACTCCATGAGTCAGCTTTGCCAGTAAGCAAAATATGCATTACTGGTCAGACAGCAATCCACATGTACAGCATGAGTCGTCATTGCATCCCAAAAAAATTTTGGTTTGGTGCGGTTTATGTTCTGGCGGCGTCATTGGGTCGTACTTCTTCCGTGATAATCAAGACCGGCATGTTACTGTGAATGGGAACCGCTACCGTTCGATGATAACAGAATAGTTTTGGCCTTTATTATGGACTTGGAGGACATGTGGTTCCAACAGGACGAAGCCACAAGCCACATAGCGAATGTCACAATCGATTTATTGGAAACCAAGTTTGGAGAACTTCTTATCTAACAAAATGGTCTAGCAGATTGGGCGCCTCGCTCGTGCAATTTTACGCCGTTAGACTATTTCCTGTGTCTATGGTCTAAGTCAACAAACCAGCGAAGATTGATGAAATTCGTGCGAATATCGAACGCGAAATTTCAGCAGTATCGGCCGATTTATGCTTGAAAACTGTTGAAAATTGGGTTCAGAATCTGGACTTTTGCACGCGTGCCCGTGGTGGCCATGCAAAAGAAATTGGAATCAAACGTACTTTCACCGAAATAAAAACTTTCATTGATATCCACAACAGTTTTTGTTTCGTTTAAAAAAGACTTTTGTAGCGCTCTTATTGAAAATCCTGATATGTGGAGTGCACATTGTGTACAAAGGCATGATGTTATGACTTCCAACACCCTACATAATCCAAATAGGTTATTAACCTAATATAGCTCCCATGAGAACAAGTTTTCCGAAGGGCAACATAAGATCCATGCAACAGGTTCAGAAAACATGTGAGGAGTGATGGGGACCACGCCCACTGGGGTACTGGAAACTATCTTAGATATCCGATCCATTGACATACAGATTAAATGTGAGACAGCTACTGCGTCTATGAGACTTAAGGCAATGGGAGAACGGATTGAGGATGGGAGCAGCTCATACCATCGCGGAATAGTCGAGGCGACGATAGGAAACCTGGAAGGAAGGAAAGAGATTTCCGATAAAATACCTAAGACGGCACTTGAGGTCGAGTGTGAGGCACTTCAACCAGCGTCACAGTCTTGGACTGACGGGACCTTAGTATTGTCATCTGAAAGATCATAATATACGTATGAATTAAAGCTAGAGGACAGAGTCGGCCTGGAGGTCAACATTGAGAACCCAGGGTATGATATCTGTTTTAGACTGCCTGACCATAATACGGTCCTGCAGGTGGAGATCCGGGCGATCACGAAATGCATAAGGTGGTATGGTGCTAACTCGAGGACGTCGAGTGTGAACACCTTTAAGGACAGTAAAAAGGCCATAAGGGCAATAACAACCAGGATGGTAAGGTCACGAACAGTCTTGGAGTTTAAGAAGGGCATTAACGCCTTCTCTGAGGATGGCAAAATCCGCATCGTTTGCGTGCCGGGCCATAATGGAGTAAGGGGGAATGAAAGAGCAGACGATTTGGCAGTGAAGGCCAGAGAACTGCTATCAATAAACTTGGTTAACCCGTGGTAGACGAAACGCATGTAACACTGTTGAACAGCGGCACGGTCGGTAGGACGGCGAAAAACCTATGGGATCCGGATCATGAGACAACGAGGCTCTACTGAAAGGATATAAGAAGGAGGTCGGTATAGCTTTTGGTGACATAACGGGACACATAGGACTACGAGCTCACTTGTGTAAAATCGTTGCGGCAAGTGATAGCAAGTGTAGGGCATGTGGGGAAGACGAAGAAAAGTTGGAGCATTCCTATTTCATTGCCCGGCTTTCGCGGCTAACAGACACCGGTATTTAGGTGGGGACACACTGCCAGACAAGAACCAACTTAAGGGCATGGTATGGAAAACAAGTAAAAAGGGGAAAAGTTCGGCGCGGGCCGAACTTTGGATACCCGCAACCTCGGGTATATATGTAAACCATCAAAATCCGGTGAAAATTGCATACCTTATGTCCCAGAGCAGTTATATCGAAATATGATCCGATTTGGACCAAATACTAATAAGTACAAGCCATTTTTCAATTGTGTATAACAAAATATTGGTCTTTTTAGTAGCTATATCTAAAAATAAACCAATCTGAACCATATACAACACGGATGTCGAAAAGCCTAACATAAGTCAATGTGAAAAATGTCAGTTAAATTGGATTATAAATGCGCATTTTTTGGAGTCAAGACTTTAAATCGAGATATCGGTCTATATGGCAGCTATATGGAAATCTTGATCGATCTAGACCAAATTGCAGAAATATGCGGAAGAGCTTAACTTAAGTCTCTGTCCCAAATTTCGGCAATATCGGACAATAAATGCGCTTTTTATGGCCCAAAACCTAAAACCAAGAGATTGGTCTATATGGCAGCTATATCCAAATCTGGACCGATCTAAGCCAAATTGACGGAGGACGGTTGAAGGGACTAACACAACTCACTGTCCCAAATTTCAACAAAATCGGATAATAAATGTAGCTTTTATAGGCCTATGACCCTAAATCGGATGATCGGTCTATATGGCAGCTATATCCAAATCTAAACCGATCTGAGCCATATTGACGGAAGATGTCGAGGGGACTAACACAACTCTCTGTCCCAAATTTCAGCAAAATCGGATAATAAAAGTAGCTTTTAATAAATGTGGCTTTTATGGGCCTAAGACCCTAAATTGGAGGATCGGTCTATATGGCAGCTATATCCAAATCTGGACCGATCTGAGCCATATTGACGAAGGATGTCGAAGGGCCTAACACAACTCACTGTCCCAAATTTCAGCTAAATCGGATAATAAATGTGGCTTTTATTGGCCTAAGACCCTAAATCGGCGGATCGGTCTATATGGGAGCTATATCCAAATCTTGACCTATCTGAGCCAAATTGACGAGGGATATCGAAGGGCCTGACGCAACTCACTGTCCAAAATTTCGGAAATTTGTAAAGATGTCTCATCTTATCACATAACAAGGAATGATCCACAGTGTCAAATGCCTTGGAATGGTCAATCTTGTCATGCTCCATATTGACCCTGATCCTCTCAGTGACCTCTGCCAAGGCAGTTACGCAGCTGTGGTTAGGACGAAATCCGCATGTCAAATGTCAAGCCCGTGACGCCCATGGTAGTATATGGCGGATCCATAAAAGGTGTAGTTTTCCGGACTATGACGTAATTTGTATCAGACATGAATGTACCGGTGTTTGTGGGTATCCAAAGTTCTGCCCAGATGACCCTAAACAAGATATTCTAATCTAATCTCATTCGACCAAAGCAAAACCCTTCAAAACAATTGCAAATTGACAGTTATTATACCCTCCACCATAAGATGGGGGGTACGCTAATTTCGTCATTCTGTTTGTAACTACTCGAAATATTTGTCTGAGACCCCATAAAGTATATATATTCTTGATCGTCGCGACATTTTATGTCGATCTAGCCATGTCCGTCCGTCTGTCCGTTCGTCCGTCCGTCTGTCTGTCGAAAGCACGCTAACTTCCGAAGGAGTAAAGCTAGCCGCTTGAAATTTTGCACAAATACTTCTTATTAGTGTAGGTCAGTTGGTATTGTAAATGGGCCATATCGGTCCATATTTTGATATGACTGCCATATAAACCGATCTTGGGTCTTGACTTCTTGAGCCTCTAGAGTGCGCAATTCTTATCCGATTGGAATGAAACTTTGCACGACGTGTTTTGCTATGATACCCAACAACTGTGCCAAGTATGGTTCAAATCGGTCCATAACCTGATATAGCTGCCATATTAACCGATCTTGGGTCTTGACTTCTTGAGCCTCTAGAGGGCGCAATTCTAATCCGATTGGAATGGAATTTCGCACGACGTGTTTTGTTATGATACCCAACAACTGTGCCAAGTATGGTTTAAATCGGTCCATAACCTGATATAGCTGCCATATAAACCGATCTTGGGTCTTGACTTCTTGAGCCTCTAGAGGGCACAATTTTTATCCGATTTGAATGAATTTTTGCACGAAGTATTTCGTTATGATATCCAACAACTGTGCCAAGTATGGTTCAAATCGGTCCATAACCTGATATAGCTGTCATATAAACAGATCTGGGGATTTGACTTCTTGAGCTTCTAGAGGGCGCAATTCCTATCCGATTTGGCTGAAATTTTGCATGACGTATTTTATTTTTACTTTCAACAACTGTGTCAAATAAGGTTCAAATCGGTTCATAACCTGATATAGCTGCCATATAAACCGATCAGGGATCTTGACTTCTTGACCCCTAGAGGTCGCAATAATTATCCGATATGCCTGAAATTTTGTACGATGGATCCTCTCATGACCATCAACAAATGTGGTTATTATGGTTTGAATCGGTCTATAACCCGATACAGATCCCATATAAATCGTTCTCTCTATTTTACTTCGTGAGCCCCAATGCGCGCAATTCTTATACGAATTGGCTGAAATTTTACACAGGTCTCCAACATATAATTTAATTGTGGTCCGAACCGGACCATATCTTGATATCGTTTTAATAGCAGAGCAACTCTTTTCTTATATCCTTTTTTGCCTAAGAAGAGATGCCGGAAAAGAACTCGACAAATGCGATCCATGGTGGAGGGTATATAAGATTCGGCCCGGCCGAACTTAGCACGCTTTTACTTGTTTTTACTATCGATCCTTTGTTTTGTAAGCTTAAAACTCTCCCCTTATTTTTAGGTTGTTAGACTGGTGTAGCATAAATTTAGTTGACAAATGTTAAAATTATTAAAATATGAAAACCTCCATAATTTTGCTTTGTGGAGGCATCTATATCCATATGTTTGGCACAAGATGTCTTCCTCCGCTTGTGCCATCCTATATTGAGTTTTCTCCATTCGTATGCAACTTTAGCAAATATTTATATATTTTTTCATTTTCCAATTCCATTTTTCTGGTTTTCAGTTTTATTTTTATTTGCTGTAAAGCTTTACCGCAAATGATGCGTTTCATGGTCGTTGGTAACACACTCTCATTCTCCCTTTCCCCATTTGAAAAGAGATCTCACAATTTTAAAATACTATATCCCAAAACTACATTCTATTGTTCCATACCCATTCCCGTTTTTGGCAAGGACACATTGTCTTCTCTCTCCCAGCAGGGAGTGTCTGTTATGTGTGGGGGTGCTAGAATGTGTGCATTTAAGTGCGAATACATTGAGAAAATATCGCATTCAAATAAGTTTCACTTACGTTCGTTTGCTTGTTTTATAAACAACAATAAGCCCTATGTTGTATAACAATGGGTTCATTGAAGTTCAATTGTTCAAATAAGAAGAGTTTTAAGAAAACCACAAACAAATGCTATATTGCTACGATATTGGCAAAAAGGTATTTGGTTATGGGTTGATGGAACTTGCATATTGAAAGACGTAAGAAGTAACTAAGTAAGTAAGTAAGTAAGTAAGTAAGTAAGTAAGTAAGTAAGTAAGTAAGTAAGTAAGTAAGTAAGTAAGTAAGTAAGTAAGTAAGTAAGTAAGTAAGTAAGTAAGTAAGTAAGTAAGTAAGTAAGTAAGTAAGTAAGTAAGTAAGTAAGTAAGTAAGTAAGTAAGTAAGTAAGTAAGTAAGTAAGTAAGTAAGTAAGTAAGTAAGTAAGTAAGTAAGTAAGTAAGTAAGTAAGTAAGTAAGTAAGTAAGTAAGTAAGTAAGTAAGTAAGTAAGTAAGTAAGTAAGTAAGTAAGTAAGTAAGTAAGTAAGTAAGTAAGTAAGTAAGTAAGTAAGTAAGTAAGTAAGTAAGTAAGTAAGTAAGTAAGTAAGTAAGTAAGTAAGTAAGTAAGTAAGTAAGTAAGTAAGTAAGTAAGTAAGTAAGTAAGTAAGTAAGTAAGTAAGTAAGTAAGTAAGTAAGTAAGTAAGTAAGTAAGTAAGTAAGTAAGTAAGTAAGTAAGTGAGTAAGTAAGTAAGTAAGTAAGTAAGTAAGTAAGTAAGTAAGTAAGTAAGTAAGTAAGTAAGTAAGTAAGTAAGTAAGTAAGTAAGTAAGTAAGTAAGTAAGTAAGTAAGTAAGTAAGTAAGTAAGTAAGTAAGTAAGTAAGTAAGTAAGTAAGTAAGTAAGTAAGTAAGTAAGTAAGTAAGTAAGTAAGTAAGTAAGTAAGTAAGTAAGTAAGTAAGTAAGTAAGTAAGTAAGTAAGTAAGTAAGTAAGTAAGTAAGTAAGTAAGTAAGTAAGTAAGTAAGTAAGTAAGTAAGTAAGTAAGTAAGTAAGTAAGTAAGTAAGTAAGTAAGTAAGTAAGTAAGTAAGTAAGTAAGTAAGTAAGTAAGTAAGTAAGTAAGTAAGTAAGTAAGTAAGTAAGTAAGTAAGTAAGTAAGTAAGTAAGTAAGTAAGTAAGTAAGTAAGTAAGTAAGTAAGTAAGTAAGTAAGTAAGTAAGTAAGTAAGTAAGTAAGTAAGTAAGTAAGTAAGTAAGTAAGTAAGTAAGTAAGTAAGTAAGTAAGTAAGTAAGTAAGTAAGTAAGTAAGTAAGTAAGTAAGTAAGTAAGTAAGTAAGTAAGTAAGTAAGTAAGTAAGTAAGTAAGTAAGTAAGTAAGTAAGTAAGTAAGTAAGTAAGTAAGTAAGTAAGTAAGTAAGTAAGTAAGTAAGTAAGTAAGTAAGTAAGTAAGTAAGTAAGTAAGTAAGTAAGTAAGTAAGTAAGTAAGTAAGTAAGTAAGTAAGTAAGTAAGTAAGTAAGTAAGTAAGTAAGTAAGTAAGTAAGTAAGTAAGTAAGTAAGTAAGTAAGTAAGTAAGTAAGTAAGTAAGTAAGTAAGTAAGTAAGTAAGTAAGTAAGTAAGTAAGTAAGTAAGTAAGTAAGTAAGTAAGTAAGTAAGTAAGTAAGTAAGTAAGTAAGTAAGTAAGTAAGTAAGTAAGTAAGTAAGTAAGTAAGTAAGTAAGTAAGTAAGTAAGTAAGTAAGTAAGTAAGTAAGTAAGTAAGTAAGTAAGTAAGTAAGTAAGTAAGTAAGTAAGTAAGTAAGTAAGTAAGTAAGTAAGTAAGTAAGTAAGTAAGTAAGTAAGTAAGTAAGTAAGTAAGTAAGTAAGTAAGTAAGTAAGTAAGTAAGTAAGTAAGTAAGTAAGTAAGTAAGTAAGTAAGTAAGTAAGTAAGTAAGTAAGTAAGTAAGTAAGTAAGTAAGTAAGTAAGTAAGTAAGTAAGTAAGTAAGTAAGTAAGTAAGTAAGTAAGTAAGTAAGTGAGTAAGTAAGTAAGTAAGTAAGTAAGTAAGTAAGTAAGTAAGTAAGTAAGTAAGTAAGTAAGTAAGTAAGTAAGTAAGTAAGTAAGTAAGTAAGTAAGTAAGTAAGTAAGTAAGTAAGTAAGTAAGTAAGTAAGTAAGTAAGTAAGTAAGTAAGTAAGTAAGTAAGTAAGTAAGTAAGTAAGTAAGTAAGTAAGTAAGTAAGTGAGTAAGTAAGTAAGTAAGTAAGTAAGTAAGTAAGTAAGTAAGTAAGTAAGTAAGTAAGTAAGTAAGTAAGTAAGTAAGTAAGTAAGTAAGTAAGTAAGTAAGTAAGTAAGTAAGTAAGTATAAGGTATCCTGCTCCGTCTTTCCACCCAGCAGATAGTTTTTATTCGTGATTCACTGAAGGACATTGAATTTGCTTGTAGATTTCTTCGAACAGACCGTACTTCGTCCCAAGCCACCGTGGGCATACACCTAAGCCAGCTATCGGCTTAGGTGTATGCCCACGGTGGGGTTAATTTCCATACTATGAAATATGGTAATTAACTCCTAGTGACCTATGTCAGGAATCCCGTACTCTCGACAAAATCCTTAACTGTCTACCAGCCCATGCTCCCCAAGATGGTTCTAGTCCGATATTGTATCCCCACCCCGGTACCGGTGTCTGTTAGTTGCGGAAGCTTGGCATTGATTAAAGAAAGGTTACAACGTCCCGTCGTCCCAAATGATCCACTCACGGTGTCATTCATTGCAGCACCAATTGCACAGTTGCGCCCGTATTCCTATGCCAGCCGTGATCATGCCGAAAGCCATACTGAACTGGATTGTAACTTCCAACATTTATGCCAAATGAGTAATTTTTTTAGACCAATCTACCTGCATGGGTACTATGTCCTCCAATGGCGTGATAGAGGATACGATAATAGAGGGCAGGATAGTATGGGCGGTGAATTAGTTTCGACTCTGGACAAATGAGACCGTATGGTATACTGCATGCCTTGTTCCAAAGGATGGCGGTAGTTTTTGGTTGCTTTCATCATGGAGGCGAAAAAAACGATCAAAGCTTATGCTCAAGGATTGCAGGCCAATCAGTTTCATACCTAATTTTGAAGGCTCCACGTTCTCTCGAGCAGTCAAGTAATTCGGCGCGATTCTTGATCAGAAACAAAGCTGGTAAAAGAATATCGAGCTAGCCTTTTCCTTGACAGCAGCGTAGTATAGCCATCCCATAGTCCTGTCGCAGCTCGATAGGCAGGATTTGGGGCCTTAGAGTTCTTGTGTGATTGGAATATCCCGCTCTTCTTGGGCGGATGGTTCTAAATTGGATAAGAGGACCAGAGAAGTTGTTTTCATTGAAATTTTTCAGTGGATCAAAAAGGACGGGTCTAAAAACTATGCTAGAGAAGGAACATCGGGGAAAGGGTCAAAAAGGGGTTGAATGCGCTATAGTTCTGTCGCTACTTGATGAGAAGAAGTTGAGTATTAGGTCGGGGATATTAACGGCGATTGGTGCGGACGATTCACACATGAGGAAGTTTGGTATGGCATAGCCCATTCTATCAACTGAATTTTTTTAATCGTTTCCCCAAAGTAAAAGCCCTTGTACTTAATATTTGACTTCCCGAGAATGTTATGGTTAACAACCACTAGATGTGGCATATAAGCATTGCAGTTAAAACCAATGATTCAGAATATTGATCCTCTTAAATTAAATTCATCACCCGTTAGTGTTACCCTTTGCAATGGTTCATCAATTTGTTCACTTGAAAAATAGAAACCATTTTTCATTTCAATTTGAGCAAGTTTCTACTGAATTCATTATGGGGAGAGCTCATAAGAATGCCATCATTCAGTCAATTCAAAAATTATAACCTTGAGTGAGTGTAAACTATAGAAGCATCATCATCATACATAGTATATGACAAAAAGTCATAGCATCAGTCTATCTGTCCTCTTAGTTGAGTTTATTTATGTTGCATATCTATATGTGTAGCAAAGAGATAGGATGAGATGAAGAAGATAAAGATATCCTTTTGTTAAAATTTGGTTTTTGTTATAGGTTTTCTCTTTTTACTTCTTCTCCTACGACACATTTTCTTTTTCATTGTCATACAAAAAAATTTTCCCTTTTTGCTGAAACCGCAAAAAATTTAGAAAATGAGAACAAAAAAAAAAAAGAACAAGTAACGGCTAAAGGAGGGCAAAGCTGACTTTAAGGTACCCTAAAAAACATGAGGGAGAACTTTGAATAACCAGGTGCATCGACAGACCTATAAACTCACCGAATAATGTCAAGACCTAAAAACTGAAATTAAAAAAAAAAACAGGCATTCAGGTAGGTTGTATGGTAGTTGTATGGATGGGTGAATACATTTTCATATATTAATTTATGCCTAATATATCAAATAATACCCTAATCTTAGCATTAAATCATCTGTCGGCTTTGATTTGAGCCTTTTAGGCGGCTTTTGTATGGTCTTCATCGCACAGCAGTCATGTAGTGTTCATACGAAGTATGAAGAAATTGAGTTGATGTTAACTTGTAAAATTCATTTGTTCACATTTTCGAATGTGGTGGAGCCATGATGACGATGATGTTGCTGCTGATGCCATGATGATGATGCCATGTCATGCTATGTGATGTTACCAACAACGCATTATTCTCCTAAATATATAACAATCTTTTGGGTTGGTCTTGATTATTTCCCAGACAAGACATTCCTTTTGTGATGACAATGCTATTTTTCCCTCTCCACATTATGTTGGTGTGGTAATGGTTGGTCTTGCTTATATGTGAAGTCCTTGGCAAAGGTGGATGTTCTGTTTGGGGGGTGGTCAACCAGCCCACTTACACTCACATATGTTGCCACAATTTTGAAGTAAAGGAAATGGTTTTTGTTCATAGGAAATTGTTAACATTATTGTCAGCTTGTTACAAAAATCAGTATTTTATTTGGGGGTGTTGTTATTCCATTTTCCAATAACAAAGCTAAGCAATGGCCCGTAGATTATCTGCAAAAGCAAGAAAGAGAGAGAGAGAGAGGGAGTCTGAAACAAATATCATTTCTATGCAATGTCTTTGCATGTAGTTTAGGTAAGGGAAATGAGCTGTTATTATTTGAAATAGCACAGTTACGATGGAGGAGTTTATTGCCATTATTCAAATTCAAATTTGAAGATAGCAACTGATACAATATTGGATTATAGGTTCTATAAAGGCCGATCTTCCAATGTAAGTTCTCAATGAAAAAAAAAAAAAACTGGTAAAAGTTTGCTAAGTTCGGCCGGGCCGAATCTTATATACCCTCCACCATGGATCGCATTTGACGAGTTCTTTTCCCGGCATCTCTTCTTAGACAAAATATGATATAAGAAAAGATTTGCTCTGCTATTAGAGCGATATCAAGATATGGTCCGGTTTGGACCACAATGAAATTATATGTTGGAGACCTGTGTAAAATGTCATTCAATTCGAATAAGAATTGCGCCTTTTGGGGGCTCAAGAAGTAAAATAGAGAGATCGATTTATATGGTAGCTGTAAATAGATCGATTCAGATCATAATAAACACGTATCATGAGAGGATCCGTCGTACAAAATTTCAGTCAAATCGTATAATAATTGCGACATCGAGAGGCTCAAGAAGTCAAGATCACAGATGGGTTTATATGGCAGCTATATCAGGTTATGAACCGATTTGAACCTTATTTGACACAGTTGTTGAAAGTAAGAATAAAATAAGTCATGCAAAATTTCCTCCAAATCGGATAGGAATTGCGCCCTCTAGAAGCTCAAGAAGTCAAGTCCCCAGATCTGTTTATATGACAGCTATATCAGGTTATGTACCGATTTGAACCATACTTGGCACAGTTGTTGAATATCATAACAAAATACTTCGTGCAAAAATTCATTCAAATCGCATAAGAATTGCGCCCTCTAGAGGCTCAAGAATTCAAGTCCCAAGATCGGTTTATATGACAGCTATATCAGGTCATGGACCGATTTGAACCATACTTGACACAGTTGTTGGCTATCATAACAAAACACGTCGTGCAAAATTTCATTCCAATCGAATAAGAATTGCGCCCTCCAGAGGCTCAAGAAATCAAGACCCAAGATCGGTTTATATGGCAGCTATATCAGATTATTGACCGATTTAAACCTAACTTAGCACAATTGGAATTGGAAGTTATAACAAAACACGTCGTGCAAAATTTCACTCAAATCGGATAAGAATTGCGCACTCTAGAGGTTCAAGACTGAAGATCGGTTTATATGGCAGCTATATCAAAACATGGACCGATATGGCCCATTTACAATGCCAACTGACCTACACTAATAAGAAGTATTTTTGCAAAATTTCAAGAGGCTAGCTTTACTCCTTCGAAAGTTAGCGTGCTTTCGACAGACAGATGGACGGACGTATGGACGGACGGACACGACGATCAATAATCTATATACTATATGGGGTCTTATGAGAATGACGGAATTAATATACCCCCATCCTATGGTGGAGGGTATAAAAAGACAAAATGATGGCTCTTTAGTAGATAGTCATATGTTCGCTTATAGACAACTACCACTTCAAGTGAGTAGTTGCACTAACATTTAAGTTAGCGCCATCTACTGGCTGTTTTCAAAGGGATTAAGTTGATCCAATTGAAAACAGCCAGTAAATTTGGAGAAGCCAATATGAACAGAAAGAGGTGAAAATAGGGTACTAAATTTTTTGATATCGGTAGGGGGTGGGGAGAGGATCCTCCCCCTTACCATATTTTCCGAAAAGCTAGATTTCGGGGACGATGTCATTTAAGCAAAATTTTGTGTGCCCTCTTATACTAATTAAAAAAAAAAGTGGTATCTGATAAATATTTCCAGGGCCAAGTCACTCAGTGGCCGCCTCATAACCTAGAACAACGCCCCCCCCCCCAAAACGAACATGTTTGTCGACTATAAAAAATGGAACTCAAATGAAAGATATTTGGGAAAAGAGCACAAATCTGGTATCAACATTCGGGACCAACTGTCTGGAGGACGTCCCATCCCCATTACAACCGCCAAATAGTACGTATTTGCTCACCATGGCAATTTGGTGCTAAAAAAAAAGTGAAGCACTATGTTGTTAGTTTTTAGAACCCACTCCCCAACATGGGGCTGAAATAAAAGGTATTTGGGAGTATAATAGAATCTGATATTCAAATGCGGGGCCAAGTATTTGGGGGCCGCCCCCACAAAACACCCCCTTATGAAGACAAGTGTACGATTTTTATACCCTCCACTGTAGGATGGGGGTATACTAATTTCGTCATTCTGTTTGTAATTCCCCGAAATATGCGTCTGAGACGCCATAAAGTATATATGTTTTGATATCTCTTCCAACAACTGTGCCAAGTATGGTTCAAATCGGTTTATAACCTGATATAGCTGCCATATAAACCGATCTTGGGTCTTGACTTCTTGAGCCTCTAGAGAGCGCAATTCTCATCCGATTTGGCACAAATTGTGTCCCATGGCCTTCAACATACGTGTGCAATATGATCTTAATCGATCTATAGCTTGATACAGCTCCCGTATAAACCGATCTCCCGATTTTGCTTCTTGAGCCCCGAATTGGACTGTAACTTGATATAGCTCTTCCTCCGTTCGTATTCATTATTCTGTGTTTAACTAAAAACAGATATTGCGCAAAGAACTCGACAGATGCGTCCATGGTGGAGGGTATATAAGATTCGGCCCGGCCGAACTTAGCCAGCTCTTACCAGTTTTTACCCAATTTTGAAACCAAGACCACCCCACCCCCAAAACACCCTTAAATTGGACTTACATAATTACCGACCATGACAATATTGGCCGCAAATGAAAGGTATTTGGGAGTAAGAAATTGATATCCAGTTTCGGGACCATGTTTCGGGGGATGCACAAAACACCCCTAAACCCATCAGCCACCACCCTGTGGTCCTTGCTGCTGCCAAAATCTCCATGAGAATATCGGGCTCTAAGAAACTATTTTAAGAAATGATTCAAATGACCCTAAACCATCCGGGCGAATAAATCTTATATACAAAAATCAATTTGTGTTTGTAGGTTTGTTTGTTTGTATGTTTGTGTGTTCCTTATAGACGAAACGGCTGAACCGATTTTCTTGAAATTTTCACAGATGGTACATAATGATCCCGTGGTGAAAATAGGGTACAACATTTTTTGATAACTGAAGGGGGGCGGACTCTCCCCCTTACCCTAATTTTCAGAAACGCCAGATCTCGGAGATGGGTGGTGCGATTTAAGCGAAATTTTGTGTGGTCTCATATAGTACCCTAAAAATAAAAATTTGGTATCCAAATTATGGATGGGGTACCTAGGGGGGCTGCCCCACCCTAAAACATACGAAACATATATTTAGACCAATCACGACAATATGTGACTCAAATGAAAGGTATTTAGGATAAGAAAACGTATCTGATATCCATTTGTCGAACCAAGTGCTAGGGGGACCACCCCAACCCCCAATACACCCCTAAATCGGACATATTTACCGACTATGGCAATATGGGAGTCAAATAAAAGCTATTTGCGAGTAGAATACGTATCTGATATCCAAATGTGGGACCACGTTTCTGAGAGTCCACCCCTTCCCCAAAACACCCTCCAAACATGAGTTATTTACTGACCATGGGAATATGGGGCTTAAATAAAAGGTATTTGAGTGTAGAATTAGAATCTCATATCCAAATATGAGACCAAGTGTTTGGGGGGCCGCCTCTTTCAAAAACCTCCCCCAAAGGGGACACATTTACGACCATAGCCACATGGGGCTCAAATGAAAGGTCTTTGGGAGCAAAGCACAAATCTGATATCAATATTCGGGAAAAGTGTCTATGGGGCCACCCCACCCCCACAACACCACCCAAATAGTAAGTATTTGCTGACTTTTGTAATATGAGGCTCAAATAAGAGGGTTTTTAGAGTGGAACACAAATCCGATGTATATTTTCAAGGCCAACTCACTGAGTGGCCGCCCATCCCCCAAAACACCCCCCAAGCCGGTCACGTTTGCCGACTATGGAAATATGGGACTCAAATTAAAGGTATTTGGGAGTAGACCACGTATCTGATATCAACATTAAGGACCAACTGTCTAGCGGACGTCCCACCACCATAACAACCCTCAAATAGGACGTATTTGCTCACCAAGACAATTTGTTTCGTAAAAAGAGTGGAACTATATACTTATAGTTTTTAGGGCCAATACTCCAAACCGGATATATTTGCTGACTTTTGTAATAAATAGTTTAAATGAGATTTGAAAACGAATTTGATATCCAATTTTGAGGGCAATGGCAATATGGGGTTCAATGAAATCATATATAGATATATGAGAATAGAGCAATTTGCTGATATATTTTCTGGGCTTAGTGTTTGGGCGACCACCCTAATCCCCAAAACACCTCTAAATCGGACATATATAGCGACCATGTCAATGTTGAACTTAAATGAAAGGTATTGGGGGGTAGAGCAAGAATTGATAACCACTTTCGGGACCAATTTTCTGGGGGTCAACCCCTTTCCCAAAATAACCCACAAACAGCAATTTTTAGTGACCATTGCAATATGAGGCTCAAATAAAGGTATTTGGGAGTAGAATACGAATTTGATATCCAACCATGTAATTAGGGCATCACCCCTTTCCATGCCAATATGTGGTTCAAATGAAAGGTATTTGAGATTAGAAAACGAATTTGATAACCTATTTTGGGGCCATGTGTTTGGAGGATACCTCATCCTGTAAACTCATCTTAAGCCAATGGCAATATGGTGTTTATGTTAATGGTATTTGAGAGAAGAGCACGATGCTGATATTTTTTCAGAGCCAAGTATCTGGGGGACCACCTCTCCTCCGAAAACATCACTAAATCAGACATCATGAGAATATTGGGCTAAAATGAAGTATTTTAAGAATGGAGTACACCTTACATCCGAACATAAATTCGTAGACCAATAAATATCATATGGGATTCAGATAAAGGCACTTATATTGTTAAACTGTTAGTCAAGTTTGCATGGATAAATATTCCAAGGAAACTTTTGTTCCATATAAAGTAAAAGAAGGCGCAGCGCAGCGGGCCCGGGTCAGCTAGTAGACCAAAAAAGATCATATGGGATTCACATAATGCATTTGTGTTGTTATACTCGTAGCATTGCATTTCTCTAAAAGCTCTTCAATTGTCGAAAATAAGTATCCAAATGATAATTTTGTTCCATATATTCGAAAAGAAGGTGCACCCACCCCAAAACCCACCCAAACGCACATCTTTACCGATCAGGACTATAGGGTTATCATATGAAAGGTATTTTAGAGCAGAGTACGAATTCGATATAAGAGTTTGACACAAAGTAACTGTGGCGTCACTCCAACACCCAAACATGTGGCGAGCTATTTCATTCGGATGATAAGGTGCTTTATACAAACGAGCCAAAATCCCCCGAACGTCTTAAAATGTCAGGGCGATCGGGCATATATATGCCGAAATCTACAACGATTTTAACCTATAGAAAAAATTTTCCATCTTTGAACCAAAAAAACGTTGATGTTAAGAACAGATGGAAAGTAAATCTCAAAGTGATGCCTAGTCTATAAATTCTTTAATAATGTCAGCTCGTTTTAAACAAAGTTACAACCGAAAAAGCCACTCACATTGATTGTTTTTGAGAAATAGAAATTAAATTGCTCATATAAATTAATGCCAGCTTAAGGACGCATAAACAATTAAACAAAGATAGCATTATTCACTTCTACATTCCTATTATTAATGTAAGGAATTACAAATAATTTATTAACTCTTGTTGAGCTCTAGATTATTTATTGTCTGAAGAGGTTTTACAGCTACACGCATCCCTTTTCAAGTGACACACATTGGTGCTTGCAATAAATAGCTGCTGTGATCTATAAGTCGTTGGTTCTTCAACATTTCGTTTGCTCAATCCCTCTGAACTGAGTAGAACACAAAACTCCGTAAAACCATTAAAAATATATTTCAATGAGCACTTTTGTTAACATTGAAATTAATTTTATTTCGCCAAAGCCATTCATAGACAACAAGAAATGACAGCTGAATGGGGGCAGGGTTTAGGACGACATTCATTTCGTTGGCATGAAAACGACGGAAAATTTTTATTTTTAGACAATTTTCTTAGTCAAGCATAAAATACCCGCAAAATTGTTTTAAATTCTCCAAACGATGTTCGTTTACTGCAAATCCTACGAAAGGAAATCTTTAAAAACTAGACCAGGGCAAACAGTGAGTGGTTCAAGGATATGAGGGTTTGCGTGAAATAGGAGGGCTTTGGTAAGCAATGTAAAATTTGTGCATATTCAAAATGGCGAATATTCCATAGGAGGCCACCGTAGCGCAAAAGTTAGCATGTCTGCTTATGACGCTAAATGCCTGGGTTCGAATCCTGCCGAGAATTTCAGACAAAATTTCACCGGTGGTTATGCCCTCCTAATGTTGGCGACATTTGCGAGGTACTATGCTATGTTAAAACTTCTCCCCAAAGAGGTGCCACACTGCGGCACGTCGTTCGAACTCGGCTATAAAGAGAAATGGCGAATATTCCATAGGAGGCCACCGTAGCGCAAAGGTTAGCATGTCCGCTTATGACGCTGAATGCCTGAATGCCGAATCCTGCCGAGAACTTCAGACAAAATTTTCACCGTTGGTTATTCCCTCCTAATGTTGGCGACATTTACCAGGTACTTTGTCATTGTAAAACTTCTCCCCACGTCGTTCGGACTCGGCTATAAAAAGAAGGCCCCTTATCATTGAGCTTAAAATCTGAAACAGACATCACTCATTGATATGTGAGAAGTTTGTCCCATTTCCTTAGTTCATGGGAAAATTTGAAATTTCCATTTGAACTCATAATCATTTTACACTTATTGTAAAACTTCTGTACACTTATGCCGAGTATGGTCCAGCTATGTGTGGATTTCGCTGCTATATAAACCGATATCTCGATTCAGGTTCTACAGTTCGATTGTTGGGAAATTTGAAAAATGGATTTGTGTTAGGCTCCTTGTCATTGCTGCCGAATTTCAAGTCAAGGTCTGACTATGTTTGGATATAGCCGTCCGATTCCCCCTTTTAAAGTATTCAGACCATAAAAATCGCGTATTTTTATACCCACCACCGTAGGATGGGGGTATATTCATTTTGTCATTGTCATGTTTGCAACACATCGAAATATCCATTTCCGATCCTACTCTTGATCAGCGTATCATCACACTACAGTCTTTAAAAATAGAGATATTGAGCTGAAACTTTGCACAGATTCTTTTTTTGTCCATAAGCAACCTGCTTAGCTCGAAGATGGACCATATCGGACTATATCTTGATATAGCCCCCATATAGACCGAGCCGCCGATTTAGGGTCTTAGGCCACATTTATTATCCTTCTTGGATATAGCTGCCATATTGACCGATCTCTCGATTTAAGGTCTTGGGCCCATAAAAGACGCATTTATTGTCCGATTTAGCCAAAATTTGAGACTGCGAGTTGTGTTAAGCCAGTCGACATTCGTCTTCATTTTGGCCTAGATCGGATATGGATATAGCTGCCATATAGACCGATCCCTCGATTTGTGGTTTTGGGCCCCTAAAAAGCGCATTTATTGTTCGATGTCGCCGAAATTTTGGACAGTGAGTTAAGTTAGGCCCCTCGACATCTTCCTGGAATATGGCTCAGATCGGTCCAGCTTTAGATATAGTTGCCATATAGACCGATTTTACGATATAAGGTTTTTGGCCCATAAAAGGCGCATTTATTGCCCGCTTTCGCTGAAATTTGGGACAGTGAGTTTCCTTAGGCTCTTCGACAACTTTCTGCAATTTGGACCAGATCGATCCAGATTTGGATATAGCTGCCATATAGACCGATCTCTCGATTTAAGGTCTTGGGCCCATAAAAGGCGCATTTATTGTCGGATTTTGCCAAAATTTGAGACAGTGGGTTGTGTTAGGCCCTTCAACATTTTTCTTTAATTTGGCTCAGATTGGCCCAGATTTGGATATAGCTGCCATATAGACCGATCTGTCGATTTAAGGTTTTGCGGCCATAAAAGGCGCATTTATTTTGTGATGTCGCCGAAATTTGGCATAGTGAGTTGTGTTAGGCGCTTCAACATTCTTCTTTCATTTGGCTCAGATAGGTCCAGATTTGGATATAGCTGCCATATAGACCGATCTCACGATTTAAGGTCTTTGGCTCATAAAAGGCGAATTTATTGTCCGATTTTGCCAAAATTTAAGACAGAGAGTTGTGTTAGACCCTTCAACATTCTTCTTCAATTTGGCTCGGATTGGTCCAGATTTGGATATAGCTGCCATATAGACCGATTTTGCGATATAAGGTCTTGGGCTCATAAAAGGCACATTTATTGGCCGATTTTGCCGAAATTTGGGGCAGTGAGTTGTGTTAGGCCCTTCAACATTCTTCTTTAATTTGGCTCAGATTGGTCCAGAATTGGATATAGCTGCCATATAGACCGATCTCTCGATTTAAAGTCTTGGGCCCATAAAAGGCACATTTATTGATCGATTTTGCAGAAATTTGGGACAGTGAGTTGTGTTAGGTGCTTCGACAACTTTCTGCAATTTGGACCAGATCAATCCAGATTTAGATATAGCTGCCGTACAGACCGATCTCTCGATTTAAGGTTTTGGGCCCATAAAAGGCGCGGCAATTGTTCGATTTCGCCCAAATTTGGGAAATTGAGTTATGTTAGGCCCTTCGACATCCGTCTTCAGTTTGCTTTAAATCGCTTGCCATATAGACCGATCTCTCGATTTAAAATCTTGGCCCCATAAAAGGCACATTTATAATCTAATATCGCTGAAATATGACAGTGACTTATGTAAGGCTTCTCGACATCCGTGACGTATATGGTTCAGATCGGTCTATTTTCGGATTACGGCTAACAAACAACCAATATTTTGTTCTACAAAATTAAGCAATGACTTGTACTTATTAGACCTCTCAAGATCCGTGTCGAATTTAGTTCAAATCAGATCATATTTCGAAAAAGCTGATATGGGGGCATAAATTATGCATTTTTCAACGGATTATGATAAAAGGTGGTGTACATATATACGTATGGTTGGTGCCCAAAGTTCGGCCCGGCCGAACTTAACGCCTTTTTACTTGTTTCTACGAAATTTGAAACAGGTAGTTGTATTAAACCCCTCAATACATGTATATATCGTTCTCCCGCTTAGCTATCTTTAGTTCAAAACACCCACCACCATGAATGAATTAACCATCATCTCTTATAACAACTCCACTACCATATCCATTGTAATATACAAATGGGGACTAGTCTGGATCCTTTTGATTTAGGTCCCGAGAACTCTCACAGTTTCAGAACTAAGTCACAGTTTTAGCGAAATCGGGCAACAAATCCGCTTTTTATGGGATTAAGACCCTAAATTGAAAGATCTGTCTGTAGGGCAGCTATATCTACATATAGTCTGATCTGGACCATATGCTGGTCGGATGATAGGAGGATTAACATAAGTCACTGTGTCAAATTTCAGTGAAATCGGGTAATAAATGCAGCTTTTATGGGCTTAAGACCCTTAATCGGCAGATAGGTCTATAGGACAGCTATATCTAAATTTTTACCGTTCTGAATCATATTTAGGTGTGATGACAGAATACTTGAAATATCTCACAGTTTCAAGTTTCAGTGAAATTTTGTTACAAATGCAGCTTATATGGGTTCAAGACCCAAAATCAGCAGATCGGTCTATATGGCAGCTATATCCAAATATAGTCCGATCTAAACCATATTCAAATCGGATGTCGGGAGGCTTTAAACAGTTTACTATTTCTAATTTCAACGAAATCGGATAATAAATGCGCCTGTTGCGGGCTTCAGACCCCAAACCGGCCTATTGGTCTATATGGCAGCTATATGTTAATTTGGTCCAATATAAGCCATGTTCGGTTTGAATATCTGTTTAAAATTTGATTAAATTCTGGTAAAAAATGTGGCTTTTACGTGTTTAAGACCCTAAATAGCCAGATCGGTCTATATGGCAGCTACATCCAAATATAGTTCGATTTGGCCCATTCAAGAACTTTACTTGCGTATAGAAGAATTTCGAGTCTGTGCACAATTTGAACTCAATATCTTAGTTTTTAAACACTGTAGCGTGACTACAACTGACAGACAAAAGGGCGGACAGACACACTGGCATCATTAAATCGTTTTAGAATTTTACTTTGTAGGGTCGGAAAAGGATATTTCGATGTGATGCAAACGGAACGACTAAATGAATAAACCCTATATCCCATGATGGGGGTATAAAAATCGCATTATGTAGCCTATTTCGCTGAATTTGGAGAAGTGAAAGTAAGATTCTTCGATTTCAGTACAGTTGCTTTTTGTCATATCTATGATCATGGAATATCCCATACTCATTCCAACTACACAACACAATACCACAATGAAAAATTCCCCAAGCAATAGTCCCACATACTTGAACACATGCACATGCTATCACATATACTCACACACATACATCGCACTCAAAAATTTGTACAAACATAAGTAAAATCCATATACCAGAATAAACTGCGACAGATATCTACGCACACAATGCCAATGAAACTCAAGGACATAGAACAACGCAACCGAATCACACACAAAACACACTCACGCACACTCACACACTCATATATTAATGTATATTCTCAGAGGGATAGCTAAAAAGGTTTCAAAGCCAAACAAACGGCTAGAGCAGAGAAAGCGTAAAAAGGCTGAACTGAATCTCAAGAATCTTCGCAACAGACCTTAAGCGATAAAAGGCTGAATTGGAGTAGAATCACTTGAAATTTTCAACGCGTTGTCTTATGCTCCACTAGCAGACAGCAGCAGAGGCTAAAGTGTAGAAAAGATCCCATTTCGGTATATAAATGTGTGAGTGTGTGTGAGTTTGTGTTTGCTCAACCATCTAACCAGCCCTCATCATCTCAATCTCACTATGGATACGGTTTTTATTTGTAGTTTTTGCTGAGTAATAGAAAACATCCTTAAAATATGTTTGTGTAACACATGGGTGTGTGTGTGTTTGCATTCTTGAGTTGATTCCTTTGTGCATTTTTTTCCGCTTAAGTTTTCATTATCAAACCTCAAAGTTTTTATTTTGTGTTACAAATATTTGGTGCTACCTCAAAAAGGGTGTTTAGTATGAGTATGTTGAAGATCTTCCTAGAAATCTTAGTGTACTCCGAAATTTTGCTAAAGGGGTGTTTAATGTGAACAGTGAAAAATTTAGTAGAATGTTTTGGTTGGTCTACTGTTAAAAATTAAGATTTTGTCAAGTTGATGGAAGAGCTGTTGATTGTTAAGAATATCTTCAGATTTGGAAAATTGATAGCTATGGGCCCATATACGGATAATTTGGAGTAGTCAGGCGGAAATTCAATCGAGTTATCTGCTCATACGTAGGTTAATTTGTTGGAGACATTTTTGACCGTCTGTGATCATATGGGGTATGAAAGAAGAGCCGTGTTGCCTGAAGTGGGCTCGAAGACGAACCCCTTGGATGAGTATTTGGTGACTCATGAGCCCATTCATGGGTCATTGGAAGAAAGCACTTACTGACTGGACTGCAACCATGGCGTTACCAGGAATTGATAAGTATCGAATGGTGATTATTGACAATAAGCTGAACTGGGATTCAAAATATGAAGTAAGTCTAGAGAAGAAAGGCTTTTTTGCTAGGTTTTATTTTATTATTGGGTTGCCCAAAAAGTAATTGCGGATTTTTCATATAGTCGGCGTTAACAAATTTTTTCCCAGCTTGTGACTCTGAAATTGCATTCTTTCTTCTGTCAGTTATCAGCTGTTACTTTTAGCTTGCTTTAGAAAAAAGTGTAAAAAAGTATATTTGAATAAAGTTCATTCTAAGTTTTATTAAAAATTCATTTACTTTCTTTTAAAAAATCCGCAATTACTTTTTGGGCAACCCAAAATATTTTAGGAATTTACGGCGATGGGAGAATGGATGGATTGAGGATGGGAGCAGCTCATACCATCGCGGTATAATGGAAGAGGTTTCCGATCGGATACCTGAGATGACACTTGATGTCAAGTGCGAGGCACCGCTGCCAATGCCGGAACCCTAGCGTGAGGTGGTGTGGTGCTAACGCGAAGACATCGAGTGTGAACATCTTTACCGACAGTAAAATGGCCATAAGGGCAATAACAACCAAGACGGTAATGTAACGAACAGTCTGGCAGTGTAAGAAGGAGATTAACGCCTTCTCTAAGGATGGCAATATTGGCATTGTTTGGGTGCCGGGCCATAACGGAGTAGGAGGGAATGATGAGGTAGACGATTTGGCGGTGAAGGCCAGAGGACTGCCGTCAATAAACTTGGTTAACCCGAAGCCTTTCGAATCGACGCAGTCCGAGTTAAGGGTGTGGGCGACGAATGTGCATGCAACCCTATGGAACAGCGAAACGGTCGGTAGACCGTCGAAAATCCTATGAGGGGGATCCAGATCGTGAAAAGACGAGGCTATTACTGAAAGGAAGTAAGAAGGAGATGAGTATAGCCATTGGTATCATTACGGGACACATAGGCCTATCATTACGGTGCGGCAAGTCATACCATGTGTAGGAGCATTTTTTTGTCATTCCCGGCTTTTGCGTGTAACAGATACCGGCACTTAGGTAGGGATACAATACCAGACTTGAAGCAACTTAGGGGCGTGGCATGGAAAACATTTATCCATTTTGTTTATAGCACGGAATTTCTAATTTAGATTTTCTTTTCTGTAATTGGAGCGCACAACAAGCCGACTACTGGCTACGGTGTATGTCCATAGTTGCATGGGGCGAATTAACATCCGCACCCTCTTTTCAACCTACCCTAACCCAGGATAATTTGAAAACAGGTTTAAAAATCGGTCCATTTTTAAATGTTGCTGTCATATATACCAATCTCCCGATTATACTTCTTGAGCCTTTAGAGAGCACATAATCTTTCATATGACCTTTGACAGGTGTACAAAGTTTAGTTCGACTTGGTATAAAACTTGTTATAGCTCCCGTATTTAGCCGATTTAAGCCGATTACCATACTAAAGTTATTGAGCCTCTAGGGGGCGCAATTCCATTCCGTTTTGACCGCAATTTTGTACTATGCTAAATTTTACAAATTTTTGCCCATGAAAATTCTAGTGAGGAACGGGGTCAAATATTTTGCACGATGACTTCTCCCATTGCCTCCATCAGTTGCATTTAGTATGGTTCGAATCGGTCTAAAAACAGATATAGCTCCCGTATACATCGATCTCCCGAGTATACTTCTAGAGCCTCTAGAGTGCGCAAGAATTGCGATTTGTCAGAAATTTTGTAAAAGGACTTCCTCTTACATCAGAGCTAAATATGATCCGAATCGGTCCAAAACCTAAAATTGCTCCCTTATGAACTGATTTCCTGAATATACTTTTTGAGCCTCAAGAGGGCGCTATTCGTATTTTATTATACCATCCACCATAGGATGGGGGGGTATACTAATTTCGTCATTCTGTTTGTAACTACTCGAAATATTCGTCTGAGACCCCATAAAGTATATATTGGGTTGCCCAAAAAGTAATTGCGGATTTTTCATATAGTCGGCGTTGACAAATTTTTTCACAGCTTGTGACTCTGTAATTGCATTCTTTCTTCTGTCAGTTATCAGCTGTTACTTTTAGCTAGCTTTAGTAAAAAAGTGTAAAAAAAATATATTTGATTAAAGTTCATTCTAAGTTTTATTAAAATGCATTTACTTTCTTTTAAAAAATCCGCAATTACTTTTTGGGCAACCTAATATATTCTTGATTGTTATGACATTTTAAGTTGCTAGCCATGTTCGTCCATTCGTTCGTCCGTCCTTTCGTCTGTCTGTCGAAAACACGCTAACTTTCGAAGGAGTAAAGCTAGCCGCTTGAAATTTTGCACAAATACATCTTATTAGTGTAAATCGTTTGGGATTATAAATGGGCCATATCGGTCCATGTTTTGATATAGCTGCCATATAAACCGATCTGGGGTCTTGACTTCTTGAGCCTCTAGAGGGCGCAATTTTCTTCAGATTTCATTAAAATTTTGCCCGACGTGTTTTGTTATGATATCCAACAACTGTGCCAAGTATGGTTCAAATCGGTTCATAACCTGATATAGCTGTCATATAAACCGATCTGGGGCCTTGACTTCTTGAGCCACTAGAGGTCCCAATTATTATCCGATTTGGCTGAAATTTTGTACGACTTGTTTTGTTATAATATCCAACAACTGTGCAGAGTATGGTTTAAATCGGTCCATAACCTGCTATAGCTGTCATATAAACCGATCTTGGGTCTTGACTTCTTGAGCCTCTAGAGTGCGCAATTCTTATCCAATTGGAAAGAAATTTTGCACGACGTATTTTATTATGATATCCAACAACTGTGCCAAGTATGGTTTAAATCGGTTCATAACCTGTTATGGCTGTCATATAAACCGATCTGGGGCCTTGACTTCTTGAGCCACTAGAGGTCCCAATTATTGTCCGATTTGGCTGAAATTTTGCACGACTTGTTTTGTTATGACTTTCAACTGATGTGCCAAGTATGGTTCAAAGCGGTTCATAACCTGTTATAGCTGTCATATAAACCGATCTGGGGCCTTGACTTCTTGAGCCACTAGAGGTCCCAAGTATTATATGATTTGGCTGAAATTTTGCACGACTTGTTTTGTTATAATATCCAACAACTGTGCAGAGTATGGTTTAAATCGGTCCATAACCTGCTATAGCTGTCATATAAACCGATCTTGGGTCTTGACTTCTTGAGCCTCTAGAGTGCGCAATTCTTATCCGATTGGTAAGAAATTTTGCACGACGTATTTTATTATGATATCCAACAACTGTGTCAAGTATAGTTTAAATCGGTTCATAACCTGTTATAGCTGTCATATAAACCGATCTGGGGCCTTGACTTCTTGAGCCACTAGAGGTCCCAATTATTATCCGATTTGGCTGAAATTTTGCACGACTTGTTTTGATATGACTTTCAACTGATGTCGCAAGTGTGGTTCAAATCGGTTCATAACCTGATATAGCTCCCATATAAACCGATCTGGGGTCTTAACTTCTTGAGCCTCTGCAGGTAGCAATTCCTATCCGATTTGGCTGAAATTTTGCCTGACGTTATTTGTTATGACTTTCAACAACTGTGCTAAGAATAGTTGGAATCGTTCCATAAACTGATATAGCTGCCATATAAACCGATCTGGAGTCTTGACCTGTTGAGTCTCATGGCTATTAACATATGTGTCGAATATGGTATGAATCGGTTTATAGCCTAATACAGCTACCCTATAAACCGATCTCCCTTTTGTACTTCTTCAGCCCCTAAAGTGCGCAATTCTTACTAGATTTTGCTGTAATTTTACACAATGACTTCCAAATGGTCCAAAATGAACCATAGCTTAATAGCATAGCAATTCTTTTCGTTTATCCTTTGTTTGCCTAAAAACAGATACTGTGGAAAGAGCTCGACAGATGTGATCCATGGTAGAGGGTATATAAGATTCGGCCCGGCCGAACTTAGCACGCTTTTACTTGTTATATATATGAAGATTACTGTAACTTTGATTCCTATTTTATTGCATTGACTAACCCATACTAGTCATCACTCCACTTTGCTTTTAAGTCCCCCATGAACCATATTTTAACACAAATCTAAAATTCCAAGATTTTATGTGAAGCTTTGTGATGCTGTCCTATGTTTTTCTAAGGATTTTCGTTATTTGTCGCACTGGAATTTTAAAGTAAGCGAAAATTTATGGTATGGTTTCATGGGAAATGTTTAAAGATAATTGCCGGGAGGGAAATAAAAAAAAACAATTGAAGACTAAAGGCAATCACCAAAAACAAGCCAATGAATAAACTATAGGGCGTTAAATGAAAAATCCAAAGGGTGGAACGAACGATTTTGCGATTTGATTTTTTTTTTTTAGAATAATTCATTTTCTATGACATGGTTAAGGAGTGGTTGATTATTTCGGCAAAAGAAGTCAAATCTTAGTCGCCAAAAAAGAAGTTGATTGACAGTTTTAGGATAGTAAAGGAGATGAAAAACTTTGTAACAAAAATTTTTATTCTATAAATGAATAGTTTTGCGGCCTAATTCTTAAAACTTTATGTAGCCTTAAAATAGGTCTATTTGACAGTTCCATAAATAAACCAGTAAGGAAAGGAAAAAGTCGGGCTGTGCCGACTATATAATACCCTACACCATCTAGTGAATGTAGTACCTTGTTATATGTTGAACTTATCTCGAAATCTAGTCAAACTTTAAATTGGTTACCAATTGAAATAGCAATTTAGAACCTTGTAAGATTTGCCTACCATAGGACAAAAGATTTGAATTTCCATACGTCTTTAAAAGGCCATATGGGATAAAAGATTATATGGGAGTTATATCGAAACCTATGCCAATTTTATTGACACATACTGGGACATGAAATAGAACATCTCACGCCCTATATTGTGGAGATGTGACCAAAATTGTGGATTTTACTGCCTTAAAAGTCCATATCGGATGAAATATACACATGGGAGCAATATATAAATTAGGTCCGATTTTAATGAAATTTTGCGCAGGTATTAGAACGTCAATTTAAACGTCTCATGCAAAAACGACGAAAATTGTGGCTTCTACAGCCTTAAACGTCCATATCGGATGAACGATATATTTGAGAGCTATATCTAAATCTAAACCGATTTTGATGAAATTTTGCAGATTTGTTGTGATCAGTAACAAAACAGTCTGTGCCAAGTTTTGTGTAGATCGGTTGAAAATTTTAGCTACTACGGCCATTTAGGTGCAAATCGGGCGATACATATATATGGGAGCTATATCTTAATCTGAAACGATTTGTATGAAATTTTGCACACATATGGAGACATCAAATAAAACACTCCGTGCAAAATTTTGTTAAGATCGGTGAAAAATTGTGCCTTCTACAGCCTTAAAAGACCATATCGGTTGAACGATATATATGGGAGCTATATCTAAATCTGATCCGATTTTAATTAAAGTTTGCACATATATGGAGACTTCACAAAAACGACTCCACGCCAAAATTGGTGAAGATCGGACCAAAATTGTGGCTTCTACAGCCCTAATAGCTCAAATCGGATGAAAGATATATATGGGAGCTATATCTAAATCTGAACCGATTTTAATGAAATATTCCCGATAAGTTAAGATCAGCAACAAAACAGTCCGTGCCATGTTTTGTGCAGATCGGTTGAAAAATGTAGCTACTACGGCCATTTAAGTGCAAATCGGGGGATATATATATATGGAAGCTATATCTTAATCTGAAACGGTTTTTATGAAATTTTGCACACATATCGTGACATCAAATAAAACACCCCATGCCAAATTTTGTTAAGGTCGGTGAAAAATTGTGGCTTCTACAGCCTTAAACGGCCATATCGGATGAAAGATATATATGGGAGCTATATCTAAATCTGAACCGATTTTCATGAAATTTTCTGCACATATTAGGACGTCAAATAAAACACCTCGGGCAAAATATTTTAAAGATCAGACTAAAACGGTGGCTTCTACAGCCTTAAACGGCCATATCGGATTACAGATATATATGGGAGCTATATCCAAATCGGAACCGATTTTTATGAAATTTTGCACACATATGTAGACCTCCAATAAAATAGCCAATGCCAAATTTTGTAAAGATCGAACAAAAGTTGTGGCTTCTATTGTCTTAAAAACACATATCGGATGAAAGATATATATGGGAGCTATATCTAAATCTTAACCGATTTTTTTCAAAATCAATAGCGTTTGTCCTTGGGCCAAGAAAATGGCATGAGCAAAATTTCGTGACAATTGGACAACAAAAACGACCTGCACTTTGATTAAAAGAATATATGGACTCACAGACGGACATGGCTAAATCGAATCAGAAAGTGATTCTGAGTCGATCGGTATACTTATCAATGGGTCTAGCTCTTCTCCTTCTTAGCACTGCAAACAAATGCACAAATCTATAATACCCTGTTCCACAGTGGTGGTGTAGGGTATAAACATGTTAAATAAATTAAGTTTTGTGAATAATGCCGTTAGTCTGTATGGGTCTTTTCATTCCCGCCTATTGGAACAACAGAAGGAATATGCCTTCAGGTTCCTCCCCTTGGACTAGCTCAACTACTTTACAAAGTCTAATATTTATATCTATACTTATCAGTAATCTTGACGAAGTGGCTTGCATATGCCTAGAAGCCTAACCAGAGATTCCAGTTTCCCAAAAAAAAATTTTTTTGACGATATATCTGTTGGTGGTTTGGAGACTTATTTCAATATTAAAATAATTCTTAAGATGATTTAATATTTTGATTGATATTCTTGAATCAATCCCCTTCCCGGACAGAATGGCTCATATTTTTATTTAAATAAAAGTTCATTTCTTCACATCTATCAAAATCACACGCATTCACGTACAAAAACACACACACACACACACCCACACACCTACAAGAAGAGAATGACTTTTAACCGGAAGATGAAATGACACAGCCCATGGGAGTTGTCGTTATTGGGGTTATTGTTATTGTTGCCACTGTTCGTTTTTGTTTTTGGACCTTTCGTAATAAACTACGTGATCTCACGCAAACTTGCGTTGTAGAAATTCTTTATGAACCTTAGAAAATATAGAAACAACAGCAACAAGAACGACAACAACAGTCAAGCAATACAGTACGGGTAACTTTAAAAGATTGAGACATACAATGAAACCTACAGAAAGCCCATCAACCTACCTATTGGAATAACGTGATTAGGTAGTGCAACTTTCAGAAGCTATGGACTGTGGCCTATAATTCTATAAATTTTTTGCATTTTAAAAAGAAGGCTCAGAAACTTTAATCTGTCGCTATTGTGATATAGGTTAAGCTGGGTTAGGTAACAGTAGCAGTCTACTTTCTAAGCAGGCGTGAGTCCATTTTTGTCCATTGTAGCTATATACCGCGACTTACTACCGACTCACAACCATCGGGACGACCTTTAGGTTAGGTTAGGTTGAAAAGAGGGTGCATATATTGATCCACCCAATGTTACTATGGACGGACATAATTGGCTCAGAAACTCTAATCTGTCGCTATTGTGGTATAGATAACGTTAGGTTAGGTAACTGTGGCAGTCTACCTTCTAAGCAGGCGTGAGTCCATTTTTGTCCATTGCGATACCACAATAGCTATACACCGCGACTCACTACCGACTCACAACCATCGGGACGACCTATACGTTAGGTTAGGTTGAAAAGAGGGTGCAGATATTAATCCACCCCATGCCACTAAGGGCATACACCTAAGCCATTAATTGACTTGTTGTGCGCTCTAAAAACTATAAAGTTACCTCTAAAAAGAAAAAGCATGCTAATTTCGGCCGGGCAGAATCTTATATACCCTCCACCATGGATTGCATTTGTCGAGTTCTTTTCCCGGCATCTCTTCTTAGGCAAAAAAAAAAAGGATAAAAGAAAAGATTTGCTCTGCTATTAGAGCGATATCAAGATAATGTCCGGTTTGGACCACAATTAAATTATATGTAGGAGACCTGTGTAAAATGTCAGCCAATTTGAATATGAATTTCGGACTTTGGGGGCTCAAGAAGAAAAATAGAGAGATCGATTTATATGGGAGCTGTATCGGGCTATAGACAGATTCAGACCATAATAAATACGTATGTTAATGGTCATGAGAGGATCCGTCGTACAAAATTTCAGGCAAATCAGATAATAATTGCGAGCTCTAAAGGCTCCAGAAGTCAAGACCCCAGATCGGTTTTTATGACAGCTATATCAGGATATAAACCGATTTGAACCATACTTCACACAGTCGTTGGATATCATAACAAAACACGTCATCCAAAATTGCATTCCAATCGGATAAGAATTGCGCACTCTAGAGGCTCAAGAAGTCAAAATCCCAGATCGGTTTATATGCCAGCTATATCAGGTTATGAACCGATTTAAAACTTATTCGGCACAGTTGTTGAAAGTCATAATTAAATACGTCATGCTAAATTTCAGCCAAATCGGATAGAAATTTCGCCCTCTAGAGGCTCAAGAAGTCAAGTCCCCAGATCTGTTTATATGACAGCTATAACAGGCTATAAACCGATTTGAACCTTATTTGACAAAGTTGTTGGATATCATAACAAAACACCAAAATTTCAGCCAAATCGGATAAGAATTGCGTCCTCTAGTGGCTCAAGAAGTCCTGATTTAAGATCGGTTTATATGGGAGCTATATCAGGTTATGAATCGATTTGATACTTGGCACATTTATTGGAAGTCATGACGAAACACGTCGTGTAAAATTTTAGGCAAATCTGATAGGAATTGTGCCCTCTAGAAGCTCAAGAAGTCAAGTCCCCAGATCGGTTTATACGACAGCTGAATCAGGTTATTTGCCTATTTGAACCATACTTGGCACAGTCGTTGAATATCATAACAAAATACTTCGTGCAAAATTTCATTCAAATCGGATAAAAATTGCGCCCTCTAGAGGCTCAAGAAGTCAAGACCCAAAATCGGTTAATATGCCAGCTATATCAAATTATTGACCGATTTGAACCTAATTTATCAAAGTTGTTGGAAGTCATAGCAAAACACTTCGTGCAAAATTTTATTCCAATCGGATAAGAATTGTGTCCTCTATTGGCTCAAGATGTCCAGATTCAAGATCGGTTTATATGGCAGCTATATCGGGTTATGAAACCGATTTGAACCATACTAGGCACAGTTGTTGGATATCATAACAAAACACTTCGTACAAAATTTCATTCAAATCGGATAAGAATTGCACCCTCTAGAGGCTCAAGAAGTCAAGACCCAAAATCGATTTATATGGCAGCTATATCAGGTTATGGACCGATTTGAACCTAATTTAGCACAGTTGTTGGAAGTTATAGCAAAACACTTCGTGCAAAATTTTATTCAAATCGGATAAGCCTGATCTTGAGCCTGTAAAGGCTCAAGAAGTCAAGATCCCAAATCGGTTTATATGACAGTTATATCAGGTTATGAACCGATTTGAACTTTATTTGACACAGTTGTCGAAAGTCATAATAAAATACTTCATGCAAAATTTCATCAAAATCGGATAGGAATTGCGCCCTCTAGAAGCTCAAGAAGTCAAGTCCCCAGATCGGTTTATATGGCAGCTATATGAGGTTATAAACCGATTTGATTCATATTTGGCACAGTTATTGGAAGCCATAACAAACAACTTCATGCAAAATTTCAGCCAAATCGGATAAAAATTGCGCCCTCAAGAAATCAAGACCCAAAATCGGTTTATATGACAGCTATATCAGTTTATTGACTGATTTAAACCATATTTGGCACAGTGGTTGGATATCATAACAAAACACTATGTGCAAAAGTTCATTCCAATCGGATAAAAATTCCGCCCTCTAGAGGCTCAAGAAATCAAAACCCAAGATAGGTTTATATGGCAGCTATATCAAAACATGGACCGATATGGCCCATTTACAATCCCAACCGACCTACACTAATAATAAGTATTTGTGCAAAATTTTCAAACGGCTAGCTTTACTCCTTCGAAAGTTAGGGTGCTTTCGACAGACAGACAGACGGACGGACAGACGGACGGACATGGCTACATCGACATAAAATTTCACGACGATCAGGAATATATATACTTTATGGGGTCTCAGGTGAGTATTTCGAGTAGTTACGAACCGAATGACGA
This sequence comes from Stomoxys calcitrans, assembly GCF_963082655.1. Lineage (NCBI taxonomy): Eukaryota > Metazoa > Arthropoda > Insecta > Diptera > Muscidae > Stomoxys > Stomoxys calcitrans. The sequence continues at coordinate 166,949,351 of NC_081555.1, read as the reverse complement.
AATTAGTATACCAACATCCTTTGGTGGAGGGTATAAAAAGAAAATTTTAAGTTAGGAATTTCGTGCTACTTACAAAATTGTTAATTGTTTTCAATCCTCTAAGTTGGCTCATGTCTGGTATTGTGTCTCCACCTAAGTGCCGGTATCTGTTAGACGCGAAAGCCGGGCAATGACAAAGGAAGTGCTCCAACGTCTCATCATCTTCCCCGCATGCCCTATACAAGCTATGAATTGCCGCACCAATTTTACATAAGTGAGCTCGTAGTGCTATGTGTCCCGTTACAATACGAATAGCTATACTGACCTCCTTCTTGCTTTCGTTCTGTAATAGCCTCGTCTTTTCACGATCTGGATCCCCCCATAGGATTTTCGCCGTCCTACCGACCGTTTCGCTGTTCCACAATGTTGCATGCGGATTCGTCGCACACTCCCTTAACTCGGACTGCGTCGACCCGAAAGGCTTCAGGTTAACCCAGTTTCTCGACGGCAGTTCTTTGGCTTTATTCACGGCAGTCCAAAAAGACACTTTCCAAATTCATCAAAATCGGAGGAAAAATGCTCCTTTTATGAGATCAATACTCCATATCGGGAGGTCGGTCTATATGGCAGCTATATCCAAATATGGTCCGATTTGGACAGGAATGGGTAGGGGTCTACCAGAATACGCTGTGCCAAATTTCATCGAATTCGGGTAATAAATGGATCTTTTATGGCTTCAATACCATATATCGGGAGATTGGGCGGTTGGTCTAAGGGCAGCTATATCCAAATATAGTCCGATCTGAACCACGCATCACAGAAATGGGTAGGGGTCTACCAGAACTCACTGTGCAAAATTTCATCGAAATCGGGTGAAAAATGACCGGTCTATATAGCGGCTATATATAATTAAAATCCGATTTTATGAGATCAGAAGATCAGGTTTATATATTGCGAAAACGAAATCGTTAAAATTGTTTGGAAAATATTTTTATGCTCAAGATATCTGAAAAATTATAAATAGCCAGCTTTTGGGTATAAATGGGTAAATACTCAGGTATTTACCCAATTTACCGGGTAAATACCTTTTGGGTATTTACCCTTCTCCCATCTCTATTTAGTCCTAGAATTCAAAAACATCAAATTCTTCAGAATTTCTCGCAATCTTTTCTTGCCCACTGTACTTTTTATACAACCTTACAGTATTACCTGCTTATATTGGCCTTAAGAATGGAAGTAGTAGGAATGCTTGACTTTAGGCTTATGATTTGAAGAACCATGCTCAACATACAACACTATCCTCTGGGACTTCCAAAGGCATATGAGGGCTCTTGTAGAGTTTTTTTCTATTCAAATGCACGAATAGAGTGTGTGTGGTAACCATGAGTGGGCGTGTGGTATTAACTGAAATAAATGCATTCTAAGGTTTTGCTTGTCGTTTCGGCATTGCGTGCTTCCATTAAAAAATGACACCTTACCGTAATGTTTAGTTAAGGTATGACTTACACACTTGGTAGGGGGGGAAAAGGAAATCAGCAGCAAATACGTCTACATTTGAGATGTAATAAATTTATGTTGGGAGGACTTCGCAGTTTGAAGTTGAGTATAGTTTGTGTTGTAGCTTGCATTTCACTTGTACACGTACCTATGGCAGAAAACTAAATAAGCAACTCCAACTCTAAACTTACACGAAAAATATTTACTTACTTTTTCACTGCGACACCTTTGACATAAACATGGCCATATCTAGACATTGAAGCATGTGAGCATACTCTTAGGTATGGTGATTGAACAAAAGCGTTATTCATTCTTCGGACAAGGGAAGTATACAATTTTGTGGAAATGAAGAAAAGAAGAGAAGTTTGACTGAATCCTATATTCCCTCAATCTTAATGATATATCTTGTTCTAGATATTTAAAATTATTTCGATCATAGTAAAAATATGCTCCAGATTTTAAATAGGAAGATCGGTTCATGTGGTTAATATATCCAAATATGGTCCAATATAGAGGAGTGTACTATACAGATGTAGAGGATTTTAATAGAACCCACATTTTAAGGAAATAAAATAAAAACCAATAAGGAAGGGAAAAAGTCGGGCGGTGCCGACTGTATAAAACCGTACACCTACCCTATAGGTACAAAGTGGTAGCTATATCTAATTCTGAACCGATTTAGAACATACTTCTCAGATACTGAGGTAGTCGTCGAGGAAAGCGTTGTGCAAAATGTTGGCAAGATTGGTCAATAAATGCGCTTGCAGTGTCTCTTGGAGTGAAAATCGGGCGATATACATATATGACAGCTATATCTAAATCTGAACCGATTTCTATGAAATTCACCAGTAATGTCGAGAGTCATGGGAAAATCCCTCCTGCCAAATTTCGAGAGTATCGGTTAACAGATGAGAACTTTATTGCAATATTTCTCAAAATCGGACGAACATATATATGGGAACTATATCTAAATCTGAACCGATTTCCAACCAATGTCTCAGATATTGTGGTTGTCGTCGAGGAAAGTGTTGTACAAAATTTTGGCAAGATTGGTCGATAAATGAGCGACAGTGGTTCTAGGAGTGAAAATCGGGCGATAAATATATAATGAGAGCTTTATCCAAATCTTAACCGATTTCTAAGAAATTCACCAGAGATGTCGAGAGTCATGAGAAAATCTTTCCTGCCAAATTTCAAGAGAATCGGTTAACAAATTACCACATTACTGCAATATTAGTCCAAATCGGACAAACATATATATGGCGAGCTATATCCAAATCTGAACCGATTTTTTCAAAAAGCATGCTTTCGATAGACAGACGGACGGACAGACAGACGGTAATGGCAAGATCGAAGTAAAATGTTATGACAATCCGTAATATATATTCTATGGGGTCTTAGATGCATATTTTGATTACAAACAGAATGACGAAATTAGTATACCCCCATCCTGTGGTGGAGGGTACGAAAACTTACAGGAAGTTGCCATTAGTAAGCGAACATCTAAGTCTTTAAATCGAGATATCGGTCTATATGACAGCTATATGCAAATCTTAATCGATCTAGACTAAATTGCAGAAATATATTGAGGGGTTTAACTTAATCCTCTGTCCCAAATTTTGGCAAAATCGGACAATTAATGCGCCTTTAATGGGCCGGATAAGAAATGTGGCTTTTATGGGCCTAAGATCCTAAATCGGAGGAAATTGACGAAGAATGTCGAAGGACCTAACACAACTCACTGTCCCAAATTTCAGCAAAATCGGATAATAAATGTGGCTTTTATGGGCCTAAGACCCTTAATCGGAAGATCGGTCTATATGGCAGCTATATCCAAATCTGAACCGATCTGCGCCAAATTGACGAAGGATGCCGAAGAGCCTAACAAAACTCACTGTCCCAAATTTCGGTAATAAATGTGACTTTAATGGGCCTAAGACCCTAAATCGGAGGATCGGTCTATATGACAGCTATATCCAAATCTGAACCGATCTGAGTCAAATTGACGAAGAATGTCGAAGGGCATAAAACAACTCACTGTCCTAAATTTCAGCAAAATCGGATAATAAATGTGGCTTTTATGGGCCTAAGACCCTAAATCGGAGGATCGGTCTATATTGGCAGCTATATCCAAATCTGAACCGATCTGAGCAAAATTGACTAAGAATGTCGAAGGACAAAATCGGATATTAAATGTGGCTTTTATGGGCCTAAGACCCTAAATAGGAGGATCGGTCTATATGGCAGCTATATCCAAATCTGGACCGATCTGAGTCAAATTGACGAAGTATGTCTTAGGGCCTAACACAAGTCTCTGTCCCGAATTTCGGCAAAAGTGGATAATAAATGTGGCTTTTATAGGCCTGAGACACTAAATCGGAGGATCGGTCTATATGGGGGCTATATCAAGACATGGTCCGATATAGCCCATCTTCGAACTGAACCTGCTTATGGACAAAAAAAGAATATGTGCAAAGTTTCAGCTCAATATCTCTATTTTTGAAGACTGTAGCGTGATTTCAACAGACAGAGGGACGGACATGTCTACATCGTCTTAGATTTTTAAGCTGATATAGGGTCGGAAAGGGATATTTTGATGTGTTGCAAACGGAATGACAACCCTTCCTTGTGGGTATAAAAACACGAAAAGAGACAGTTTTTAAGAAATCGAAATATCTTCGACCGTTTTTTATTTCCGTAATTTATTTAGCCGTTCCCTTCTGCTTTTCCAATCATTCTTTCCCCTCCCTCGTGGTAGGCTCCTTCACATGCAAATCATTCGTGAACAGCTACATAGACGTATACTGTGCATGCGTAGTTTTGCACATCGAGTGCTGTGTACTCCAACAGGTTTTTGCTATGCCAACAAATTAAGATGAATCCCTAATAAATTGCCAACGTTGACAACTCACCTTAAATCAACGTGTCTGTCAATTCTGTTTGAGTTATAATTGAGGAACATGTTCTGTAGGAGTAGGCGGCAGGCGGCTGGCTACAGGCATGGCGCCAAGGGCCAACTCGTGTTGTAGGTGTCACACGCTTAACGTCATGGCTGTGGCGTTGTTTCGATGGTTGTTTGCCGCTATGCGTATCTTTCTATCCCTTTGCGTTTGGGTTTTGCTATTTTGTCAGAGAAGATAAGACACCATAACTTATTTGCTTGGGTCCTTCACAATAGCAAGATGATGAGTTTACCTTTGTCTAGGGGTGTGTATGCTTCTGTTTACATGTCCTTGTTATTGACAGGCACAAGAATTGTTATGCGGTTGCTTGTCTATGGTCCTTGTTGTCTCTGTAGAAATAATTTATTTCATTATTTTCAACTGAAGTAGTTTTTGTGTAGCTTCCTCTCCCACTGCGTCCTCTTCATCTGTTTGCGTATGTCATTTTGATGAATAGTAATCACAACTTCGAAAAGTTTGAATTAAATAAGTTTGCCTTCTGATTAAGGGAGGAATAGTTAGGCACAGACCCATATGAGTCATGCCAAGTTAGATATGGTTGAAAGTATGTAACAAACACCAGTAGGGAAAGGCTAAAGTCGGGCGGTGCCGACTTTATAATACCCTACACCTACCCTATAGGTACAAAGTGTGAGCTATATCTAATTATGAACCACTTTGATGGACCTCGGCGGATCTATTCAGATCCGTAGGAAATTTAGAGCAAATATGTTCGAACTGTAGTAACTAAGCTTAACAAATGACAACATTTTTGCAAATTGCTCAAAACCTGGCGAACATATATATGGGAGCCATATCTAAATCTGAACCGATTTCGACCAAACTACATAGATTACAACTACATAGTTGTCGAGCAAAGCGCTGAGCAAAATGTTGGCAAGATTCTTTAATAAATGAGCTTGCAGTGGCTCTAGAAGTGAAAATCGAGCGATATACGTATATGACAGCTATATCGAAATCTACACCGATTTCTATGAAGTTCACCAATAATGTTCTGAGTCATAAGAAAATCCTTCCTGCCAAATTTCGAGAAAATCATTAAACAAATGAGCACTTTACTGCAATATTTCTCAAAATTGGCTGAATATATATATGATAGCTATATCTAAATCTGAACCGATTTCGACCAAACTCTATAGATAGTCATTGAGGAAAGAGGAAGATTTTCAATAAATGCGCTTGCAGTGGCTTCAGGGGTGAATATCGAGCGTAATATATATGGCAGCTGAACCGATTCTTATGAAATTCGCAAGTAATGTCGAAAGTCAAAAGAACATTCTTCTTGCGAAATTTCGAGAGACTCGGTTAACAAATGACCAGTTTATTGCAATATTTTTCAATATGGAAGCTATATTCAAATCTGAACCGATTTTTTTCAATTTCATTAAAATTCGTTTCTTTTACACTTTTTTTCTAAAGCAAGCTAAAAGCAACAGCTGATAACCGACAGAAGAAAGAATGCAATTACAGGGTCACAAGCTGTGAAATAATTCGTCAACGCCGACTATATGAAAAATCCGCAATTACTTTTTGGGCAACCCATATGTGCCAAATTTGAAGACTATCGGATGAAAATTGCGACCTGTAGTTTGTACTCAAATTAAAATAGAAAGACGGACAGACAGACGGACAAACAGACAGAAGAACATGTCTAAATCGAATCAGAAAGTTATTCTTAGTCGATGGGTATGCGCACCAATGGGTCTATCTCTCTTCCATCTGGGTGTTACAAACAAACAAACTAAGCTATAATGCCCTGTACCACAGTAGTGGTGTAGGGTATACAATACATACGAGCTAAAGGCGGACTATGAGTACTTCTTACTTCTAAGGCGAACAAGTAAAAAGGCGTTAAGATCGGCCGTGCCGAACTTTGGATACCCATCCGCTGAAAATTGCTTACCTTATGTCCCATATCAGCTATATCGAAATATGTTCCGAATTGGACCAAATACTAATAAGTACAAGTCATTATTCAATTGTGTATAGCAAAATATTGATCTCTTTAGTAGCTTTATCTGAAAATAAACCGATCTGAACTATATACGATACGGATGTCGAAAAGCCTAAAATTTCAATGTAATCGGATTATAAATGCGCCTTTTATAGGGCCAAGACTTAAAAATTCGAGATACCGGTCTATATGGCAACTATATTCCAATCAAGACCGATCTAAGCCAAGTTGTAGAAAGATGTCGAAGGGTCTAACACTACTCACTGTCCCAAATTTCGGTGACATCGGACAATAAATACGACTTTTATGGGCCCAAAACCTTAAATCGAGAGATCGGCGTATATGGCAGCTACAGCGGTCAAAAAAAGTATTCATCATTAGCAAAATTGATAATAAATTCACTTATTTTGGGTAATTGAAGAAAATTTAAAGTAAACAAATAATGCAGTTTTATGCAATAGTTTATTTTTCGTAATATGTTTTAAAATAAATTCAAAAAATAAATTTGATTAGCGCAAAAAATGCAATTTTATATAATAACACCAAAAACAGAACAAAAAAAGTATTCATCATTGATGTGCTATCATCAAAGTCAAATTCAAATATTATTTGGGAATCCCCCTTTTCTGTTTTATTTAGTAAAGGAGGCTTTGCCCTTGACAGCAAATATTTAATTTCATTGAAAATATAGTTTTTGTCAAAATGGGTCGTAAGCAAAACGAGGTTTCTGATGAGGTAAAAGTTTTGATAATAAAACACCACAGGAATGGTTTAACTCAAAAAACTATCAGTGAAATATTAAATAGACCACGATCTACTATACAATCCATCATCAGAAAGTGGACAGAAACGAAAACTGTTGACAATAAACCAAGATCTGGTCGACCAAAAGCACTTTCAGTTGGAGATGTGCGTTGGCTAGTGCGGCAAGTTCAGAAAACTCCGAAGACAAATGCGACCATTCTTCGTAAAAACACTATGGAATATTTAGGGAAGGAAGTTACTACACAAACAATTCGAAATACACTCAAAAGGCACAGTTACAGAGGAAGAACTGCACGTAAGAAGCCCTTTATAAATAAAATAAACCGAGTGAAAAGGCTAAACTTCGCAAAAATGTATGTAAAACAGCCCGAATCATTTTGGAAAACAGTCATTTTTGCAGACGAGAGCAAGTTTAATCTTTTTGGGTGCGATGGAAAGGTCATAGTGTACAGAAAACCAAATACAGAGCTTGAAGAACGAAACACAGTTGCTACTGTAAAACATGGTGGAGGTGGTTTAATGGTTTGGGGGTGTATGGCGGCTTCAGGAGCGGGAAATCTTGAAATTATTAATGGAGTAATGGATCATAAGTATTACATTGACATTTTAAAGAGGAATTTAAAAGATAGTGCTGTAAAACTTGGGCTTGGTAATAACTTTCAATATTATCAAGATAATGACCCCAAACATTCTGCTTTAAATACCAAGATGTGGATGCTGTATAACTGCCCCAAAGTCATTAAAACTCCTCCTCAAAGTCCCGACTTGAACCCAATTGAACATCTTTGGGAACATCTCGAACGCAAATTGAGAACGCGCAATTTTTCGAGCAAGAGTCAAATGCAACAGGTGATAATGGAGGAATGGACTAATATAGACCAAAATATAAACGCTAAATTAGTCCAATCGATGTCAAACCGTTTAAAAGAAGTTATAAGACGCGGTGGTCGAATAACAAAGTATTAATTTTTTTAAATTATGTTATTTATTTTTTTGTTTTTTTGCAATGATGAATACTTTTTTTGTTTAATTTTTTGTGTTCAGCTGTAAAATGGCCCTTTTTGTTCCAATAAATACTATTTTTTTCTTTAAAAACAATGAAATTGTGTACATATATATCACACAAGCACTACTGCATCATTAGTTTAATATGTTTTTATTCCAATTGTCTTTTGTAGACTTATTAAAAAAAAAAACATTGAATGATGAATACTTTTTTTGACCGCTGTATATCCAAATCTGGAACGACCTGTGCTAATACATGTCGAGGGGCTTAATTTTACTCACTGTGCCAAATTTCGGTGACATCGGACAATAAATGCGCCTTTTAGGGGCCTAAAACCTTAAATCGAGAGATCGGACTATATGGCAGCTATATCGAAATCTGAACCGATCTACTGCAAGTTGAAGAAGGATATCGAGGAATTTAACTTAACTCACTGTCCCAAATTTCGGCGACATCGGTCAATAAATGTGGCTTTTATGGCCTATTATGGTCCCAAAACCTTAAATCAAGAGATCGGTCTATATGGCAGCTATATCCAAATCTGGGCCGATCTGAGCCAAAATTTCAAATTTCAGCAAAATCGGATAATAAATGTGGCTTTTATGGCCCTGAGAGCCTAAATTGGCGGATCGGTCTATATGACATCTATATCCAAATCCGGACCGATCTGGGCCAAATTAACGAAGGATGTTGAAGAGCCTAACACCACTCTTTGTCCCAAATTTAAGCAAAATCGGATAATAAATGTGGCTTTTAAGGGCCTAAGACCTTAAATCGCCGAATCAGTCTATATGGGGTCTATATCAAGATATAGTCCGATATAGCCCATCATCGAACTTAACCTGCTTGTGGACAAAAAAAGAACCTGTGCAAAGTTTCAGCTCAATATCACAATTTTTAATGACTGTAGGATGATTTCAACAGACAGACGGACACACGGACGGACAGACGGATGAACATGGATAGATCGTCTTAGATTTTTACGCTGATCAAGAATATATATACCTTATAGGGACGGAAATTGATATTTCGATGTATAGCAAACTGAATGACAAAATGAATATACCCCCATCCTTCGGTGTAGGTATAAAAAAAAAATAAAATACAAAATTCTGTAAGTGTGGCAAACTGCTGGGGGAGGAGGAAGATGCACAGCAAATCTTTTTATGCCCACCTCTATAGGATAGAAGGTATGTTCAATTGATCATTCCGTTTGGAACATATCGAAGTATCAATTTCCGACCCTACAAACTATCTGTATTGTGGATGGTCGTAAAATTCTAAGACTATTAAACGATGTCCGCGTGTCTGTCCATCCGTCGGTTGTAATCACTCTGCAGCCTTCAAAAATTTAAGGTATTGAGCTGAAACTAGGCACAGGTAAGTATTATTGATGCACGCTGGTTCTTGAACGGGCCAAATCGGACCATATTTGGATACAGCTGTTATATAGACCGATCTGCCGATAAAGCGTCTGAGCCCCATAAATGCTTTACTTTTTGTACGATTTCGCTGAAATTTGAAACTGTGAGTTGCCTTAAGCCTTGCGAGATCCGACAAAAATATGGTTTAGATCGAACTATATTTGAATATAGCTGCTATATAGACCGATCTGCCGATAAAGGGTCTGGAACCAATAAAAGCTTTGTTTATTACCTGATTTTGCAGAAATTGGAAACAATGAGTTATTTTAGACCTCCCGACATCCGACCCAAATATGGTTCAGATCGGACTATATTTGGATATAGCTGCGATATAGACCGATCTGAAGATAAAGAGTCGGAAGCCCATAAAAGCTTTGTTTTTTATCCGATTTCGCTGAAATTTGAAACAGTGAGTTGCTTTAAGCCTCCCGCCATCCGAAATCCGACTTGAATATGGTTCCGATCGACAATATTTAGATATAGTTGCCATATTGACCGATCTGCCGATTGAGGGTCTGGAACCCATAATAGCGGCATTTATTACCCGATTTCGCTGAAATTTGATACAGTGAGTTATTTTAAGCCTCCCAACATCCGACCAAAATATGGTTCAGATCGAATTATATCTGGATATAGCTGCCATATAGACCGATCTTCCGATAAAGGGTCTGAAGCCCATAAAAGCTTTATTTATTGCCCGATTTCGCTGAAATTTCAAACAGTGAATTGCTTTAAGCTTCCCGACCTACGACCCAAATATGAATTAGATCAGACTATATAGAGATAGCCGTCATATAGACCGATCTTCTAGTTTTGAGTCTTAATCCTATAAAAGCGGATTTCTTGCCTGATTTCGCTGAAACTGTTATTTGTTCTCGGGACCTAAATAAGATATGATCTAGACCAGCCCCTATTTAGACATAACTATGGATATATTGTGGGGTTTTATAGTGGGGTTATATTAAAATAGGATATATCCTTGGTGTTGGATATCCAAAGTTCGGCACGGCCGAACTTAATTCGTTATACCCTACACCACCACTGTGGTAGAGGGTATCATAGATTTGTGCATTTGTTTTCAAAGCTAAGAAGGAGAAGAGCTAGTCCCATTGATAAGTATACCGATCGACTCAGAATCACTTTCTGATTCGATTTAGCCATGTCCGTCTGTGAGTCCATATATTCTTGTAATCAAAGTGCAGATCGTATTTGTTGTCCAATCATCACGAAATTTTGCATTTATCACTTTTTTCGCTCAAGGACTAAAGCCATTGATTTTGGTAAAAATTGGTTCAGATTTAGATATAGCTTCCATATATATCCTTCATCCGATATGTCTATTTAGGACTCTAGAAGCCACAATTTTAGTCCGATCTTTACAAAATTTGGCACTGGGTATTTCATTGGAGGTCTACACATGTGTGCAAAATTTCATAAATATCGGTCCAGATTTAGATATAGCTCCCATATATATCTTTCATCCGATATGGACTTTTAAGGCTGTAGAAGCCACAGTTTTCTTCCGATCTTTAAAATATTTTGCGCGCGGTATTTTATTTGACGCCCTAATATGTGCGGAAAATTTCATGAAAATCGGTCCTGATTTAGATATAGCTCCTAAATATATCTTTCATCCGATATGGACTTTTATGGCTGTAGAAGCCACAATTTTGGTCCGATCTTTAAAATATTTTGCGCGAGGTATTTTATTTAACGTCCTAATATGTGCGAAAAATTTCATGAGAATCGGTCCAGATTTAGATATAGCTCCCATATATATCTTTCATCCGATATGGCCTTTTAAAGCTGTAGAAACCACAAATCTTTACAATATTTGGCATGGGGTGTTTTATTTAACGTTTCCATATGTATGCGAAATTTCATAAAAATCGGACCAGATTTAGATATAGCTCCCATATATAGGTATCGCCCGATTTGTACTTAAATGGCCGTAGTAGCTACAGTTTTCAACCGATCTGCACAAAATTTGGCATGGATTGTTTTGTTACTGATCTTATCATATCTGCAAGGTTTCATCAAAATCGGTTCATATTTAGATATAGCTTCCATATATATGTATCGCCTGATTTTTACTTAAATTACCGTAGTAGCTACAATTTTCAACCGATATGCACAAAATTTGGAACGGGTTGTTTTATTGCTGATCCTAACATATCTGCGAAATTTCATTAAAATCGATTTAGATTTGGATATAGCTCCCATATATATGTATCGCCCGATTTTTATTTAAATGGCCGTAGTAGCTACAATTTTCAACCGATTTACACAAAATATTGCACGGGTTGTTTTCTTGCTGATCCTTACATATCTGTAAGATTTCATCAAAATCGGTTCAGATTTAGACATAGCTCCCATATATACATATCGCCTGATTGACCCTTAAATGGCCGTAGTAGCTACAATTTTCAACCTATCTGCACAAGATTGGACACGGATAGTTTCGTTACTTATCCTTACATATCTGCAAGATTTCATCAAAATCGGTTCAGATTTAGACATAGCACCCATATATATGTATCGCCCGATTTTTACTTAAATGCCCGTAGTAGGTAAAATTTTCAAACGATCTGCATAAAATTTGGTATGGATTGTTTTGTTACTGATTTTATTACATCTGCGAAATTTCATCAAAATCAGTTCAGATTTAGATATAGCTCCCATATATATGTATCGCCAGATTTGCAGTTATATGGCCGTAGTAACAACAATTTTCAACCGATCTGCACAAAATTGGACACGAACACTTATGTTACTAATTCTAACATACCTGCCAGATTTCATCAAATTCGGTTCAGATTTAGATATAGCTCCCATATATAGGTATCGCCTGATTTTTACTTAAAAATCCGTAGTAGCTACAATTTTCACCCGATTTACACAAAATATTGCACGGGTTGTTTTCTTTCTGATCCTTACATATCTGCAAAATTTCATCAAAATCGGTTCAGATTTAGACATAGCTCCCATATATATGTATCGCCCGATTTTTACTCAAATGGCCGTAGTAGCTACAATTTTCAACCGATCTGCACAAAATTTGGTATGGATTGTTTTGTTACTGATTTTATTATATCTGCGAAATTTCATCAAAATCAGTTCAGATTTAGATATAGCTCCCATATATATGTATCGCCAGAATTGCAGTTATATGGCCGTAGTAATAACAATTTTCAAACGATCTGTTTGGAAATCGGTTCAGATTTAGATATAGCTCTCAAATACATCTATATTTATGTATTGCCCGAATTTATAATTGTAGGGTAGGTGTAGGGTATTATATAGTCGGCTCCGCGCGACTTTTGCCTTTCCTTACAGGTTTGTTTTATGTTCTATATTTACCTGGCATTTATCTTGAATTGTAATGTAGTTACTTCTTCCAACACTTTCAAACATCTATCTTTTGGATTCCTCACATATTGTCGGGATGGGTCACCATGTCCATCGTTGAGGTGAGGCATTCCCCTAAGTTATTTACCCCCTCTCTCCATTTAAATATCAAATGTTAATTAAAATATCCCCTTTATGACAAACAACATGATTTTGTTTATTAAAATTTATAATTTATGTGCTCCTTAGTAAAACACATCTCTTACATTACACGATGCATTAGTATACAAAGATTTTGTTAAGAATAAACTTTTTCTACTTCTTCACAAATGTCATGATGATTATTCAGAAATTCTTATGAACCTCCTACTTAGGTCATTAAAATGTCATAAGACTAAGAGCAAGTACAAAGTAATCTGCCATATGAGATTTTTTGTTTTTTAAAAATTTATAAATAACCATACACCACCATATGTTGTTTGCAAACATATCCTGCTAATCTTGTGTTGTCTTGTCTCCGCTCTCTAAAGCAAACCCATTTGGATATTAAATTTACACTGATGTTTCCTTTTATGCTCGCTCCATCCACAAGTTGTGCTTTAATGTATTTCGAAAAGCTTTCTTTGATACTTGTCTTGTCTCTCTTGTTAAATATCCATTTCCAGATTTACTTTTGTTCTCCGCTCTCGTTGTTTATTTCCGTAAAAGCAATTATATTTTAATTTCATTCATACTGAGCCATACTCATAATTCACATTACCAGAACATGCATAAGAGTCCTTTGAATTTGGTTGGGAAGGGGGATTTTTGAGTTATATGATGGCTGTGCTTGATATACTTTTTGGGTATTGTACATTTATTTTCGGAAACATATACTGACAAAAAGTGGTTGTTAAAAATGAAACAAGAAAAATTACAAAAATGTTTTTGCCATGTTGTTTAATAAATAAAGAACAATAATCATGATTCTCGGAAAATGACAAAATTTTAATAATAATAACTTTTTCTGCAAGAATTAAAGCAACAGCATGCCGAAGTGGATTGCTTATATACACCCAAAGAAAAATTGATACCATATGGTATCAATGGTTTTGATAGTGAAGCAATACCGAAAATAAATGGTATTAGGTAAAAGCGTGATAAGTTCGACCGGGCCGAATCTCATATACCCTCCACCATGGATCGCATTTGTCAAGCTCTTTGGCCAATGTCTGTTTATGGGAAAACAAAGGATAATGGATAAGAATTGTTATGATATTTGAGCTATACCAAGTTTTTAACCGATTGGGGCAAAAGATCCGAAATCGGTTGATATGGGAGCTATTGGGTTGCCCAAAAAGTAATTGCGGATTTTTCATATAGTCGGCGTTGACAAATTTTTTCACAGCTTGTAACTCTGTAATTGCATTCTTTCTTCTGTCAGTTATCAGCTGTTAATTTTAGCTAGCTTTAGAAAAAAAGTGTAAAAAAAGTATATTTGATCAAAGTTCATTCTAAGTTTTATTAAAAATGCATTTACTTTCTTTTAAAAAATCCGCAATTACTTTTTGGGCAACCCAATAATACTCTAACCAACATCAAATTCGTCTTGTATATCCGGGGGATATACGGACGTGGAGGATATTGGCTACAGACTGGTGACTCATTAGAGTGTGCACAGGACACTATACACTTTTGGACCATTTGAGTGCTCGGCGCCGGACGGCATTTATCCACAAATGCTGCAGGAAGCTTTCGATCATTTATGTGATGAATACTTACGAGTGTTTTGGTTTGCCTATGTACCCAGATCTTGGAGGTAGTTTTTATACAGAATGCGATAGAGCTGCAACATAGTTCAGCGAAGGATTTTAGGCCGATTAGTCTCTCCTCATTTCTTGTCAAGATGCTGGAGAGGATCTTGGACCTTCATATCAGAAGAGAGTTGGAAACATCTTACTCGCTGTTAGCATGCGCATTTTTGGGGCCACGGTAGCCGAGTTGGTAGCGTGCTTGGAGTGCCAGTGCGGGGGTCGTGGGTTCGATTCCCACCAAAGGCCTTGGTCTGTCGCCATTGTGGTATCACAATGGTCTTAAAATTGCCTAAGTGAGTATGTAAAGGACTGCCACTCTTATCTAACCTAACCTAGCATGTCTATATAAAGGGCATATACGTGGACTCTGCATTACATTATGTGGTACATCATACGCTACATATTGAGAGACA
Source organism: Stomoxys calcitrans (assembly GCF_963082655.1). Lineage (NCBI taxonomy): Eukaryota > Metazoa > Arthropoda > Insecta > Diptera > Muscidae > Stomoxys > Stomoxys calcitrans. Next base: position 166,934,209 of record NC_081555.1, on the reverse strand, counting down.
CATCGATTATAAGGACTACACACTGGCGGCGTTTTTGGATATTGAAGGGGCTATTAACAAAGTGAGCTCCTCTGCCATCGATGCGGCACTTGGATAATGAATGTGCTGTGGGGCAAGGAGGTAGCGGCCAGTATTGATATCGAGACGGTGAGGGTGAATGTCATTGGGGAACACATAAGGGAGGGTTAAAATCACCGCTTCTCTGGATCCTCGTGATACACGATCTTCTTGTTAGATTGCAGAGATTGAGTGTTAGAGTCTGTGCGAACGTGGACGATCTGGTTATTCTCAACACAGGGAAATTTTTGGACTCGATTTGGGAGGTGTTGAATGGTGCACTTGGATGTAATGCTACAAGGACGACGGGTTGTGGCCTGGGTGTAAATGCGTGGAACACGGAACTGGTTCTGTTTACACGTAGGCGCAAGATATCTTTAGGTTAACCACTCTGCAGGGGGTGACTTTACAGTTATCGCAGTCGGCGAATTTTTTTTGCGGTCGATATTGAATAGCGTACTGGACTATAGACTGAACATGGAGTCAAGGATTAGGGAGGCCTTCGCGGCATTATACTCCTGTCGGAAGCTCATTGGGATTTAGTTGGGTTTAAGGCCCAGTCTTATGCCTTGGTTGTTCTCGGCGGTGGTATGGCTAGTCTTGGCCTATGGCTGCCACGTTTGGTGGCCGGTGAAGGATTTTACGTCCCATGTTCGCATCCCTAGCAGGGTGAATAGGGTCGCTCAAGAATTAGTGAGGCCTTCGCGGCATTATACTCCGGTCGGAAGATCATTGGGATTAAGTTGGGTTTAAGGCCCAGGCTTATGCATTGGTTGTTCTCGGAGGTGGTGTGGCTAGTCTTGGCCTATGGCTGCCACGTTTGGTGGCCGGTGAAGGATTTTACGTCCCATGTTCGTATTCGTAGCGGGGTGAATAGGGTCGCTTTGAGATTTTTACTGGGGCTATGAGAACTCCTGCGACTGGGTCATTAGAGGTAATGATGGGGATTCAATCTATGGACTAATTTCTAAGGGTGACAGAGGAGAGAACTCTTCTCAAATTATCGCAGCTTGGATTGATTTGGTCTCTCAGACGGACTTCCAGATAGGAATAGACGTGGTGGATAAGGGACTGCAAGTAATTCTACCTATCCTGGCGGAGAGGCAGAAAGGGATAGGTTTGCAGGCGTTAACTATGGCTGGAGAATGGAGAATGATACAGGCTGTAGCTATTGCAGAGAACTCGATATCAATGTCTCCTTACGGATGAGAGATAATTGCAGCATTTTTCAGGCAGGGGTGTACAGGATGGCTGCAGCAGCAGAGTTTATGTTGTCTATGGATATCGACCGATCGGAAATTCACATTTTCAGTGACAGTCAGGTAACTTTAAAGTCGTTAAATATAACGTGAGTGAGATCCAAGGTCTTGGGTAGCTGTCGGGAGTTTGTGATGCGTCTACAGGAATACCATACCTTGATCTTATGCTGGCACAAGGTTATAGAGGGAAATGAAAGGGCAGATGTACTATGTCCGGAGTGAACATCCCCCTTCACGCACTTGTTATACCCTCCACCCTAGGATGGGAGTATACTAATTTCGTCATTCTGTTTGTAACACCTCGAAATATGAGTCTGAGACCCCATAAAGTATATATATTCTTGATCGTCATGAAATTTTAAGTCGATCTAGCCATGTACGTCCGTCTGTCCGTTCGTCCGTCCGCCCGTCCGTTCGTCTGTCTGTTGAAAGCACGCTAACTTTCGAATAAATAAAGCTGTCCGCTTGAAATTTTGCATAAATACCTTTTATTAGTTTAAGTCGGTTGGGATTGTAAATGGACCAAATCGGTCAATGTTTTGATATAGCTGCCATATAAATCGATCTTGGGTTTTTGACTTTTTGAGCCTCTAGAGGGCGCAATTCTCATCCGATTTGACTGAAATTTTGCACGTAGTGTTTTGGTATGACTTCCAACAACTGTACTGAGTATGGTTTAAATCGGTTCATAACCTGATATAGCTGCCATATAAATCGATCTTGGGTCTTGACTTCTTGAGCCTCTAGAGGGCGCAATTCTCGTCCGATTTGGCTGAAATCTTGCACGATGTGTTTTGTTATGACTTCCAACAACTGTACTGAGTATGGTTTAAATCGGTTCATAACCAGATATAGCTGCCATATAAATCGATCTTGGGTCTTGACTTCTTGAGCCTCTAGAAGGCGCAAATCTCATCCGATTTGACTGAAATTTTGCTGGTAGTGTTTTGGTATCACTTCCAATAACTGCGTCAAGAATAGTTCAAATCCGTCCATGTTTTGATATAGCTGCCATATAAACCGATCTTGGGTCTTGACTTCTTGAGCCGCTAGAGAGCACAAGTCTTATCCAATTTGGCTGAAATTTTGCATGAGGTGTTTTGTAATGACTTCCAATTATTGTGCTAAGTATGGCGCAAATCGGTACATAACCTGATATAGCTGCCATATAAACCGATGTGGGATCTTGACTTCTTGAGCCTCTAGAGGGCGCAATTCTCATCTGATTTGAAAGAAACTTTGTACAACGACTTGTCTCATGACCTAATATGGTCTAAATCGATCAATGGCTTGATGCAGCTCCCATATAAACCGATCTTCCGATTTTGTTTTTTGAGCCCCTACAAGGGGCACAATGACATCTACAATTTTCAGTATTCATTTATGGTCCGAATCGGACTATAACTTGATATAGCTCCAATAGCTTAACAGTTCTTATTCATTATTCCTTGTTTGCCTAAAAAGAGATACTGCGCATAGAACTCGACAAATGCGATCCATGGTGGAGGGTATATAAGATTCCGCCCGGCTGAACTTAGCACGCTCTTACTTGTTGCATATAGTCGTTAGAAATGATGATATCTGCCGATGGTTTCAGGATACTGACGCTAAAGAGGACAGCTTTCGTTTCCTATGCCAATTCCCTGCTCTATCCCAAAGTGGAAAGAGGATATTTGGTTCTTTTTTCTTTCAGGCACTAGATGAACTCAGGGGCGTAAACCCAGTCAAATACAAGGCCTTCCTCAAAGGGGCAAAATGGTATGAGAAAGTACATTGAAATCTGATTTCTTCAGGCTGTTGTGAATGATTAGGGAGAGGAAGAGTTCACGAGGAATCACAATGGGTCACATGATGGCCCACGAGGATGCTAAGACATAAATCTTGGCGTTATTCTCTTCTAACGTAAACTAACATCAAATCCAATGTAATACTCATTCCAGGTGCAGATTCACAAATTATGTTCCTGCTTAAAAACTAGTAAAGATGAACTTGCAACAAATAAATTCGGCTATTGGATACTAAATTGATTTCACTGCATTGGTAGGAAAAGATAGGAAAGAATCTCTTTGGCTGAACTCTATTAAACCGTCATCTTGAATTGAAATTTCCAAAACGAACCAAAGATCTATACCTTACTTTCTTAATTAAATTCTAGGGAATTACAATGATTCTTCCTCAGATTTGCAACATCATTCCAAAATCCGAAACACCCCAGGCAGTTGCCTATAAACTTTGCAAACTTTGTTTTATCTCCTACATCAATCACTCACATCATTGCCTAAGTAGAAAATTGCTTAATTTTCAAATGCACAAAGCTATGAATGCGTAACGTATTCCATATCAATGGTAACGGCAACAACAATCTCTGAATGATTCAGCTGTTGCTAAGATTGGTGTAGTATCATTTCCACTTGCCATCAAGTCTAAGGCAAATTGATGCATATCCCGGCAAAGGATATTGGAGTAGCTGCTACATGTTCAAATGAAACTTGTTATCATGTTTGCTTGTTTTGATAGTGCTCTAGAGCAATGCTCGTACAAGTTTTATAAGTTTTACCACTTGGAAGTCTTAGCAACCGGAAACGGAAATTGCATTAGGCAAAAGGGTAAGTTAGTAATACTGCAGCTGCACCATATAATGGCATCACACACAAACAAATAGCTACTCTCACACATGCACACACATATATGGTAGCTGTGTAATGGGCATGTGCTGGTGCTGGCATGTAGTTTATGTATGTATTTGTCTAGCTGAAATAAAGCCGTTTATTTAGATCCATACGACGAAATAAAATTGAGTAAATTTCCAATCAGTTTTATGCGTATGCAGGCAGCCATAGATTGCAAAGACATTGCAATTTTTTTTTGTGACTAAAGACTTTTGTGGATGGTAACGTGGGCCTATTATCTAAAGTTATTTGATGGATATGTATATAGACTGGAAAAGGAAGGAAAGCAGGCTTTCAGCCTCATAGACGGACATGATAAACTCTCTGGCACGGTGATCCATCTGCAAATTGAAAGGTTGGAAATTTGGAACGCTGAGTAGTTTCAGATCAATGATGGGTACACCAGCACATTTGAAACCAGTAAGGGAGGGCAAAAGTCGGGCGGTGCCGACTGTATAATACCCTACACCAACTCTATAGGTACAATTTGTGAGCTATATCCAATTCTGAACCAATTTTGATGGACCTCGGCGAGCAAATATGTTCAAACTGTAAAAACTACGGTTGACAAATGACAACATCATGATAAATTACCCTAAATCTGACGAACGTAATATGGGAGCTATATCTAATTCTGAACCGATTCCGAGCAAACTTCTCAGATAATGTAGTAATTCTGAACCAATTCCGATCAAACTTCTCAGATACTGTGGTAGGCGTCGAGAAAAGCGTTGTGCAAAATTTTGGCAAGATTGGTCAAACAATGCGCTTGCAGTGGCTCTGGGGGTGAAAATCTGGCGATATACATTATGACAGCTATATCTAAAACTGGGCAGATTTCTTAAATTCGCTTCGGTGCAAGCATCTCCAAGATCTGGCGTTTTTGAAAATTGGGGTATGGGGGAGGGTCCGCCCCCCCCCTTCGGATATCAAAAAATGTAGTACCCTATTTTCACCCGGGGGCCCAAACTCGACCATCTGAGAAAATTTCATGAAAATCAGTTCAGTCGTTTTTGAGTCTATACGGAACAGACTATGCGTAATAGAGGGAAATGAGCCTTGTTACTCAGAGTTAAAATAAACTTTAAAAAAAATGTCCATACCACTGTGCAAGAGTGAAAGCCACACCATAACAGAACTCTTAAATGTATTCAAAACAACGCACGCACTCTTCAGCCTGTGTGCAGAAACCAAAGCAAATGAAACGAACAATACCATGGGTGATGATACAGCCACTGATGATGATGACGATGATAATGATGATGAAAATGCGACAATGATGCTTATCATTATCTTCATCACATGCTACTTTGTTAGAATGTTAGTGGGTGTTGTTGCATAGATATGTGTTTGTTTTAATTTGTTCCTTTGTGGGAGGCAGAAGCTGACAACGAGGTCAAAAGTGCCATACAAACTCTTGCAGTGTTTCGCTTTGTTTGCTTGGCGGTAAAAATTCCTAAGCACAATGTTCTTTTGGCCCCGATACATGAGCAAGCAGTCTCTCGTGCTATCAGGGATGCCAAAAGCGAATAGTTTGGTGAATGGTATAAAACCATACAAGATCTTAAGCCAATGTTTAGTATGCCGACACACTTTAAATCACCACCAGATACGGTTCTGGTTAATCTGTCTGTTCATGTGTCTGTAATTATACCCTCCACCATAGAAAGGCGGTATACTCACTTCGTCATTCCGTTTGTAGCTAATCGGACCGTCCCTAATACCTCAATTTTCAAAAAACGCCAGATCTCGGAGATGAGATCTCGGAAATTTTGTATGCCACCTTATGGTATCCCAAAAACAGGAAATTGGTAAAAAATTTTGGGGTCAAATAACCTGGAGGGACGCCCCATCCCAAAACCCACCCGAACGGACATGTGTACCGATTGGGACAATATGGGTATCAAATGAAAGGTATTTAAGAGTAGAGTACTAATTTGGTATACAAATTTCACTCTTAATTTTCAGAGGGTCCCCCACGCCCAAAAAAAAACCTCCAGGGGACACTTTGAAAGGTATTTTAGAGAAGAGTACGAACTTGGCATTAAAATGTTACCCAAAGTGTCGGAGCTCCCCACCCCCAAAAAACCCACCCAACAGGACACTTTAACCGCTTTGAGCAATATGGCTATCAAATGACAGGTATTTAAAAGTACAATACAAATCTGACACAAAAATTTATTTTTCAGTGTCTGAGGGCCCTCCCCACCACCCAAAACCTCCGGCAGAACAAATTTCCCAATAGAGACAATATGGATATCAAATGAAAATTTAAAGTTAGAGTCCAGTGCAGATATCAAAATTTATTCCTTGGTGCACCTCCCCATCCCCCAAAACCCTTCAACAGGACATATTTATCGATTGGCACAATATGGGTATCAAACGAAAGATATTTGAAAGTTGAGTACACATCTGTTATAAGAATTTGGTCCAAGGTGTCTACGGCGCCTCCCCAACCCCAAAAGCACTTAAAACGGGCATAAAGGTCCAACTTCACAAAATGGGTATCGAATGAAAGGTCTTTGGGAGTTGACTACGAATTTGGTATGTCCAATTAGGACAGAGTCTATGACCGGCCCACCCACTAAATACTCTTCAATAGGACGTATAGTTCCATCGGGATAATATGTCAATTAAAAGAAAACGGGCATAAATGTCCAACTTCCTAAAATGGGTATCGAATGAAAGGTCCTTGGGAGTTTACTACGAATTTGGTATGCACAATTAGGACAAAGTCTGGGACCGGCCCACCCACTAAATACCCTTTAATAGGACGTGTAGTTCGGTCGGGATAATATGTCAATTAAAAGAAAGTTCTATGACAATATCTTATAAAGATTCAAGTATCTGGGTCACGTCCTACCGATCCGCAGGACAGTAAATCGCGACAATAAAAGACTCAAATAAAATGTCGTTTTATTCTTAGCGTCGGGGGAAGCGACCCTCTCCACCCAATAAATACAACGCCAAACTCTCATGCATCTAATAAGGTTTCAAGTATCTGGGCCAAATCCTACCGATCCGCAGGACAGTAGATTGCGACAATAACAGACTCAATTAAATTGTCGTTTGGTTCTTAGCGTCGGGGAGAGCAACCCTCTCCTCCCAATAAATACAACGCCAAACTCTCATGCAGGATGACTGGGAATATATTGCACTCAAATGAAAGGACGTGTCAGAGGGCAATAACCCTCCCCCAATCCTACCCAAAAAAAAAAAAAAGAAATTAAAAATAATGAATAATATGAAATAAGATATGAAGGTAGGATAGAATAGGACAGAAATAAAAGGTCTTTGGTAGTAGAGTACACTTTTTACTCTCAAATTGGGATGAACAAAGGAGGACATGCGGATCTTTAAGAATGTGGTCGCTTTGAAATATGATTTTGAATGTAGATAACCAATACAAAAAATTTAATTAGTGTGAATCTGAACGAAACCCATAGCCCTGAATATTTTGATAGACTCCTTCAAAATGCTTGACATTATGGGGCTTAAAGAAAATCGTGATCTAGCACTATGCTGATATAACTTCAGGGTCCGCCTCTAAACTCCCTTCAAACCGGTCATGATTGCCTCCTGTGAATGATAAATAATAGGTATTCGATATTAGAAGACGAATTTGATGTCCAATTTTGAGGCCAAATGTATGGGGGTCGTGTCACCCCATTTAACTCCCCCTAAACCTATGGGCAATTGGGGCTCAAATGATAGAAATTTGAGAGTAGAGCACGATGCTGATATTTTTTCAGGGCTAAGTACTTGGGTGGCCGCCCCACCCTGCATACCCCTCAAACTGGACATATTTTTGGATTATGGCAAGAAGGGGACGCCTCACCTCATAAAACACCCCCCACCCCCCTGAACCACACATATAAACCGACTATAGCAATATGCAGCTCCAATGTGGTTTTTGAAGGTGGTGTTTGAATTTGATATCCGCTTTCGGGTAAAGAGTTTGGCTACTCCAATCCACCACCAATCCATGAGCGGACCCTCCCCATACTCTATTTTCAAAAACGCCAAATCTCGGAGATGGGTGGGGCTATTTAAACGAAATTCAGTTTGTTTATAATAACTTAAATACAGAAATTTGAATCCTTATTTGGGGTGGGATATCTCGGGGGCCGTCCAACCTCCAAAGCCACCAGCAAAATGAAGTATAAGCCAATAATGGCAATATGGGACTCAAATGAAAGTTATTTGAGACCAGAGCACGAATCTGATATATGGGGATCCGCCTCACCCCCAAAAACACCCCCATACCGGTCATATTTACCGACCATAGCAATATAAGGCTCCAATTAAAGATAAATATTGGGTTGCCCAAAAAGTAATTGCGGATTTTTTAAAAGAAAGTAAATGCATTTTTATTAAAACTTAGAATGAACTTTAATCAAATATACTTTTTTTACACTTTTTTTCTAAAGCAAGCTAAAAGTAACAGCTGATAACTGACAGAAGAAAGAATGCAATTACAGAGTCACAAGCTGTGAAAAAATTTGTCAACGCAGACTATATGAAAAATCCGCAATTACTTTTTGGGCAACCATTAAATAAAAGAAGAGACTGAAAGAAGGCGCAGCGGAGCGGGCCTTGTCCAGCTAGTTTCAATATATAAACCGATTCATCAAAGTCAAATAAGCTAATAACTCATCAAAAATAAATACTAAAACCGTCTATATAGACGAATATAGGTTGGAAACAAGTAAGAAGGCGTTAAGTTCGGCCGGGCCGAACTTTGGATACCCACCACCTCGGGTATATATGTGAACCACTTTTCGTCAAAATCCAGTGAAAAATGCATACCTTAAGCCCCATAGCAGCTCTATAGATATCATGCGATTTAGACCAAATGCTTATAAGTACAAGTCATTGTTCAACTGAGAGATCGGTCTATATGGCACCTATATCCAAATCTGGACCGATCTGAGCCAAATTGAAGACAGAAAGAAATATCGAAGGGCCCAACACAAGTCAGTGTCCCAAATTTCGGCGACATCGGACAATAAAAACGCTTTTTATGAGCCCAAAACTTTAAATCGAGAGATCGGTCTATATGGCAGCTATATCCAAATCTGAACCGATCAGGGCCAAATAGAAGAAAGATATCGAAGGGCCTAAGGCAAATCACTGTCCCAAATTTCAGCATAATAATAAATGTGGCTTTTATGGGCCTAAGACCATAAATCGGAGGATCGGTCTATATGGCAGCTATATCCAAATTTGGACCGATCTGGGCCAAATTGACGAAGGATGTCGAAGGGCTCAACGCAACTCACTGTTCCAAATTTCAGCAAAATCGGATAATAAATGTGGCTTTTATGGGCGTAAGACCATAAATCGGAGGATCGGTCTATATGGCAGCTATATCCAAATTTAGACCGATCTGGGCCAAATTGACGAAGGATGTCGAAGGGCTCAACGCAACTCACTGTTCCAAATTTCAGCAAAATCGGATAATAAATGTGGCTTTTATGGGCCTAAGACCATAAATCGAAGGATCGGTCTATATGGCAGCTATATCCAAATTTGGACCGATCTGGACCAAATTGACGACGGATGTCGAAGGGCTCAACGCAACTCACTGTCCCAAATTTCAGCAAAATCGGATAATAAATGTGGCTTTTATGGGCGTAAGACCATAAATCGGAGGATCGGTCTATATGGCAGCTATATCCAAATTTGGACCGATCTGGACCACATTGACGAAGGATGTCGAAGGGCCCAACGCAACTCACTGTCCCAAATTTCAGCAAAATCGGATAATAAATGTGGCTTTTATGGGCCTAAGACCCTAAATCGGAGAATCGGTCTATATGGGGGCTATATCAAGATATAGTCCGATATAGCCCATCTTCGAACTTAACCTGCTTATGGACAAAAAAAGAATCTGTGCAAAATTTCAGCTCAATATCTCAATTTTTAAAGACTGTAGCGTGATTTCAACAGACAGACGGACAGACGGACGGACATGTCTAGATCGTCTTAGATTTTCACGCTGATCAAGAATATATATACTTTATAGGGTCGGAAATGGATATTTCGATGTGTTGCAAACGGAATGACAAAATTAATATACCCCCATCCTTCGGTGGTGGGTATAAAAGAAGCCGAGACGAACGAAAAGCAACCGTTCGACATAGACAAACAGGCTGTAAGTCCATTTAGCTATGTCCATCCGTCTGTCGGTCTGTCTGTCGAAAGCAAGCTAACTTTCGAACCAGTGAAGGTTAGCGCTTGAATTTTTGCACAACTACTTCCTATTAGTGTAGATCGGTTAGGATTGTAAATGAGCTAAATCGGTCCTTGTTTTGTTATAGCTTCCATATAAACCGATCACCCAATTTAACTCTTGAGCCTCTAGAGAGTGCAACTCGTATCCGATTTGGCTGAAATTTTGCAGGTAATGTTTGATTTTGACTTCCAATAACTGTGCCAAGTATGGCCCATTACCCGATATAGCAGCCATATAAATCGGCCTTCAGATTATACCTCTTAAGCATCTAGAGGGCGCAATTCTAATACGATTTGGCTGAAATTTTTCAAAACATGATAAAAATTGTTCCATAACTTGAAAGAGCTCCAATATATTTGATAAAAAAATCATTCAAAGAACTTTTCCCAGGCGATTTATGGTAGAGGGTATATACGATTCGGCCCAGGGCTTTCACTCATTTCATTTATTTTGGCCTTATCGAAATATTACAAAACGGCAACCCTTCTTCCCTCTCTCTATGCTTATGAATGAGAAACGAAGATAGTTTGTGGCTTTTTATATGATTGCATTGATGGGCTTACTGCAGTGTAGTTGGATTCCATGAAATGCATTTAGACATTCATATAAGTTTGGAGTGTGTGTCTGTATGAGTGTGTACACGCTCATCCATTCATTTAACTCTTGCAAATGGACTTTTAAATATGTCACCCTTTAACACTTCAACCGAAGTGCAGGCACTCGCACACACACACTCAGAACCGCATTGGTGCCATGTTTGCTGCATAGACATTAAAAAGGGGTGAAATTCATCTGCATGCCACTTAGCAAAATCTCCAACAACAGTTCGTTGCATTTGTCCTGCCCGAACTTCAGTCTAGTTGGCATACTTGCTTTTGAAATCCCATGAAATTCTTTGAAGAAACCAATTTTTCTCATTTTTGTGGCTTTTTTCAAACAGCTATTGCTATTTCTGAAAAATAGATTGTGGTGGGGTCTAAAGGGAGTTTTGTGAAATGTAAGCCAATGTGAAAAAGTACCACTCCAAATCGAAGAAATTTTGGTTTCAGAACGTTAATTGAATCCGTGTTTGTTGAATACAAATGCCATATAAACTGACCTGCCGATTTAACTTCATATATATATATATATATATATATATATCCAAAATATTGCACAACGCTTTCCTCGACGACTACCACAACAAACATAGAGTTTGGTCAAAATCGGTTGAGATTTTGATATAGCTTCCATATATATGTTCGTCCGATTTGCAGTAATATTGCAATAAAATGATCATTTTTTAACCGATTTTCTCGAAGGCAGAAGGCATTTTCTTTTGACTCTCAATATTACTGGTGAATTTCATGGAAATCGGTTTAGATTTAGATATAGCTCTCATATATATATAACGCTATATAAGGAGAACCTGCGGATTTTTATAAATGTGCTATCCCAAGTGGTAGCTTTGAAATATGATTTTGAATGCAGATAACCAATGCAGGAGAACCTGCGGATTTTATAAAATGTGCTATCCCGAGTGGTAGCTTTGAAATATGATTTTGAATGCAGATAACCAATGCAAAAAAAAATATTTGGTTGTGTGAATCTGAATGAGACCCATTGCCCCGAATATTTTGATAGCCTCCATCAAAATGCTTGACATTATAGGGCTCAAACAAAATCGTGCTCTAGCACGATGCTGTTAATATTTCAGGATTCGACCCCTTAACTCCCTTCAAATCATCCATGTTTGCTTACTACGGCAACAAGGGGCTCAAATAATAGGTACCACACCACAAAAAAGATCTCCATATCGGACATATTTACCGACCATAGCAATATAATGCTCAAATGAAGGAAATTTGGGAGTAGAGCACATTGGGGCGAAATGTCAGAAAGGCCTTACCATTACCCCCAAACAGGACTTTTTTCCTGTCCGTGCCAATTAAGGGATTAGATAAAATAAGAGAGTGAAAGAAGGCGCAGAGGAGCGGGCCCTGTCCAGCTAGTCTTATATATAAAAATCATTTTGTGTATGTTTGTCAGTTTGTTTGTTTGTGTGTTCCTTATAGACTCAAAAACGGCTGAACCGATTTTCTAAAATTTTCACAGATGGTGCATAATGATCCCGTGGTGAAAATAAGGTACTAAATTTTTTGATATCTGAAGGGGGAGCGGACCCTCCCCCTTACCCTAATTTTCAGAACCGCCAGATCTCGGAGATGGGTGGTGCGATTTAAGCGAAATGTGTGTTCCCTTATTGTAACCTACAAGCAAAAATTTTCTATTCAAATTTCGGATGGGGTACAAAGGGGGGGCGCCCCCACCCCAAACCCTAACAAATGTATGCATATACCAATCACGACAATATGGGACTCAAATGAAAGGTATTTAAGATTAGAAAACGTATCTGATTTCCAATTGTTGGATCAAGTGTTTGGGGGACCACCCAAACCCCAAAACACCCCCCAAAGGGCACTAATTTCCGACCATAGCAATATGGGGCTCAAATGAAAAGTCTTTGGGAGTAAAGCACGAATCTGATATCAATATTCGGGAAAAAGTGTTTACGGGCCACCCCAAACCCATAAAACCAGCCAAATAGGACGTATTTACTGACCATTGCAATATGGGCTCAAATAAGAGGTATTTTAGAGTAGAACAAGAATCTGTTATATATTTTCAGGGCAAAGTCACTGAATGGCCGCCCAATCCCTCAAAACAGCCCCCAAAACGGGAGTAGACTACTACTGAAAATTGGGGGGCCACCCCTCCTCAAAAACATGCCTCAAAGAAGACAAATTTACAACTATATCAATATGGACTCAAATGAATGGTCTTTGGTAGTTAAGCACGAATCTGATATCAATCTTCGGGAAAAAGTTTCTATGGGGCCACCCCACCCTCATAACTCCATCCAAATGGGAAGTACTTACTGACCAATGCAATGTGGTGCAGGACATAAATCTGATATATATTTTGAAGGCCGCCCCCTATGGAAAAATTGGGCTCAAATGAAAGGTATTTGGGAGTAGACCATGAATCTGATATCAACATTCGGAACCAACTGTCTAGGGTACGTCCCACCACCATAACAACCCCCAAATAGGACATATTTTCTCACCATGACAATTTGGGTCTTAAAGAGAGTGGAAGGGCCCATACCTCATAAATGAAAGGTATTTGAGATTAGAAAACGAATTTGATATCCAATTTTTAGAAAAATGGCAATGTGGGGTTCAAAAAAATGATATTTGAGAGTATTTGACGATGCTGATAATTTTTAGGGCTAAGAGCTTCTGGGTGTCAAATGACAGGTATTGGGGAGTAGAGCAAAAAATTTATACCCACTTTCGGGACCAATTTTCTGGAGGTCTACCCCTTCCCCATATGGGGCTCAAATAAAGGAATGTGGGAGTAGAATATGAATCGGATATCCAAATGTGTGACCATGTATTTGGGGCATCGCCCCTTCCTGAGAGAGTACAAATTTATCGACCCTGGTAATATGTGGCTTAAATGAAAGGTAATTGAGATTGGAAGACTAATTTCATAACCAATTGTTGGGGCCAAGGGTTTGGGGACAGTAACGAATTAAGGCTTACTTAGCACGCATTGTTCCTGACCACTTTTGCCATTTGCTGTCACTGTGCTGGAGGCTACCGTAGCGTAGAGGTAAACTTTTCCGCCTATGACGCTGGAGGCCCAGATTCGAATCCTGGCGAGACTAGTAGAAACAAGTAAAAGCGTGCTAAGTTCGGCCGGGCCGAATCTTATATAACCTCCACCATGGAGCGCATTTGTCAGTTCCTTTCCCGACATCTCTTCTTAGGCAAAAAATGATATAAGAAAAGAAAGAAAGAAAAATCTGCTATTAGAACGATATCAAGATATGATCCGGTTTGGACCACAATTAAATTATATGTTGGAGACCTGTGTAAAATGTCAGCCAATTCGAATAAGAATTGCGCCCTTTGGGGGCTCAAAAAGTAAAATAGAGAGATCGATTTATATGGGAGCTGTATCGGGCTATAGATCGATTCAGACCATAATAAACACGTATGTTGATGGTCATGAGAGGATCCGTCGTACAAAATTTCAGGCAAATCGGATAAGAATTGCGCTCTCTAGAGGCCCAAGAAGTCAAGACCCAAGATCGGTTTATATGGCAGCTACATCAGGTTACGGACCGATTTGACCCATACTTGGCACAGTTATTGGATATCATAACAAAACACGTAGTGCAAAATTTCATTCTAATCGGATAAGAATTACGCACTCTAGAGCCTCAAGAAGTCAAGACCCAAGATCGGTTTATATGACAGCTATATCAGGCTATGGACCGATGTGAACCATACTTGGCACAGTTATTGGATATCGTAGCAAAACACGTCGTGCAAAATTTCATTCAAATCGGATAAGAATTGCGCACTCTAGAGGCTCAAGAAGTCAAGACCCAAGATCGGTTTATATGACAGCTATATAAGGTTATGGACCGATTTGAACCATACTTGGCACAGTTGTTGGATATCATGACAAAACACGTCGTGCAAAATTTCATTCCAATCGGATAGGAATTGCGCCCTCTAGAGGCTCAGGAAATCAAGACCCAAGATCGGTTTATATGGCAGCTATATCAGGTTATGGACCGATTTGAACCATACTTGGCACAGTTATTGGATATCATAACAAAACACGTCGCGCAAAATTTCATCCCAATCGGATAAGAATTGCGCACTCTAGAGGCTCAAGAAGTCAAGACCCAAGATCGGTTTATATGGCAGCTATATCAAAACATGGACCGATATGGCCCACTTACAATACCAACCGACCTACATTAATAAGAAGTATTTGTGCAAAATTTCAAGCGGCTAGCTTTACTTCTTCGGAAGTTAGCGTGCTTTCGACAGACAGACGGACAGACGGACGGACATGGCTAGATCGACATAAAATTTCATGACGATCAAGAATATATATACTTTATAGGGTCTCAGACGAATATTTCGAGTAGTTACAATCAGAATGACGAAATTAGTATACCCCCCATCTTATGGTGGAGGGTATAAAAATGTTCAGCGAAGGTTTTCCCCTCCTAATGCCGGCAACATATGTGAGGTACTATGCCATGCAAAACTTCAAAAAACAAAGAGGTCTCGCTCTGCGGCACACAGGCTGATTATCATTGAGCTTAAACTCGAATGGGACTACACTCATTGATATGTGAGAAGTTTGCCCCTGTTCCTTAGTGGAATGTTCATGGGCAAAATTTGTATTTTTTACCACTGTGCTCGCACTGCCGGTGATGTTATTTTAAGCATTTGCAAATGTGGCGCAGCATTGTTTTTATGGTTAAATGTGTTAATGGCAACATAGATTCCGTAGTCATTAGCTGTGAATGCCTCATGCTGGGGCTTCAATTGTGGATGGATAACAATTTAACTTTTATTGCAGACCGGAATGCATTGACGCTGCACTTAGCTCATAAGCGTTGAGTGTTTGTTGTGGGCATAAGTATATGCATAGCATATGTGTATGTGTGAGTGCTGCTCTATGTTGGAGATTTGCATAAAAGCCGTAAAAATGGTTTGGTCTTCATCTTTTGTTGGGACTGTTTGGGTGTGTTTTTTTTCTGTTGAGCCAGATACGAGCATTGCGGTTGCATTTTCATTTTTCATGAATGAAAATCTGTTTGTTTTGGCTAAATTGAGGACGCTTCGAATATGGGCTTTGTTTTGTGACAAACAAAAAATGGGTTTCCTATTTTTTTTTCTACATTTTCTCTACTTTAGATAACTCGCAACGCAAATATGGCAATTGAAGTGAAGACAAAAGAGAAAAGGTACTTAACTTATGCAACAATGGTTTGCAATTAGAGTTCATGATATGGGCCAATTATTTTGTAGTTTATTTTTTGTTTTCGTTTTCTACACAGATTGGCTAAAATGAGGGTATGATTATGTAAATGGTATCTGGATTTTTATAAGGGAAATTAATTAAAACAATGGGGTTTTTAATATTCTCCAAAGCACTTTAGTTTAATATGATGGTTAAAAGCTAAACTGTATTCAATACGCATATTGGGGTCACTAATAAAACTCTCAAGTAAAGGAATGAATCGGATTGAGGCCCTAACAAACTCACTGTTCTAAATATCAGCGAAATCGGACAATAAATGCACCTTAACAAGCTTAAGATCCTTAGGCCGCAGATTGGTCAATGTACCAGCCATATCGAAATATAGTCTGATGTGGACCATCTCTGATTCGAACCGCAGTGGGACTAGTCCAATACTCTGTTGTAAATATTACGAAATCGGGCATGGGCTTATTGCCTTAATTGTCACATCGATCTTTATGTCAGCTTTGTCCAAATATAGTTCGATTTGGACCATATTTGGTCTGAATGTCGGTAGGTTTAATACACTTTTCTCAATATCAGTGAAATCGGTTAAAAAATGCAACAGTTATAGGTTAAACCCCTAATTTGGTATATCTGTCTATATGGCGGCTACATCAAAATATGATCCGATCTGTACCATATTCGGTTCCTATAATGGGAGGCCTACTGTAACTCACGGTTTAAAATTTTAAGCGAAATCGGGTTATAAATGTGTCTGTTATAGGCTCAAGACCCAATATCGGACAGATTGGCTTCCAGGAGGACAACTATGTCTAATTATGGTGCGATATGGATGATATTCAGTTCTTATGTCGGGGACCCTAGTGAAACTTACTGTTCTAAATTTCAGCAAAATCGGGCAACAAATGCCGCAGCTATGGGCTTGAGACCCTAAATCGGTAGATCGGTCAATGTAGCAGTTATACCCAACTATAGTCCGATTTGACCCACTCAAGAACTTAGCCTGCGTATGACCAAAATACAAATCTGTGCGAAATTCCAGCTCTATATCTCTATGTTTGAAGGCTCCTCAACCAAAGAACCCTTAAAGCGGAAAAGTAAGGCAATCCATAAAAAATGGGGTTCAAATAATAGGTTTTAAGGGGTATCTGGCATGCCATTTTTATACCCACAACCGAAGGATGGGGATATATTCATTTTGTTATTCTGTTTGCAACACTTCGAAATATCCATTTCCGACCCTATAAAGTATATATATTCTTGATCAGCGTAAAAATCTAAGACGATCTAGCCATGTCCGTCCTTCTGTCCGTCTGTCTGTTGAAATAACGCTCACGTCTTTAACAAGTAAAAGCGTGCTAAGTTCGGCCGCGCTGAATATTATATACCCTCCACCATGGATCGCATTTGTCGAGCTCTTGCCACGGCATCTCTTTTTAGGCAAACAAAGGATAAAAGAAAATAATTGCCATGTTATTGGAACAATATCAAGTTATGGTTCGTATTAAGTTATGGTTCAATGAACTGAATATTGGAGACCATAGTAGAAGTCATTGTGTAAAATGTCAGCCAAATCTAGTATGAATTGCGCACTGTAGGGGCTGAAGAAGTAAAATAGGGAGATCGGTTTATAGGGGAGCTGCATTAGGCCATAAACCGATTCATGCCATTCTCGACACGTATGTTAAAGGTCATGAGAGAAGCCGTCTTACAAAATTTCAGCTAAACCGGATGATAATTGCGTTCTTTAGAGGCTCAGAAAGTCAAGACCCCAGATCAGTTTATATGGCAGATATATTAGGTTATGGACCGATTTGAACTATTCTTATCACAGTTGTTGAAAGTCATAACAAAACACCTCATGCCAAATTTCAGCCAAATCGGATGATAATTGCGCCCTCTAGTGGGTCAAAAATTCAAGACCCCAGATCAGTTTATATGGCAGCTATATTAGGTTATGGACCGATTTGAACTATTCTTAGCACAGTTGTTGAAAGTCATAACAAAACACCTCGTGCAAAATTTCAGCCAAATCGGATAATAATTGCGTCCTCTAGAGGCTCAAGAAGTCAAGACCCCAGATCGGTTTATATGGCAGCTATATCAGGTTATACACCGATTTGAACTATTCTTAGCACAGTTGTTGAAAGTCATTACAAGACACCTCATGCCAAATTTCAGCCAAATCGGATAATAATTGCGTCCTCTAGAGGCTCAAGAAGTCAAGATCCCAGATCGGTTTATATGGCAGCTATATCAGGTTATTTACCGCTTTGAACCATACTCATTACAGTTGTTGCAAGTCATAATAAAACACCTCATGCAAAATTTCAGCCAAATCGGATAGAAATTGCGCACTCTAGAGGCTCAAGAAGTCAAGACCCCAGATTAGTTTATATGACAGCTATATCGAAACGTGGACCGATATAGCCCACTTACAATCCCAATCGACCTAGACTAACAAAAACTATTTCTGCAAAATTTCAAGCGGCTAGCTTTACTCCTTGGAAAGTTTGCGTGCTTTCGACAGACAGACGAACGGAAGGACGGATGGACAGACGGACGGAAATGGCTACTCGAAATATTCGTCTAAGACCCCATAGAGTATATATATTCTTGATCGTTACGACATTTTAAGTCGAACTAGCCATGTCCGTCCGTCTGTCCATCCGTCCGTCCGTTCGTCTGTCTGTCGAAAGCACGCAAACTTTCCAAGGAGTAAAGCTAGCCGCTTGAAATTTGGCAAAAATACTTTTTATTAGTGTAGGTCGATTGGGTTTGTAAATGGGCCATATCGGTCCACGTTTCGATATAGCTGTCATATAAACCGATTTGGGGTCTTGATTTCTTGAGCCGCTAGAGGGCACAATTCGTATTCGATTTGGCTGAAATTTTGCATGATGTGTTTTATTATGACTTCCAACTGAGTATGGTTCAAATTGGTCCTTAACCTCATATAGCTGTCATATAAACCGATCTGGGATCTTGACTTCTTGAGCCACTAGATGACGCAATTCCTATCCAATTTGGCTGAAATTTAGCATGAAGTGTTTTATTATGACTTCCAACAACTGTGCTAAGTATGATTGATATCGGTTCATAACCTGATATAGCTGCCATATAAACCGATCTTGGGTCTTGACTTATTGAGCCTCTAGAGGGCGCAATTCTTATCCGATTCGAATGAAATTTTGCATGAAGTATTGTGTTATGATATCCAATAACTGTGTCAGGTTTGGTTTAAATCAGTCCATAACCTTATATAGCTGCCGTATAAACCGATCTTGAATCTGTTCTTCTTGAGTCACTAGAGGACGCAATTCTTAACCGATTTGGCTGAAATTTTGCATGAAGTGTGTGAAATCGATGCGTATCCTGATACAGCTGTCATATAAACCGATCTGGGGTCTTGACTTTTTGAGCCTTTAGAGAGCACAATTATTATCCGATTTGCCTGTACGACGGATCCTCTCATGACCATCAACATACATGTTTATTATGGTCTGAATCGGTCTATAGCCTGATACAGCTCCCATATAAATCGCTCTTTCTATTTTACTTCTTGAGCCGCCAAAGGGCGCAATTCTTATTCGAATTGGCTGACACAGGTCTCCAACATATAATTTAATTGTGGTTCAAACCGGACCATATCTTGTTATCCTTCTAATGCCAGAGCAAATCTTTTCTTTTATCCTTTTTTTTGCCTAAGAAGACATGCCGGGAAAAGAATTCGACAAATGCGATCCATGTTGGAGGGTATATAAGTTTCGGCCCGACCGAACTAATCACGCTTTTACTTGTTATATTTCAAGATTGGACGACACTTGTGTTGCAATCGGCCAACTGACATCTCTATCGTAATGCTTGACATTTTTGAGGTTTTGCGTACTCAGAACGTTTTGACATACGTGCGCTATTTGTGTTGTTTACAGTAACTTAAAAGATTCATCCTGCCCAAAAAATCGAATTGAATCGCACGAAAATCGTGCCATTATTTTTACAACTTTCGACGTGGATTAACACAACAACAATGCATCGATGAACTTAATTCAAGTTTTGGCGATGAAGCTCCATCAAGGACCAGTGTTAATCGATGGTATGGTGAATTCAACCGAGGTTATAGTTCACTCCAAGAAGAATTTCGAGAAGGTCGTCCAAAATCAGTTGTTTTTCCAAAAACCATTGATGCTGTGCGCCAACTTATATTGCAAATCCGTCATGTGTGAGATTGAGACAACTTTAGGTATTAGTGTGAGCAGCATACATTCAATATTCCATGAATATTTGACCGTCAAAAAACTTTGTTCGCATGGATCCCTCGTGGCTCGTGTCGATTGGTCGAAAGAAAAATTGGATCGCGGTGCTTCGAAACATGCATATGACATCGTGACAGGTGATGAATCGCCGATTTACGCGTATTAGCTGGAAAGTAAACAGCAGTAAACTCTATGGGTGTTTCAAGATGAGCCAAATCCAACAAAAATTGGTCCCGTACGAAGCACTTCCAAGCAAATTATCACCTGTTTATTCGCAAAAACTAGATATGTCGCAATCGTACCACTAGAACAACGCTTCTGAGTGGTACACAACAATTTGTGTGCCAGTTGTCTTCCAAGAAATCAGGAAAACCAACCGCCGAAGACGGATCACTTTTCACCACGACAATGCGAGCTCTCACACATCGGCTCAAACCACTGCACTCAAAACATCGTGGTATTGACTTCAACAGCCATGACATATACACACCATATTGGCATATAACTTGATATAGCTCTTAGATATTTGAAAAAGTCATTCAAAGAACTT
This sequence comes from Stomoxys calcitrans, assembly GCF_963082655.1. Taxonomy (NCBI): domain Eukaryota; kingdom Metazoa; phylum Arthropoda; class Insecta; order Diptera; family Muscidae; genus Stomoxys; species Stomoxys calcitrans. The sequence goes on along the minus strand of NC_081555.1, from coordinate 166,913,339 downwards.
GTCACTTGCGATCCATGGCGGAGGTTATATAAGATTTGTCTCAGCCGAACTTAACTCGCTTTAAGTTGTTATACATTTGAATTTTTTTTCTGTTCTCCTTCTAGCTTCTCTCTTATGTAACAATGCAGCGGACATTCATGTCATGACCCAATGGTGATTTCACCATTGTTTCGACACATCTCAACAAAGCTTTTGGCAAAATTATTTTCAAATTCCCACAAATGATTGTGGCACCTATGCAAGTTGTAGTCAAAATCTCAACTAATAGTAGAACTGGAGCAAGCGCAAAAACAATGAAAAGTGTCCGGCATGTTTAGCAAAATTTTGTATTCCATCTTAGTACCTAGGGGACCAATGCAACTGTCAATAAATAATTCTCAGCACATACAGAATGCAACATACATCCCTCTCTCTGGTGGACAAAACACAAGGGGAAGACTAAACCTTCCATTGAGGACCGGAAACCACCCACTCTGAAATGTTGGCCTGCAGCAATGTTGGTTGTGTTAGTTAAATAAAAGTTTGAGAGTGTGTCGAAACCACATACAAGAGAAACTTTGAAATGTGTATAAGCATAAGTGTGTGTGTGTGTGTGACATATTTAACGCCTGTGGCATAAAACTCTCTCCTAACGTTTATTTAACACTTTTTCTCTTTTTGCTGACAGGAAAATGCAACGCGGCTCCATGAGTCCAATTTAAAACGACCACCTTACCCAACCCCATGCATAGGGTGGCTAACAATCGCAAATGTCAATCAGTTTAGAGCGTCTGCAGACGTTGAAAGCGGTCAAACCATTGCTAAAGGCTGTATAACGAATATGTAACAATGTAATATGGCAAACTTGTAGACCAAAGAATGAGGGCTGATAGAAGAAAGGAAATATTTTGTATCGAAAAGTTAAGGCAAACATTGCAACACATTTTTAATTCGATAAAACTTTTTCTTAAATTGCTGTGTAGACGGTGGGTTCTATCAGAGAGGTTATTGCGAAGGTAAATGTCTGCAGGAATTTCATTAAGGTATAGCGAAAATACTTCTCCCATTTCAAAGAGTGCAGTTCGATTCTGCGAAGTGCCGCAGAGCGACATTATTTAGCAGAGAAGTTTGACTGAAAATAGAAAATTTGCCTATAAGCGCTCCATTTTGGAACAGATGCAAACTTCTCACATATCACTGAGTGCTGTTCAAGTTTAAGCTCAATAATAGGGGGCTTACTTTTTATAGCAGAGTTCGAACGTTGTGCCGCTGATCTACACCTCTTTGGGAGAAGTTTTCATATGGCATAGTACCTCATCAAAATCGCCAGCATTAGAAGGGTATAACCAACGCTGAATTTTGTATACCCTCCACCATAGGATGGGAGTATACTAACATCGTCATTCCATTTGTAACACATCGAAATATTGGTCAAAGACCCCATAGAGTATATAAATTCTTGGTCGTCATGAAATTTTAAGTGGATCTAGACACGCAAACTTTCGAGGTATAAAGCTAGGCTCTTGAAAGTTTCCACAAATACTTCCTATGAGGGCAGGTCGTTTAACAGATGTGCCAGGTATGGTTGGAATTCAATTCAAAACCTGATACATTTCATGATCCTCTTGCGGTCGCAAATCTCATGCTATTTGGCTGAAATTTTGCACAACGAGTTCCCTTATGATCTTTAATATATGTGTCAAGTATGGTCTGGATCAGTCTAAAACTTGATATAGCTCCCATATAAACCAATCTCGGATTGTACTTCTTGAGCCCCTGAAGGTTGCAGTTTTTATCTGCTTTGGTTGAAATTTAGCATAACCACTTTTCCTATGACTCCTTCAACACACGTGCCAAATATGGTCTGAATCAGTACAAAACCTGATATAACTCTCATGTAAACCGATCTCCCTTGAACCCCTACAGGGCGCAATTCTTATCATTGCACAATGACTTCTACTGTGGTCTCCAACATCCAAGCTTCAACAGCATAGCAATTATTTTCCATTATCTTTTGTTATACCCACCACCGAAGGATGGGGGTATATTCATTTTGTCATTCCGTTTGCAACACATCGAAATATCCATTTCCGACCCTATAAAGTATATATATTCTTGATCAGCGTAAAAATCTAATATGATCTAGACATGTCCGTCCGTCTGTCTGTTGAAATCACGCTACAGTCTTTAAAAATAGAGATATTGAGCTGAAACTTTGCACAGATTATTTTTATGTCTATAAGCAGGTTAAGTTCGAAGATGGGCTATATCGGACTATATCTTGATATAGTCGCCATATAGACCGATCCGCCGATTTAGGGTCTCAGGCCAATAAAAGCCACATTTATTATCTGAATTTGCTAAAATTTGGGACAGTGGGTTGCGTTGGGCCCTTCGACATCCTTCGCCAATTTGGCCCAGATCGGTTCAGATTTGGTTACAGCTGCCATATAGACCGATCCTCCGATTTAGGGTCATAGGCCCATAAAAGCCACATTTGATATCCGATTTTGCTGAAATTTGGGACAATGAGTTGTGTTAGGCCCTTCGACATCTTTCTTCAGTTTGGCCTTGATCGGATCAGATTTGGATATAGCTGCCCTATAGACCAATCCCTCGATTTAAGGTTTTTGGACCATAAAGGTGCATTTATTGTCCGATGTCGCCGAAATTTGGGATCGTGAGTTAAATTAAGCCCCTTGATATACTTCTACAGTATGGCACAGATCGGTCTAGATTTGGATATAGCTGCCATATAGACCGATTCTCCGATTTAGGGTCATAGGCCCATAAAAGCCACATTTGATATCCGATTTTGCTGAAATTTGGGACAGTGAGTTGTGTTAGGCCCTTCGACATCTTTCTTCAGTTTGGCCTTGATCGGATCAGATTTGGATATAGCTGCCCTATAGACCAATCCCTCGATTTAAGGTTTTTGAACCATTGGACCATAAAGGTGCATTTATTGTCCGATGTCGCCGAAATTTTTGATAGTGAGTTAAGTTAAGCCCCTTTATATACTTCTGCAGTATGGCACAGATCGGTCTAGATTTGGATATAGCTGCCATATAGACCGATTCTCCGATTTAGGGTCATAGGCCCATAAAAGCCACATTTGATATCCGATTTTGCTGAAATTTGGGACAGTGAGTTGTGTTAGGCCCTTCGACATCTTTCTTCAGTTTGGCTTTGATCGGATCAGATTTGGATATAGCTGCCCTATAGACCAATCCCTCGATTTAAGGTTTTTGGACCATTGGACCATAAAGGTGCATTTATTGTCCGATGTCGCCGAAAATTTTGATAGTGAGTTAAGTTAAGCCCCTTTATATACTTCTGCAGTATGGCACAGATCGGTCTAGATTTGGATATAGCTGCCATATAGACCGATCTCTCGGTTTTAGGTTTTGGGGCTATAAAACGCCCATTTATTGTCCGATGTCGATTTAAGGTTTTGGGTCCTTAAAAGTCGCATTAATTGTCCGATTTCGCCGAAATTTGGGACAGTGCGTTATGTTAGGCTCTTCGACATTTTTCTGCAACTTGGCCCAAATCGGTCCAGATTTGGATATAGCTGCCATATAGACTGATATTTCGATTTTAAGTCTTGGCCCCCTAAAAGGCGCATTTATAATCCGATTTCGCCGAAATTTGGAACTGTGAGTTGTGCTAGGTCCTTCAATATTCTTCTTCAATTTTTTTCAGATCGGTCCAGATTTGGATATAGCTGCCATATAGACCGATCATCCGATTTGGGGTCATAGGCCCATAAAAGCCACATTTATTATCCGATTTTGCTAAAATTTGCGACAGCAAGTTGTGTTAGGTCCTTTGATATCATTTATCAATTTGGCCCAGATCGGTTAAGATTTGGATATAGCTGCCATATAGACCGATCCTCCGATTAAGGGTCTTAGGCCCATAAAAGCCACATTTGATATACGATTTCGCCGATATTTGGAACATTGAGTTGGGCTAGGCCCTTCAATATTCTTCTTCAATTTTTTTTAGATCGGTCCAGATTTGGATATATCTGCCGTATAGACCGATATCTCGATTTAAGGTATTGGACCCATAAAAAGCGCATTTACTGTCCGATTTCGCCGAAATTCGCAACAGTGCGTTGTGTTAGGCTGTTCGACATTTTTCTGCAACTTGGCCCAAATTGGTCCAGATTTGGATATAGCTGCCATATAGACTGATATCTCGATTTAAAGTCTTGGCCCCCTAAAAGGCGCATTTATAATCCGATTCCACTGAAATTTGACACAGTGACTTATGTTAGGCTTTTCGACATCCCTGTCGTTTATGGTTCAGATCGTCTTATTTTTAGATATAGCTACTAAAAAAGACCAATATTTTGTTATACACAATTGAACAATGACTTGTACTTAATAGTATTGGGTCCACATTGGAACATATTTCTACATAGCTGCTATGGGACATAAGGTATGCAATTTTCACAGTATTTTGATGAAATGTGGTTTACAGATATACCCGAGGTGGTGGGTATCCTTGACGCCTTTTTAGTTGTTATTATTTGAAAGCAGCAGAAAATGCTTGATGATACTGCAAACAATTGCTGCTGCCATTTTCAGCAGACTTTCTACTGTTACAGCAAACATTTTTGCTAACCAATTTCTCTGAGTACAAAAGCGATGCAAATACGCGTGGGTTTCAGGGGATGAAATCCAATTCAAATCCAAACGTTGCAGTAGGGAAGGCAGATCTAGTATAGTTTGAGACTAGTTATTTTATTGTCTCCTTCCTTAAAAGTTGCTTGCCTGGCTGTCGATGATGAAAGAAACCGAGTTGAGTAAAGTTTAAAAGAATCACAAAGAAAAATTGCAAAAAATAATGCCTAGTGGAAATATTTACAGAGATGGGAAGTTTCGTTTGTAAGGTTAATAAAGGTGAGATGCATTGAATTCCTTTTCAACCTTGCCAAATGTTGTCCAAACTAGACAATATTTGCATATAGCTGTCACTTATTGCCCAATATAACTTCTTGAGCTTCTTACCCACTATTATCAGCAATTCCCCAACAAATCATACCACCCTCGTACATTGTCAATTTTCAAAAACTCTCACATACAATGTGTCTCTTTTTTAAGTTTTCTTGTTGCAATGCATTTTTGTTTTCACATGTTGGCGACAGTTTTCCCTCTAGGCTCTGTCCATTCATTGTTGCAAATCTCAAAGGACATGGATGGCGACGACGACGACAACGACGACGACTACAACATTTTTTCAATTTCATTCTGGGAAAATTCTTTTGTTATACGCTTTTATTATTTTCCTTGAACATTTTTTGGACTTAACAATTTCACTCCAATTTCACAACGAATATTTGTTTTTGTTTGTTTTTAGATCTTTCTGTTATTGTTTGCTGCAATGGCAGCCAGCCGGTTCCTGTGGTGGCATTGTAACAGTTGGCGTTTTCTTGTTCAATTTTTATGCGCTCCTCTTCTTTCACATGCTACTGTTGTAGTTGTCATTATAGTCGTTGTTTTCCAACAGAGAACATGCCGAATGCGAATGAAACATGCAAGCAAATGGGTTGAAAGCTGCGGTGGCTTTGTTACAATTGTTCCAATGTTGACATGTTGAGATACAAACAACAACAGCATCGCTAAAGGATGAAACCAAGCGCAAAAAAAAGAAACACCAAAACAAAGCAACCACAATTCGTCAAAGCATATCATAGAAACCACATATAAAAAAAAACCGCAACCCAATGCTGAATTCGAAAACGAAGCAAATGTTTAACGAAGTTTTTTAATAAATTCGCAGTTGCTGTAACGCAGTAAACTAAGAGATCGGCAAAGGGATATGTTGCCACATACAAAACAATCCTATTAGCTTTAAAATAAAGTAAGACAATCTGCAATGGCTTTAATGCGACTATTTTGGGAACCCTTTTCATATACGCGAATGGTTGAAAGCTGGTCAATATCCAAACCCCTGTAAAAGAGTCTGTGTTAAAAATTCGTGAGAGTATGTTAAAGTGCTGTACAATAAAATGAAACAAATAAAAGCGTGTTAAGTTTGGCCGTACCGAATATACGGCCACCATGAATCGCATGTAACATGTTTTTTGTAGGGCTTTCAAATATAAAAGAGCTACTCGTATATCAAGTTATGGACAGATATAGACTGTACTTGTCATGGCTGTAAACATGTAGAATGTCCCATAGATAGAGGAAAATCTAAAAGGTGGATTTGTCTTTTTGAATAAGAATTTGTATCAGTAATAAATATTTGAAGGTTTCTAAGGGCATTTCATTTAGGGTTTCTAACATGGATCTATTGTCCTATACAAAGTGAAGTCACAAATCAAACGCTCTTGTATTATTATAATTGATTGATGTTTGCGTGACTGGAAACCAAGTAAAAAAAAGGCGTTAAGTTCGGCCGGGCCGAACTTTGGATACCCCTGTGAAATTTATATACCTTTTGTCCCATTGTAGTAATATCGAAATATGATTCGATTCGGACCAAATACTAATAAATACAAGTCATTGATCAATTGTGTATCGCAAAATATTGGTCTTTTTAGTAGTTATATCTAAAAACAAGTAAAAGCGTGCTTAGTTCGCCCGGGCCGAATCTTATATACCCTCCACCATGGAGCGCATTTGTCGAGTTCTTGTCCCGACATCTCTTCTTGACAAATAATGATATAAGAAAAGATTTGCTCCGCTATTAGAGCGATATCAAGATATGATTCGGTTTAAACCACAATTAAATTATGTTGGGTTGCCCAAAAAGTAATTGCGGATTTTTCATATAGTCGGCGTTGACAAATTTTTTCACAGCTTGTGACTCAGTAATTGCATTCTTTCTTCTGTCAGTTATCATCTGTTACTTTTAGCTTGCTTTAGAATAAAGTGTAAAAAAGTATATTTGATTAAAGTTCATTCTAAGTTTTATTAAAAATGCATTTACTTTCTTTTAAAAAATCCGCAGTTACTTTTTGGGCAACCCAATATGTTGGAGACCTGTGTAATATGTCAGCCAATTCGAATAAGAATTGCGCCCTTTGGGGGCTCAAGAAGTAAAATAGAGAGATCGATTTATATGGGAGCTGTATCGGGCTATAGACCGATTCAGACCATAATAAAAACGTATGTTGATGGTCACGAGAGGATCAGTTGTACAAAATTTCAGGCAAATCGGATAATTTGCGACCTCTAGAGGCTCAAGAAGTCAAGGCCCAAGATCGGTTTATATGGCAGCTATATCAGGTTATGGACCTATTTGAACCATACTTGACACAGGTGTTGGATATCATAGCAAAACACGTCGCCCAAAATTCATTCCAATCGGATAAGAATTGCATACTCTAGAGGCTCAAGAAGTCAAGACCCAAGATCGGTTTATATGGCAGCTATATCAAAACATGGACCGATATGGCCCATTTACAATACCAACCGACCTACATTAATAAGAAGTATTTGTGCAAAAATTTCAAGCGGCTAGCTTCACTCTATCGGAAGTTAGCGTGCTTTCGACAGACAGACGGACGGACGAACGGACGGACGGACATGGCTAGATCTACATAAATTGTCACGACGATCAAGAATATATATACTTTATGGGGTCTCAGACGAATATTTCGAGTAGTAACAAACAGAATGACGAAATTAGTATACTCCCCATCCTATGGTGGAGGGTATAATAAACCGATCTCAACCATATACAATATGGATGTCGAATAGCCTAACATAAGTCAATGTGTCAAATTTCAGTTAAATTATAAATGCGCCATTTAAGGGGTCAAGACTTTAAATCGAGATATCGGTCTATATAGCAGCTATATACAAATCTTGATCGATCTTGACCAAATTGCAGAAATATATGGAGGGGCTTAACTTAACTCTCTATCCCAAACGAATGAACTGGAAGAGCCTAACACAACGCACTGTCCCAAATTTCAGCAAAATCGGATAACAAATGTGGCTTTTATGGGCCTATAACCCTAAATCGGATGATCGGTCTATATGGCAGCTATATCCAAATCTGAACCGATCTGAGCCAAATTAACGAAGGATATCGAAGGGCCTAACGCAACTCACTGTCCCAAATTTCAGCAAAATCGGAAAATAAATGTGGCTTTTATGGGCCTATGACCCTAAATCGGATGATCGGTCTATATGGCAGCTATATGCAAATCTGGACCGATTGCCCTCAAAATTAGATATTAAAATTCGTTATCTAATCTCATTTAAACTCCTCATTGCAAAAGTCAGCAAATATGTCCGGTTTGGGGTATTGGCCCTAAAAACTATGAATATTTAGTTCCACTCTCTTTAAGACCCAAATAGTCTTGGTGAGCAAATACGTCCTATTTGGGGGTTGTTATGGTGGTTGGACGTCCGCTAGATAGTTGGTCCCTAATATCAGATAGGTGGTCTACTCCCACATACCTTTAATTTGAGCCCCATAGTCGGCAAACATGACCGGCTTGGGGGGTGTTTTGGGGGTGTTCTGTGAGTTGGCCTTGAAAAAATATATAGGATTCGTATTCTACTCATATTCATATTGCAATAGTCAGCAAATACTTCATAGTTGAGTGGTGTTGTGGGGGTGGGATCCCGAATATTGATATCAGATTCGTGCTTTACTTCCAAAGACCTTTCATTTGAGCCCCATATTGCTATGGTCGTAAATTTGTCCCCTTTGGGGGATGTTTTTGGGGTGAGGCGGCCCCCCAAACATTTGGTCTCATATTTGAATATCAGATTCTAATTCTGCACTCAAATACCTTTTATGTAAACCCCATATTCCCGTGGTCAGTAAATAAGTCCTGTATGGGGGGGTGTTTTGGGGAAGGGTTGGACCCCCAGAAACGTGGTCCCACATTTGGATATCAGATTCGTATTCTACTCGCAAATGTCTTTCATTTGAGTCCCATATTGCCATGGTTGGTAAATATATCCGATTTAGGGGGGCTTTGGGGTGGTCCCCCTAGCACTTGGTTCGACAATTGGATATCAGATACGTTTTCTTATCCTAAATACCTTTTATTTGAGTCCCATATTGTCGTGATTGGTCTAAATATATGTTTGGTGGGTTTTAGGGTGGGGCGGCCCCCCTAGGTACCCCATCCGAAATTTGGATACCAAATTTTTATTCTTAGGGTACTATATGAGAACACACAAAATTTCGCTTAAATCGCACCACCCATCTCCGAGATCTGGGTAATTTGCCATAATGTGGTCATATGTCAACCATAGTTTTCAAACATATTTGCTAGCCGAGGTCCATCAAAATTCGTTCAGAATTGGATGTAGGTCCCACATTGTACTTATAGCGAAGGTGTAAGGTATTATACAGTCGGCACCGCCCGACTTTTGCCCTTTCTTATTGGACTGTAACGTGACTACAACTGACGGACACAAATACGGACGTCAGACGCATAGACACACGGACATCGTTAAATCGTCTTAGACGATCAGAAATATACACATGTACTTATTCCATTGCAAACAGATACCCATAGTAATACCACAATCATACTCTCTGCACACACACACACATATAATAATTTAAAATCTACAATTCTAGTATTAACTGTTAACCAAAATTTGTACCTGAAATTACTGTAACACCACAACATTAATTGCACCCAAAGTCTCATGTATGTTGTATAATTTTATGTACACACCAATGCACAAGAAACTGCATTAATGAGTCTGCATGTGTGTGTATGTGTGAAAACTTTTAATGTAAATTGGTGGTAGAGTACACTGCTGGAAAGTACCCATGTAAATGGTAAATGGCTGAGTAAATACAATTACAACAGCTATGGACCCACATGTTTTGCTACCGGAGGATTCAATCCCTTGTAAGCGTTCACTAGCAAGCACGCACACATGCTCATTTAAATGTAATTAGCTGTCTTCCGAGAATATGAGATAAGGTAATACTTTAAAGTAATGCCAAGAGGCAAGGTATGGAATGTACATTAAAGTCAAGCAAATAATGCTGCAGTACTCTATCACAAACAATGGAGATACAAAAAATATTTGAAATTGATATAAAGTCCAAAGAAAGTACAACGTATGGTTGAAAGAAACACATTCAAAAGATTAATGTAATAATAATATTAGTAATAATGTCCTATCCGGAATGAATATGAATGCGACACAAATTGAAAACTTAAGTTTACATTTGAGTGGTTCTTATTATACCCACCAGCATAGGATGGGGATATACTAATCCAGCCATTCCGTTTGTAACACCTCGAAATATTCGTTTAAGACCCAATAAAATATATACATTCTTGAACGGTTCAACGTTCTGAGTCGATCTAGCCTTGTCCATCCATCTGTCCGTCCGTCCATCCATCCGTCAATCCTTCCGTCAATCCTTCCGTCCATCCGTTCATCCGTCCGTCCATCCGTCCGTCCCTCCGTCCGTCCCTCCGTCCGTCCCTCCATCCGTTCATCCGTCCGTCCCTCCGTCCGTCCCTCCGTCCGTCCCTCCGTCCGTCCCTCCGTCCGTCCCTCCGTCCGTCCCTCCGTCCGTCCCTCCGTCCGTCCCTCCGTCCGTCCCTCCGTCCGTCCCTCCGTCCGTCCCTCCGTCCGTCCCTCCGTCCGTCCCTCCGTCCGTCCCTCCGTCCGTCCCTCCGTCCGTCCCTCCGTCCGTCCCTCCGTCCGTCCCTCCGTCCGTCCCTCCGTCCGTCCCTCCGTCCGTCCCTCCGTCCGTCCCTCCGTCCGTCCCTCCGTCCGTCCCTCCGTCCGTCCCTCCGTCCGTCCCTCCGTCCGTCCCTCCGTCCGTCCCTCCGTCCGTCCCTCCGTCCGTCCCTCCGTCCGTCCCTCCGTCCGTCCCTCCGTCCGTCCCTCCGTCCGTCCCTCCGTCCGTCCCTCCGTCCGTCCCTCCGTCCGTCCCTCCGTCCGTCCCTCCGTCCGTCCCTCCGTCCGTCCCTCCGTCCGTCCCTCCGTCCGTCCCTCCGTCCGTCCCTCCGTCCGTCCCTCCGTCCGTCCCTCCGTCCGTCCCTCCGTCCGTCCCTCCGTCCGTCCCTCCGTCCGTCCCTCCGTCCGTCCCTCCGTCCGTCCCTCCGTCCGTCCCTCCGTCCGTCCCTCCGTCCGTCCCTCCGTCCGTCCCTCCGTCCGTCCCTCCGTCCGTCCCTCCGTCCGTCCCTCCGTCCGTCCCTCCGTCCGTCCCTCCGTCCGTCCCTCCGTCCGTCCCTCCGTCCGTCCCTCCGTCCGTCCCTCCGTCCGTCCCTCCGTCCGTCCCTCCGTCCGTCCCTCCGTCCGTCCCTCCGTCCGTCCCTCCGTCCGTCCCTCCGTCCGTCCCTCCGTCCGTCCCTCCGTCCGTCCCTCCGTCCGTCCCTCCGTCCGTCCCTCCGTCCGTCCCTCCGTCCGTCCCTCCGTCCGTCCCTCCTAGTTACTACTAGTTACTGAGTTACTAGTACGTCGGCAAAGTTCTACACGTCCTCATATCTCATGGATGAATTCCTATGTTCAATAAGGTTGCAATCCGGAAAATGTGTGATAGGGGGACTTGACGGAACCATTGGTGTGGGGAGGAACCATTGGAATGAGAAACACAGAGCCTGTATTCTTGCAAAGAGTAGTCTAAATGTTTTTCTTCTTCCATAGCTAAGAACTGAAGATTGCAATAAATAAGTCTCATAAGTGGCTAGCTTCCCTATAATGGCACAGGATTCAGAGAAGACACCTTCAAACCTTAAGTTGCTGATTGAAGCCGCTTCTGTAGGGAAGAGGAAGAGCCTCATTGTAGGAAGTGATGCTAATGCACATCACCAGATTTGGGGAAGTTAGGATGTCAACGAAAGGGAGGGAATTCTGGCGATTGTAATAAAGGGGATAAACCGACCTTTATTACCAGGAAGGGGCAGGAGGTACTAGATATTACCTTTGTATCTGAAGACATAAGCGGAAGGATATGCGACTGGGAAGTGTTGGATGACCACAGATTCTCTGATTATCGTTATATTAGTTTCAGCCTTGGAGGAAAACATGCAGAAGTGGTCTCTCGGCGAGACAGAAGAAGGGAGGATTGGTATACTTTTCGGTACAAATTCAGCACGTCTATCCCTTCTAGACCAGAAAAGGAATTGAAAACTGCGGAGGATATAAATTATAACATAATGATCGAGCGGATCACGAAGGCCCTGAATGGCTCACTTGTGTCATAATGTCTTAGTGCTAAGCCAAGGCGGCAAACAGCGACCGCCATGGTGGACCCCTAAGGAAGGACTGCAGAAAACTCTGCAACAGAGCAAAAGCCACAAGAGTACCATACTATTGGGACGCCTATAAGGATGAGCTAAGAAAATATTAAAGCAAGCTAAGAAAGATTCAGAACAAATCCTGGTTAGAATTCTGCAGCTCCGTGGAGGATACATCCGAGGCCACTGGGCTAAGGAAGGTGGGGTATATTCAGAACTCAGAGAATATATGGACAATGTCTAGTGAGGAAAAACTACAACTACTCGTTGATACACATTACCCGGGAAATCCTCCAACGGACAACGTGGCGCAAGAAGAGGTTATCACTGCATCCGTCGCAGGTAATAGGGGAAATTGTGTCTGAGCCGAAAATCCTTTGGGCGATAAGAAATTTCGACTATTTCAAGTCGCCAGACTTTGATGATGTACCACAATTTGAATTACAAGCTGTGACTGATAAGCTGGTTGCGTATGCTGATGATGTGGCAATTGCGGATAGGAGAAAGTTTCCCAGCATTCTACGAGATATACTTCGTTAAGCTCTACGTGCAACAGCGACGTGGGCTACTGTAAGTGGTCTAGGTGTAAATCCGTGCAAGACAAAATTAGTTCTTTTCAGCAGGAGATACAAGTTGCCTACAGTGGCACCTGTCTTCTTGGGAGGAGAGAATGTTCCATTTTCTGAAAGCCCAAAATACCTGGGAAATTAAACTTAAAATCCAACATTTTGGAAAGGGCAAGTAAGGCAAATCTTGCCCAATACACCCGCAAGAGAGCCATTGGCGAAAGTTGGGGTTTAGACCGCGGGTCATGCATTGGGCATATACTGCAGTTGTCAGACCTATAATGCTATATGGTGTTATGGACTGGTGGACGGCGCTTCAATAGTTCACGTACTATTCAATACCCAACCGAATCCAAAAGATGGCTTGTTTGTGCATCACAGCCGCACTGAGGAAGACATCATACTACATCTAAAGCCTCTGGACATTGTGGCTAGACAAATTGCTGCGACCACTGCCGTGAGGCTAAGGGAGCCTTCTCTTTCTTTTTGGTCATGTGGCGGCTACACACTGTGTTATCCTTGATACAATGTCCGAAGTTCCAGACAGTGTGGATTACACCCTACCTGAGCCGCTTTTTGGTAAAAATTAATGTACCACTATTTTGGAAAATTTCTCTCAAAATCCATGTCCAAACTGAAACTTTAGTAGACGACATGGGAGTGAGAGCAGAGACAATAGAGGAAATGTTGTGTCTTTTGAAGAGAACCCATTTTCCACGCGATACGAAGGGACTCACGCTGATACCGGAATCTTGGAATAATGACGTTGATCGATTACGGTGAAGGAATCTCTGAGGAGGTTCAAACCATTTAAGTCACCCGGACCTGATGGAATATTTCCGGCGTTACCACAGAAAGAGGCAGACTATCTGGCGCCTCGTCTAGCCAAAATTTTCACAGCTTGCCTAGGACTTGCATATACACCGAAAGCCTAGCTGGAGGCAAGGGTGGTGTTTATACCCAAGCCCGGCAAGGCAAGTTATGCGACACCAAAGGCCTACAGACCTATAAGCCTTACGTCCTTTCTACTCAAAACCATGGAACGTATTGTGTACACCATGATAAAGAGTAGACATCCGGCGAACTGCTCAAATACAAACAGCATGCCTATATCAAGAGAAGGTCGGTGGAGACTGCCCTGCACGAGGTTGTGCATAAAGTAGAAGAATCCTTCGATGCCAAAACGTACACACTGGAGGTGTGCATTAACATTTTAACAATGTGCGGACCGACACTTTGATCCAATCCTTAGACCAGTACCGGGTGGACCCGGTCCTTAAAGACTGGATAAACCATATGCTAAGGAGCAGGTGGATAAATTGTGTGTCCCATGGCATAAATATAAGGGAGAAAGTGGCACAGGGCACGCCACAGGGGGGTATCTTATCGGCACTCCTATGGGTGACCACCATAAATGACCTATTACGGATGCTGACTGAGGAGGAAATGACCTATTACGGATGCAGACTGAGAAGGGATTTGAACCTGTCTGCTACGCAGACGATGTTATAATACTTCTAAAGGGTTAGGATCCGAACAAGCTATGCAGAAGGGCCGAAAGAGTCTTGCATATGGCATATGACTGGTCTAGATCCAGAGGTCTCAATGTTAATCCAGAGAAGAATGCAATATGGTGGAAGGTGGGCCAATTTGACACGCCCATGAACATTCCATCAAGGAACTGGGGCTAACTTCTCACATATCAATGAGTGCTGTCCGATTAAATTTTAAGCTCAATGATAAGGGACCTCCTTTATATAGCCGAGTCCGAACGGCGTGCCGCAGAGCGACACCTCTTTGGGGAGAAGCTTTTACATGGCAAAGTACCTCACAAATGCATTTGTGAGGGAATAACCACCGCTGAAAAATTTTCTGATATTCCCCCCAGGATTCGAACCCAGGCGTTCAGCGTCATAGGCGGATATGCTAACCTCTGCGCTATGCTGGCCTCCTCCATAGTGGCATTGGGCGGATTAATATCTGCACCCTCTTTTCAACCTAACTACTATACCTGATAGAACCGTTTGGAACTACGATATCCCTGGTAATAGAAGTTACATAGACTTCTATATGGATGGCTCCAAGCTAGACGACCAGGTGGGCTTTGGGGTATACTCTAAAGATCTAAAATTGGTCATATCGAAATGGTTATCCGACCACTGTCGTGTGTATCAATATTTTCTCAAACAGCAAAGGCAGCCATTAAATCCCTAGAGAACGTATTTCTGAACACAAAAATCGCCCTCGACTGTCGATGTTCTCTCAACTTGATGGGTGAACAATTCAAAATTCACCTGTTCTGGGTGCCAGGCCACAAAGATCCTAGGCAATTGTAAAGCGGACGAGCTTGGGAGACAAGGAACTTCCCTACACATTCCAGGGAAACTGGAATCTGTGGGTATGCCTTCAGAGACATGTAAGCTAAGTTTTCAAGACCAGGCCCTAAGGACAACGAATGATAGATGGTCAAAAAGAGGAAGCTGTGAGCATTCCAAAACTATGTGGCCTTATCTAGACTTGAAGAGGTCCACCGCTTTGCTGTCATTGGCTAGAACAGATGTCTTAGTGTCTAATCGGTTACTGTCTAATCGAAAAACATGCTGACAGACTGAAGGTTGCCAGCAACGACTTTTGCAGTCACTGTGAGGACATCGAAGAAGAAGAGACTATAAAACATCTGCTGTGTGTGTGTCCCGCACTAGCAGTCAGAAGGAGTTCCACTTTAGACTCTCATTTCTTTGATAACCTATTTGATTTAGCGGTTATTGGGCTATTTATGGGAGCTTGAGGGCATCTTTCTACTTCTGTTCCTGTGGCATCACGATGGACGAAAATTTCTAAGTGAGAGTACCACTTAAACCTAACCTAACCTAAACGTGATAGGGTGTCCCGGGGAATGACAGTCTACCCACCATTTGGCCTCTGTAAGTTCCCCATATACGAACTGCCAATTAAGTTCAACAAATCTTTAAAGTAAGACAAATTTGTTTTCAGGGTATTACCGTTGATATTAAAAGAATTTTTCTGTGTGTATTTATAATCTTTGAAGTTAGATATGAAGTTACATCATTGGCATTAAATCCTACCACAACAACTATGACCAATCAATAGACTACTGTGTCAATGGCTCCCTATAAGCAGTGACTAGTCCCCATAGTTAAACTAATAAGCCACACTCATTCACTCTCTCACTCACTCACTAACTAACACTTGGCTCGTTTTAATAAAAGTTTCATTTTATGCTTTTATGTCATCTATAACTTGTCCTCAAGGATGTGTTAGCAAGCGACTATGCTGATAGTTTGTGGCCTAATATATGGCCTTCGGGGCCATTAGACAATGTTATTGTTATTCTTTTACTGTTATGACTGTTGCGTAGTGGTATTAGCCACAATATGGGCCTCTAATATGAGTGATTTTTCTTGTTATATTCATTTTTTTTGCTAACTTCAATGGAGTGATGGTGGTGTTGGTTTTATTGTTTTTGGTCTTCAAGCATACGCTAGGCAAATAACTATAGAAGTTCTGCCTTAATTTTTGTTGAAATAATTGTTCATATTTTTGTAATTAATATTAGAAGAAAAGTTCGGTATTATTAAGTTAAGCTGCCTTAGGTGCTCTTTTGTATGTTTCTGATACTTGTTATTGAGGGGAACCGGATAAGGTGAGAACAGTATTAAGAAACCAGAACAAGTTTTATAAAATTAAAAAAATAAAACAAGTAAAAGGGATACCACCTCGGGTATATATGTAAAACCCCTTTCGCCACAATCCGGTGAAAATTGGATAACATATGCACCCAAATTCGGCACTGGTCTAATATATATGTCACAATTCAATTTTGTAGAACAAAATATTGGTCTTTTTGGCAGATATATCCAATGATAGACCAATCTGAACCATATTAAGGTCGGCTATCGTGAAGCTCAGAAAAACTCACTGTTTAAAATTTCATCGAAATCGGGTAATAAATAAAGCCTTTATGGGCTTCAGTCCCCTTACCGGCAGATTGGTCTAAATGGCAGCTATATCTTAATATAGTCTGATCGGAACCATATTTAGGTCGGATGTTGGGAGGTCTAAACCAACTCAATTTTTCAAATTTCAGCGAAATCGGGCAATAAATAAAGCTTTTATTGGCTTCAGACCCCTTTTCGGCAGATCAGACCCCTATATGGCAGCTATATCTAAATAAAGGCCGATCTGAACCATATTTAGGTCAGGTGTCAGGAGGCTAAAAATAACTCACTGTTTCAAATTTTAGCGAAATCGGTTAAAAAAAAATTTTATGGGCTTCAGACCCTTTATCGGCAGATCGGTCTATATGGTAGCTATATCTAAATATAGTAAGATCTGTACCATATTTGCGCGGATGTTGGGAGGCTTAAAACTGCAAATTTCAGCGAAATCGGATAAAAATTAAAGCTTTTATGGCCTTCAGGCCATATATCGGGATATCGGTCTATATGACAGCTATATCAAAATATGGACCGATCTAATTCATATTTATGTCAGATTCCGGGAGGCTTAAAATAACGCACTGTTGCAAATTTCAGCGAAATCGGGTAATAAATAAAGCTTTAATGGTCTTCAGACCCTTTATCGGGAGATCGGTCTATATGGTAGCTATATCTAAATATAGTCCGATCTGAACCATACTTAAGTCAGTTGACGGTAAGCCTTAAACTACTCACTTTTTTAAATTTCAACAAAATCAAATGAAAAATTAAGTTTTTATGGGTATTAGACCCTTTATTGGAAAATAGGTCTATATAGCAGCTATATCCAAATATGGTCCGATTTGGCCCATTGAAGAATTTATCCAGCGTGCATAAAAAAACGTATCTGTGTCAAATTTCAGCTCAATATCTTCATTTTTGAAGGCTCTAGAGTGATTACAACAGACGGACGGACAGACACACGGAAATCGTTAAATCGTCTTAGAATTTTACGACGATCCGAAATATTTATACTTTGTAGGGTCGGAAATTGATATTTCGACGGAATGACTAAATAAATATACCCCCTATCCTACGATGGTGGGTATAAAATTATGCACAAGTGTTACTTGTTTCACAATTTAGCCCTCCTCTCAACACAGCTGTATTAATGGTAAGGTCTAGAAATAATTTACAAAAAACCAGTAAGGAAGGCCAAAAGTCGGGCGGTGCCGACTGTATAATACCCTACACCTACTCTATAGGTACAATTTGTGAGCTATATTCAATTCTGAACCAATTTTGATGGACCTCGGCGAGGAAATATGTTCAAACTCCAATAACTACGGTTGACAAATGACAACATTATTACAAATTACCCAAAATATGACGAACATATATATGGGAGTTATATCTAATTCTGAACCGATTTAGAGCAAACTTCTCAGATAATGTGGTAGTCGTCGAGGAAAGCGCTGTGCAAAATTTTGGCTAGATTGATCAAACAATGCGCTTGCAGTGATAATCTGGCGTTATACATATATGACAGCTATATCTAAATCTGAGCCGATTTCGGGAGAATCGGTAAAAAAATTAGCACTTTCTTGCAATAATTCTTAAAATCCGGCAAACATATATATGGGAGTTGTACCTAAATCCGAACCGATTTCGAGCACACTTCTCAGATACTGTGGCAGTTGTCGCGGAAAGCGTTTTGCAAAATTTTGGCAAGATGGGTCAATAAATGCGCTTGCTGTGACTCTAGAAGTTAAGATCGGGCGATATACATATATGAGAGATATATCTAAATCTGAACCGATTTCTACAAAATTCTTCTATAATCTTGACAGTCATAAAAAAATTCCTTCTGCGACATTTCGAGAGAATCGGTTAACAAATGGCCATTTTATTGCAGTATTACTGCAAATCGAACGAACATATATATGGGAGCTATATCCAAATCTGAACCGATTTCAAGCAAACTTCATAGACATTGTGGAAGTCGTCGAGGAAAGCGTTGTACCATATTTTGGGAAGATTGGTCAATAAATGCGCTTGCAGTGGCTTTAGGAGTGAAAATCGTGAAATTCACCAGTAATGATGAGAATCATAAAAAAATCCTTCCTGCGAGAGAATCGGTTAACAAATGACCATTTTATTGCATTATTACTGCAAATCGGACAAACATATATATGGGACCTATATCCAAATCTGAACCGATTTCTATGAAATTCATTTGCAATGTCGGGAGTCATAAGAAAATCTTTCCTGCCAAATTTCGAGAGAATCGAATAACAAATGACAATTTTATTGCATTATTACTGCAAATCGGACGAACATATATATGGCAGCTATATTCAAATCTTAACCCATTTTTTCCAATTTCAAGCGGCTTAATCTCTGAAATTCATCTACTATGTCGGGAGTCATAAGACAATCCTTCTTGCTAAAATTCAAATCGGACGAAAATATATGTGTGAGCTATACCGAAATCTGAACCGACTTTTTCCAATTTCAAGACGATCGGATGAAAATTGCGACCTGTAATTTGTACACAAATAACATGGACAGACGCACAGACAGACAGACAGATAGATGGACATAGCTTAATCGAATCAGAAAGTGATTCTGAGTCGATCGGTATGCTTATCAATGGGTCTATCTCTCTTCCTTTCGGGTGTTTCAAACTAATTCACTTATAGTACCCTGTACCACAGTAGTGGTGTAGGGTATACTGTAAAGTTAAGAAAACTTATTTTCATATGGAAACTCTTAGAGACTGGCTTTTCTTTATAACCCAGCGCTCTTTAAAAAATAACAAAAAAAGGGAAATAAATATTTTAAAATATACATAGTAAAAATTTCCTCACAATAACTCGAAACAGCTCAAGGGAAATATTTTTATTGAAAAAAAAAAAAAAAAAAAAAAATAATAATAATAAAACAATTAAAAGCGTGCTAAGTTCGGCCGGGCCGAATCTTCTATACCCTCCACCATGGATCGCATTTGTCGAGTTCTTTTCCCGGCATCTCTTCTTAGGCAAAAAAAAAAAAAAACGGATAAAAGAAAAGATTTGCTCTGCTATTAGAGCGATATCAAGATATAGTCCGGTTGGGACCACAATTAAATTATATGTTGGAGACCTGTGTAAAATGTCAGCCAATCCGAATAAGAATTGCGCCGTTTGTGGGTTCAAGAAGTTAAATAGAGAGATCGATTTATATGGGAGCTGTATCAGGCTATAGACCGATTCAGACCATAATAAACACGCATGTTGATGGTCATGAGAGGATCCGTTGTACAAAATTTCAGGCAAATCGATAATAATTGCGCGCTCTAAAGGCTCAAAAAGTCAAGTCCCCAGATCGGTTTATATGATAGCAGTCATATCAGGTTATGAACCGATTTGAACCATACTTGGCATATTTATTGGATATCATAACAAAACACGTCGTGCCAAAATTCATTCAAATCGGATAAGAATTGCGCCGTCTAGAAGCTCAAGAAGTCAAGTCCCCAGATTTGTTTATATGACAGCTATATCAGGTTATGGACCGATTTGAGCCATACCTGGCACAGTTATTGGATACCATAACGAAACACGTCGTGCAAAATTTCATTCTAATCGGATAAGAATTGCGGCCTCTAGAGGCTCAAGAAGTCAAGACCCCAGATCGGTTTATATGACAGCTATATCAGGTTATTTACATATTTAAACCATACTTGGCACAGTTTTTGGAAATCATAGCGAAACACGTCTTGCAAAATTTCATTCCTTTCGGATAAGAATTGCGCCCTCTAATAGCTCAAGATGTCAAGATTGAAGATCGGTTTATATGGCAGCTTTATGAGGCTATTGACAGATTAAGCACAGTTGTTGGAAGTCATGACGAAACACGTCGTGCAAAATTTATATGGTTTATATGGCAGCTATATGAGGTTATGAACCGATTTGAACCATACCTGGCATAGTCGTTGGATATCGTCGTTGGATAACAAAACACCTCATGCAAAATTTCATTCCAATCGGATAATAATTGCGCCCTCTAGTGGCTCAAGAAGTCAAGACCCTCGATCGGTTTATATGACAGCTATATCAGGTTATGGACCGATTTGAACCATACTTGACACAGTTGTTGGATATCATAACAAAACACGTCGTGCAAAATTTCGTCCAAATCGGATAAGAATTGCGCCCTCTAGAGGCTCAAGAAGTCAAGACCCAAGATCGGTTTATATGACAGCTATATCAGGTTATGGACCGATTTGAACCATACTTGACACAGTTGTTGAGTATCATAGCAAAACGCGTCGTGCAAAATTTCATCCAAATCGGATAAGAATTGCGCCCTCTAGAGGCTCAAGAAGTCAAGACCCAAGATCGGTTTATATGACAGCTATATCAGGTTATTGACTGATTTGAACCTAACTTAGCACAGTTGTTGGAAGTCATAGCGAAACACTTCGTGAAAATTTTCATTCCAATCGGATAAGAATTGCGCCTTCTAGAGGCTCAAGAAGTCAAGACCCAAGATCGGTTTATATGGCAGCTATATCAAAACATGGACCGATATGGTCCATTTACAATCCCAACCGACTTACACTATTAAGATTTATTTGTGCAAAATTTACAGCGGCTAGCTTTACTCGTTCGAAAGTTTGCGTGCTTTTGACAGACAGACGGACGGACGGATGGACATATGGATGGACGGACAGACGGGCGAACATGGCTAGATCGACATATAATTTCACGACGATCGAGAATATATATATACTTTATGGGGTCCTATACGAATATTTCGAGTTGTTACAAACAGAATGACGAAATTGTTATACCCCCATCCTATGGTGGAGGGTAAACAAATTTTTTGAAAAAAAAAAAATAATAAATAAATAAAACTATTTTAGTTTTTATATTTCTATATCATTTACTTTTAGTAAAGCAATTTTTCACTTTCTAAAAAAAAACAAAATTTTTTATATATATATGATTTTCCTGTGCTTATTTTGTTCCTTTACAAAATACCGTGGATTAAGATTCTCAATTTCATTCGCATTTGCTTCCCCTTAAGAAAATTGAAGTCCATTCAGTTGTTCACGATTCCAAGCTTTACAACTACACCAAGAGGATTAAAAGATTACAACTAATGAATGGTTTCCACTAAACAATAGGAGTCTTATGAGATTTTCCATGAAAATCTTTTAGAGAGATTTTCCTTTTTGTCATGGTTGGATGAAGGGTGGTTATGGTCGGATGGATGTTTTGATGCCAACAATATCAAAGATTTGCAAAGAATGGAGGCGTAATGAATTGGAACCGATGATGAACACAAACAACAAACTGTTAGGGAGGAAGTTGATAAATGGTATGAGAAAGCGTTACTAAACAAACATGCACTCTTGCTATACATGTACTTTCCAATCGGAATTTTGCATTGAAGGGGTGATTTTATTTTGTAATTTTAATGCATACACTAGCTGACCCGGGCTCGCTCCGCTGCACCTTCTTTTACTTTATATGGAACAAAAATTTCATTGGAATTTTTATTTTCGACAATTAAAGAGCTTTTAGTGAAATACCATGCTACGAAAATAGCATATCGCTTGACTAACAGTTTAACAATATAAGTGCCTTTGTCCGAATCCCATATGATCTTTATTGGTCTACGAATTTAAGTTGGGATGTAAGGTGTACTCCATTCTTAAAATACTTTATTTCAGCCCGATATTCACATGATGTCTGCTTTTGTGGTGTTTTCGGGGGAGATACTTGGCCCTGAAAAAATATCAGCATCGTGCGCTTCTCTTAAATACCAATTATTTAAACCCAGTATTGCCATTGGCTTAAGAGGAGTTTGCAGGATGAGGCGTCCCCCAAACACATGACACCAAAATAGGTTATCAAATTCATTTTCTAATCTCACATATTGGCATGGTCGAAAAATTTCTACCCTTTGGGGGTGTTTTGGGAATGGGGTGATGCCCCAAATACCTGGCCTCAAAATAGGTAATCAAATTCGTATTCTACTCCCAAATACCTTTATTAAGCCCGCATCGCAATATGATGATCACTAAAAAATTGCTGTTTGTGGGGTATTTTGGGAAAGGTGTAGACCCCCAGAAAATTGGTCCCGAAAGTAGGTGTCAATTCTTATTCTTATATATTTGAAACCCATATTGCCATTGGCCTCAAAATTGGATATCAATTTCGTTTTTTAATCACCATTCACCATTCACTTAAACTCCTTATTGAAAAAGCCAGCAAATATGTCCGGTTTGGGGTATGGGTTCTAAATACTATGAATACCGAGCTCCACTGTCTTGAAGACCTAAATTGTCTTGGTGAGCAAATACGTCCTACTTGGGGAGTGTTATGGTGGTGGTACGTCCTCTAGGCAGTTGGTCCGGAATGTTGATGTCAGATACATGGTCTACTCCCAAATACCCTTAATTTTAGCTCCATTTTTCCATAGTCCGCAAACATGACCGGTTTGGGGTATGGGGTGGCCACTGAGTGACTTGGCTTTGAAAACATATATCAGATTCGTGTTCTACTCTAAAATACCTCTTATTTGAGCCTCATATTGCAATGGTCAGCAATTACTTCCAATTTGGGTGGTGTTATAGGGATGGGGTGGCCCCATTGACACTTTTCCCGAATATTGATATCAGATTCGTGCTTTACTTCCGAAGACCTTTCATTTGAGCCCCATATTGCTACGGTCGTAAATTTGTCTTCTGTGGGGGATATTCTCGGGGATAGGCGGCCCCCTAAACACTTGGTCTCATATTTGGATATCAGATTCTAATTCTACACTCAAATACCTTTTATTTAAGCCCCATATTGCCATGGTGAGTAAATAAGTCTTATTTGGGGGGTGTTTTGGGGAAGGGGTGGACCCCCAGAAACTTTTTCCCAAATTTAAATATCAGATTCGTATTTTACTTGCAAATACCTTTCATTTGAGTCCCATATTGCCATGGTTGGTAAATATGTCCGATTTAGGGGTGTTTTGGGTGTTGGGGTGGTCCCCCTACCACTTGGTTCGACAAATGGATATCAGATGCGTTTTCTTATTTTAAATACCTTTCGTTTGAGTCCCATATTGTCGTGATTGATCTAAATATATGTTTGGTAGGTTTTAGGGTGGGGCAGCTCCCCTAGGTACCCCATCCGAAATTTGGATACCAAATTTTTATTTATAGAGTACTATATGAGAGCACACAAAATTTCGCTTAAATCGCACAACCCATTTCCGAGATCTGCCGTTTCTGAAAATTAGGGTAAGGGGAAGGGTCCACCTTCCCCTTCAGATATCAAAAAATGTAGTACCCTATTTTCACCACGGGATCATTATGCACCATCTGTGAAAATTTCAAGAAAATCGGTTCAGCCGTTTCTGAGTCTATAAGGAACACACAAACATACAAACAAACCTACAAACAAACACAAATTGATTTTTATACCCTCCACCATAAGATGGGGGGTATACTAATTTCGTCATTCTGTTTGTAACTAGTCGAAATATTCGTCTGAGACCCCATAAGGTATATATATTTTTGATCGTCGTGACGTTTTATGTCGATCTAGCCATGTCCGCCCGTCTGTCCGTCCGTCCGTCCGTCCGCCTGTCTGTCGAAAGCACGCTTACTTCCGAAGGAGTAAAGCTAGCCGCTTGAAATTTTGCACAAATACTTTTTATTAGTGGAGGTCGGTTGGTATTGTAAATGGGCCATATCGGTCCATGTTTTGATATAGCTGTCATATAAACCGATCTTGGGTCTTGACTTCTTGAGCCTCTAGAGGGCGCAATTCTTATCCGATTGGAATGAAATTTCGCACGACGTGTTTTGTTATTATATCCAACAACTGTGCCAAGTATGGTTCAAATCGGTCCATAACCTGATATAGCTGCCATATAAACCGATCTTGGATCTTGACTTCTTGAGCCTCTAGAGGGCGCAATTCTTATCCGATTTGAATGAAATTTTGGCACGACGTGTTTTGTTATGATATCCAACAACTGTGCTAAGTATGGTTCAAATCGGTCCATATTCTGATATAGCTGCCATATAAACCGATCTTGGGTCTTGACTTCTAGAGCCTCTAGAGTGCGCAATTCTTTTCCGATTGGAATGAAATTTCGCACGACGTGTTTTGTCATGATATCCAACAATTGTGCCAAGAATGGTTCAAATCGGTCCATAATCTGATATAGCTGTCATATAAACCGATCTTGGGTCTTGACTTCTTGAGTCTCTAGATGGCGCAATTCTTATCCGATTTGAATGAATTTTGGCACGACGTGTTTTGTTATGATATCCAATAACTGTGCCAGGTATGGTTCAAATCGGTTCATAACCTGATATAGCTGCCATATAAACCGATCTTGGATCTTGTCTTCTTGAGCCTCTAGAGGGTGCAATTCTTATCCGATTGGAATGAAATTTTGTACGACGGATCCTCTCATGACCATCAACATACGTGTTTATTATGGTCTGAATCGGTCTATAGCCCGATACAGCTCCCATATAAATCGATCTCTCTATTTTACTTCTTGAGCCCCCAAGGGCGCAATTCTTATTCGAATTGGCTGACATTTTACACAGGTCTCC
The DNA here is from genome assembly GCF_963082655.1 of Stomoxys calcitrans. Lineage (NCBI taxonomy): Eukaryota > Metazoa > Arthropoda > Insecta > Diptera > Muscidae > Stomoxys > Stomoxys calcitrans. Next base: position 166,888,037 of record NC_081555.1, on the reverse strand, counting down.
AACATATAATTTAATTGTGGTCCAAACCGGACCATATCTTGATATCGCTCTAATGGCAGAGCAAATCTTTTCTTATATCCTGTTTTGCCTAAGAAGAGATGCCGGGAAAAGAACTCGACAAATGCGATCCATGATGGAGGGCATATAAGATTCGGCCCGGCCGAACTTAGCACGCTTTTACTTGTTATATATAAGATAAATTGAAATATTGGTATTCTGACCTACTAGTAATGAAATAGTGAACACAGGTTTTCTAAATGAAGTCGTTAGGCTTTTATGGGCTTAAGCCTCCCAATCCTATGAACATTCCACTAAGGAACAGGGGCATACTTCTCACATATCAATGAGTGCAGTACGATTCAAGTTAAAGCTCAATGATAAGGGACCTCCTTTTTATACAGCGGGGAAAACCACCGCTGAAATTTTTTTCTGATGGTCACGCTAGAATTCGAACCCTGGCGTTCAGCGTCATAGGCGGACATGCTAACCTCTGCGCTACGATGGTCTTTATGCTTAGTTACTTTTAAATGATGTTGAAAAATTTTATTTTCTTAATTTGATTTTTAAGAGCTAACACAGCAAAAAGTTCCTTCAGAGTCTCTAGTCCAACATTCGACCTACTGTGAATTGTTATAACTGAATGCAGATGAAATCTGTTGCAGCAACTCTAAATTGGCATATTGTTGTCGAGTGAAAAGACTCTTAATTAACACACAATTATACTTCACTTGACCAAATAAATATTTACAGTGCTTTCAACAACACAAATATTTTCGCATTTGCATGTAGTGGAGCATAAGCAATGGCATATGTGCGACTGCAACAACTCTCACACTACATGGGTTTCTATGGGTGTGGGTGTGTGTGTGTGTTTTGTGTACAAATCTGAATGGAATTGTTAATGCATTTCTGTTTTGTTTTGCATTTTGCATTTATTTATTTAATTTTCTATGATTTTTGTAATAATAAACAATTTTGAAATAATTATTTGTGTGAAAATTGTGGTAACTATGGACGACATTGAGTGCAGTATTCGAGATTGTTTGCATTTGCATAAAATAACAGTTTTGTATGGCAAATGCACATTTGCTATGCGTACATTTATAATGAAAAGAAAATAGATTATGTGTCAGCCCTAACACACATACGCAAGGTTTTAATAAATTTGTATTTACATATGTAGATGGTTAAGCTGTATATGTATGTGTCTAGTCATATCATTAGAACTGCAATGGTGCCTCTCAGCTGCATTTATTTCAGAGATTATTTTTGTAATTGCTTAAAATATTTTTAATAATTGAGAATTCTCATCACGACATGAGGGCCTGAGCTAAATTGTGGTGACATATGATTGAATTTTTAACATATTTTAAAATCCCCACATGGTTGGGCAGAAATTTAATTATATTAGCAGCATAATTGCAAATGGAATTTGCCTTGTAATTATAAATGTGTTAAATATTTTAGCATTTTTTTTTTTTTATTTTAGTTCAGTAAATTTTGGAAGCTATGAGAGAAATTTATTAAGGGTAGTAAATATGTTCTTTATTATAAAAATAATTTAATGGCTGGGATAGTTAGATTTATTTGTGTTGATAAAATTTGAGCGTATCTTAATTGACTGTTATATAACAAGTAAAAAGGCGTTAAGTTCGGCCGGGCCAAAATTTGGATACCCAGCACCTCGGGTAAATATGTAAACCACCCTTCTCTCTTAGCCGCTATATCGAAATATGGTCCCATTTGGACCACATTTGACACGGATATTGAGTAGCCTTATAAGTACATGTCATTGTTCAATTTTGTAGAACAAAATATTGGTCATGTTGATAGCCATATCCAAATAAAGACCGATCTGAACCATATACGATACGAATGTCGAAAAGCCTAATATAAGTCACTGTGTCAAATTTCAGCGAAAACGGATTATAAATTTGCCTTTTAAGGGACAAAGATTTTAAATCAAGAGATCGGTCTATATGGCAGCTATATTCAAATCTGAACCGATCTGGGCCAAATTGAAGAAAGTTGCCGAAGAGCCTCACGCAACTCACTGTCCTAAATTTCGGGAAAATCGGATAATAAATGCGCTTTTTATGGGCCCAAGACCTTAAATCGAGAGATCGGGCTATATGGCAGCTATATCCAAATCTGGGCCAAATTAAAGAAAGTTGCCAAAGAGCCTCACGCAACTCACTTTTTCAAATTTCGGCGAAATCGCAAAATAAATAAGCAAAGACCCAAGCCTTTAAATCGAGAGATCGGTTCATATGGCAGCTATATCCAAATCTGAACTGATATGGGCCAAATTGGAGAAGGATGTCGAAGGGCCTTTTACAACTCACTGTCCCAAATTTTGGCTAAATCGGGTAATAAATGTGGCTTTTATGGACCTAAGACTCTAAATCGGCGGATCGGTCTATATGGCAGCTATATCCAAATTTGGACCGATCTGGGCCAAATTGAAGAAAGTTGCCGAAGAGCCTCACGCAACTCACTTTCTCAAATTTCGGCGAAATCGGACAATAAATGCGTTTTTTATGGGCCCAAGACCTTAAATCGAGAGATCGTTCATATGGCAGCTATATCCAAATCTGGACCGATCTGTGCAATATTGTGGGAGTATGTTGAAGGGCTTAACTTAACTCACTGTCTCAAAATTTGCCAAAATCGAACAATTAATGCGCTTTTTATGGGCCTAAGACCCTAAATCGGAGGATCGGTCTATATGGCAGCTATATCCAAATTTGAACCGATCTGGGCTAAATTAAAAAAAGTTGCCGAAGAGCCTCACGCAACTCACTTTCTCAAATTTCTGCGAAATCGGGCAATAAATGTGCTTTTTATGGGCCCAAGACCTTAAATCGAAAGATCGCTCTATATGGCAGCTATATCCAAATTTTTTACAACTCACTGTCCCAAATTTTGGCAAGATGGGACAGTTAATGCGACTTTTATGGGCCCAAAACCTTAAATCGAGGGATCGGTCTATATGGCAGCTATATCCAAATCTGGACCGATCTGGATGTCGAAGGGCCTAACACAACTCGCTGTCCCAAATTTCAGCAAAATCGGATAATAAATGTGGCTTTTATGGGGCTAAGACCCTAAATCGGCGGATCGGTCTATATGGGGGCTATATCAAGATATAATCCGATATAGCCCATCTTCGAACTCCCCCTTACCCTAATTTTCAGAAACGCCAGGTCTCGGAGATGGGTGGTGCGATATAAACGAAATTTTGTGTGCTTTCATATAGTACCCTATAAATAAAAATTTGGTATCCAAATTTCGGATGGGGTACCTAGGGAGGCTGCCCCACCCTAAAACCAACCAATCATATATTTATACCAATCACGACAATATGGGATTCAATTGAAAGGTATTTAGGATAAGAAAACGTAATTGATATCCAATTGTCGGACCAAGTGCTAGGGGGACCACCCCAGACCCAAAACACTCCTAAATCGGACATATTTACCGATCATGGCAATATGGGACTCAAATGAAAGGTATTTGCGAGTAGAATACGAATATGATATCCAAATATGGGATCACGTTTCTGGAGGGTTGGACCCCTTCCCCAAAACAGCCCCCAAACAGGACTTATTTACCCACCATGACAATATGGGGCTTAAATAAAAAGTATTTAAGTGTAGAATTAGAATCTAAAATCCAAATATGGGACTAAGTTTTGGGGGGCCGCCTCTCCCCAAAAACCACCCCCAAAGGGTACAAATTTACGACCATAGCCATATAGGGCTCAAATGAAAGGTCTTTAGGAGTAAAGCACGAATTTGATATCAATATTTGGGAAATGTGTCTATGGGGTCACATCACCCCCACAACACCACCCAAATAGGATGTATTTGCTGACTTTTGCAATATGAGGCTCAAATAAGAGGGTTTTTAGAGTGGAACACGAATCCAATGTATATTTTCAAGGCCAACTCACAGAGTGGCCGCCCATCCCCCAAAACACTCCCAAAGCCGGTCATGGTTGCCGAGTACGGAAATATGGGGCTCAAATTAAAGGTATTTGGGAGTAGACCACGTGTCTGATATCAACATTAGGGGCCAACTGTCTAGGGGACGTCCCACCACCATAACAACCCTCAAGTAGGACGTATTTGTTCACCAAGACAATCTTAAAGACAGTGGAACTAAATACTCATAGTTTTTAGGGCCAATACCTCAAACCGAACATATTTGCTGCCTTTGCAATAAGGAGTTTAAATGAGATTAGAAAACGAATTTGATATCCAATATTGAGGGCAATTGCAATATGCGTTTCAAATGAATGATACATAGACATATGAGAATAGAGCACGTTGCTGATATATTTTCCGGTCTTAGTGTTTGGGGAACCACCCCAATCCCCAATACACCTCTAAATCGGGCATCTTTACCGACCATGTCAATGAGGAGCTTAAATGAAAGGTATTGGGGGTAGAGCTAGAATTGATACTCACTTTCGGGACCAATTTTCTCATCATCTTTCCCACATGCCCTATACATTCCATCACTTGCCACACCGATTTTACATCTGTGAGCTCGTTGTCTTATGTGTCCCGTTATGCTATCAATAGCTTTGCTGACCTCCTTCTTTTTACCTTTCAGTAATAGCTTCGTCCTCTCACGATCTGGATCCCCCCATAGGATTTTCGCCGTCCTACCGACTGTTTCGCTTTTTCCACAGTGTTACATGCGCGTTTGCCTCCCAAGCCCTTAAATCGGACTGCGTCGACCCGAAAGGCTTCGGGTTAACCAAGTTTCTCGATGGCAGTTCTTTGGCCTTCACTGCCAAATCGTCTGTCTTGTCATTCCCCCTTACTCCGTTATGGCCCGCGCACCCAAACGATGGTGCCATCCTCAGAGAAGGCGTTAATCTCCTTCTTATGGAGATTATGGTCGGGCAATCTAAAACAAATCACAGTCCCTGTGTTCTCAATGTAAAACCCCAGGCCCACTCTGTCCTCTAGCTTTGATCCATCCGAGTAACATGATCTTCCAGATCTTACTCCGTTATGGCCCCGCACCCAAACGATGCGGATAGTGTCATCCTCAGAGAAGGCGTTAATATCCTTCTTACACTGCAAGACTGTTCGTGACCTTACCGTCCTGGTTGTTATTGCCCTTGTGGCCTGCTAGCTGTACGTAAAGATGTCCCCACTAAACGTCCTTGCGTTAGTGCAACACAACCTCACGCATTCCGTGGTCGCCCGGATATCCGCCTGAAGGACCGTATTATGGTCAGGCAGTCTAAAACAGATCTCAGTACCTGGGTTCTCAATGTAGACCTCCAGGCCCACTCTATTTGCTAGTTTTGATCCATCCGTGTAACAGGATCTTCCAGACGGCAATATTAGGGTTCCGTCAGTCCAAGACTGTGCCAATGGCAGCAGTGCCTCGCACTCGACTTCAAGGTTCATCTCTGGTATCCGATCGGAAACCTCTTCCCTTACTTCCAGATTTCCTTGGTATGAGCTGCTCCCATCCTCAATCCATTCTCCCCTCATAGCAAAGTCTCAAAGCCGCAGAGGCTGCCTCACATTTAACCTGTATGTCAATGGGTCGGATATCTCCGGTGCCCTAGTGGGCGTGGTCCTCATCGCTCCGCATATGCCAAGACGACATGTTCTCTGAACCTGTTGTATGATCCTTATGTTGCACTTTTTCTCCATAGCAGTTCACCAAACTACTGAGGAGTAAGGGGACCATTCTCGGATTCGGGCCCCATTTCGACCCTACTCAGTACGCTCCTGAATGTGACACTTCCAATTAAGTTTCCAATCCATGATCACTCCTAAGTATTTGACCTTGTTAGTTATCGAAATCGTTTTATTGAGGAATCATGGTGCGTCAAATTGGCCCACCTTTGTCTTGCTGGTGAACAGACAGATTTCTGTCATCTCTGGGTTAACACTGAGACCCCTGGGTCTGGCCCAGTCATATGCCATATGCAAGACCACTTTCTTGGGCTTGCTCAAATTTTAAACTTTAATTTGTTAATTTGGCAAATGGATTGGATTATTAAGAAATTCTAAACGATCATATTTCCCATTTAAAACAATGTTGCTGCAAGAAACAAACATCCAAATCTAAATATCGTGTTATATAACACCACCTCCAGTTTTCTACCTTTAGAAATTCTTTGCAAAACACAATGACTTTTTTATGACTCAATCTTTGTGACTTTCGCCAAACCGACAGAGCAGTACATTTCGAACAGTCAATGACAAATTTTGTTGCCACGTTTCCCACCGGAATGTAGAAATGCCGAAATCATTGTCATGACAACACTTTAATAAAAGTCCTTAAAAAGGCACTTAACGTTACGAATAGGTCCTATTTCTCATCCACTTTTGTGAAGCTTTTATGAAGTGGGGTGTTGTGATGGTGTCTTTTGATGCCAAATTTCAAAGAAGTCATACTGGATGTGTGTTATACAGTGGTACAAATGAATGATGTCCACAGAAATCCTATAAAAAAATCTTCAGAGATTTCTAAGCTTGCGAGGGAAAAGGAATGCTAGAGGAAACCGCTTGCCAAACATTTTCAGTATTACAAACCTTTCCCAAAGAGCCCAAGATATCATTGTATCACTGTAGTTAAAAATTTGACATGCATAACAATCACGCAGGAAATAGCAAAGCTGGATAGCTCCACGGCGCTATCCAGGCAGAAGAAGGCTTAAAATCAAAATTTTCTTCTAAAATTTCCTACTTTCTTAAGTACCACTGTGCCTTTCTTGTTGTCTACCATCCATCGTCTCCTTTAGAAACAGCCGAGTTAATATCAAAGATTGAAGATAAGTGGAACCAAACAAACAAAAAAAAAGGACACTAAAAGGGTGGAGTGACCCTTGTAAAGGAGCAATTTGTGCGTCATGGCTACAGATTGTACACAAGTGGCAAGGACAATGAGCAAAGGTATGTTGGTAGGTATATTGGCTAGAACTTAAGGTAAAAACCATAAGGATGGTTTTAATTAAAAACGTGAATGGTATTTTATGGCAAAAGGAATTGCCTTCTCACGAAACGTTAGTCAATCTATGTTATGGACTCGATGTTATCTAATGAAATGAACAAAAATCTAATAAGTGGGGATAATTAACAGTGATTTAGGTAAAACAATAAAATTTAATTAAAAACAGGCATACAATTGCATTGGTACAAGATTGCAATGAAGCGATAGTGAAACCAGTAAGGAAAGGCAAAAATCGGTCGGAGCCGACAATATATTATCCTACACCACCTGGTGCACGTAGTACTGATTCTAAGCCGATCCGTATACTTATCAATGGGTCTAGCTCTTCTCCTTCTAAGCGTTGCAAACAAATGCACAAAATTATAATACCCTGTACCATTGTGTTGATGTAGGGTATAAACAGCCATGCATATTGGACTACATAACAAGTAACAAGTAAAAGCGTGCTAAGTTAGGCCGGGCCGAATCTTATGTACCCTCCACCATGGATCGCATTTGTCGAGTTATTTTCCTGGCATCTCTTCTTAGGCATAAAAAGGGATAAAAGAACAGATTTCCTCTGCCATTAGAGCGATATCAAGATAAGGTCCGGTTTGGACCACAATTAAATTATACGTTGGAGACCTGTGTAAAATGTCAGTCAATTCGAATAAGAATTGCGCCCTTTGGGGGCTCAAGAAGTAAAATAAAGAGATCGATTTATATGGGAGCTGTATCAGGCGATAGACCGATTCAGACCATAATAAATACGTAAGTTGATGATCATGAGTGGATCCGTCGTACAAAATTTCAGGTAAATCGGATAATAATTGCGAGCTCTAAAAAGGCTCAAGAAGTCAAGACCCTAGATCGGTTTATATGGCAGCTATATCAGGTTATTAACCGATTTGAACCACACTTGACACAGTTGTTGGATATCATAACAAAATACTTCATGTAAAATTTCATTCAAATCGGATAAGAATTGCGCCCTCTAGAGGCTCAAGAAGTCAAAACCCAATATTGGTTTATATGGCAGCTATATCAGGTTGTTGACTGTTTCGAACCATACTTGGCACAGTTTTTGGAAGTCATAGCGAAACACGTCTTGCAAAATTTCATTCCAATCGGATAAGAATTGCGCCCTCTAGAGGTTCAAGAAATCAAGATTCTAGATCGGTTTATATGGCAGCTTTATCAGTTTATTAACTGATTTAAACCATATTTGGCACAGTGGTTGGATATCATAACAAAACACGTCGTGCAAAATTTTATTCTAATCGGATAAAAATTGCGCCCTCTAGAGGCTCAAGAAGTCAAGACCCAAGATCGGTTTATATGACAGCTATATCAAAACATGGACCGATATGGCCCATTTACAATCCCAACCGACCTACACTAATAAGAAGTATTTGTGAAAAATTTTAAGCGGCTAGCTTTACTCCTTCGATAGTTAGCGTGCTTTCGACAGACAGACGGACGGATGGACAGACGCACAGACGGATGGAGATGGCTAGATCGGTATAAAATGTCACGACGATCAAGAATATATACACCCTATGGGGTCTCAGACGAATATTTCGAGTAGTTACAAACAGAATGACGAAATTATTATACCCCCCATCCTATGGTGTAGGGTATAAAAAGGTGTTATATTCGGCCGGGCCGAACTTTGGACACCTACCACCTCAGGTACATATGTAAACCAACTTTCATTATAGTCCGGTGACAAAGCATAGTTTATGAACCTAGAGCAGATATATCAAAATATTGTCCGATTTGGACCAAATTCTTCACGGACTATAATCAGCACTTGTCATTGTTCAATTTTGTTGATGAAACTATTGGTCTTTTTGGTAGCTATATCCAAATATAGACCGGTCTGCACCATATACGACACGGATGTCGGAAAACCGAACATAGGTCGCAGTGTCAAATTTCAGCGAAATCGGATTATGAATGCGCTTTTTATGGGGCCAAGACCTTAAATCGAGAGGTCGGTCTATATTGCAGCTATATCCAAATCTGGACTGGTCTGGGACAAATTGAAGAAGGATGTCGAAGGGCCTAACAAAACTCACTGTTTCAACTTTTGGCAAAATCGGACAATTAGTGCGCCTTTTATTGGCCCAAACCCCCAAATCGAGAGATCGGTCTGTGCGGCAGCTATATCCAAATCTGGGCAGATCTAGGCCAAATTGAAGAATGACGTTGAAGAGCCCAGCTAAACTCACTGTCTCAAATTTCGGCGAAATCGGACAATAAATGAGCCTTTTATGGGCCCAACACCTTAAATCCAGAGATCGGTCTATATGGCAGCTATAACCAAATCTGGACCGATTTGGGGCAAATTGAAGAAGGATGTCGAAAAGACTAACTAAACACACTTTCTCAAATTTCATCGACATCGGACAATAAATGCAACTTTCATGGATCCAAAACCTAAAACCGAGATATCGGTCTATATTGCAGCTATAACCAAATCTGGACCGATCTGGGCCAAATTAACGAAGGATATTAAAGGGCCTAACACAACTTTGTGCCATATTGCAGAAGTCTGTCAAGGGGCTTCACTTAACTTACTGTCCCAAATTATTATGGACATGGGACAATAAATGCGCCTTTTATGGGCCCAAAACATTAAATCGAGCAATCGGTCTATATGGCAGCTATATCCAAATCTGAACTGATCATGGCCAAATTGATGAAAGATGTCAAAAGGCCTAACACAACTCACTGTCCCAAATTTCAGCCAAAATCGGATAATAAATGTTGTTTTATGGGCCTAAGACCCTAAGTCGGAGGATCGGTCTATATGGCATCTACATCCAAATCTAGACAGATCTGAGCGAAATTGAAGAAGAATGTCAAAAGGCCCAACACAACTCACTGTCTCAAATTTTGGCGACATCAGACACTAAATGCTGTCCCAAATTTCAGCAAAATCGGATAATAAATGGGGCTTTTATGAGCCTACGACCATAAATCGGAATATCGGTCTACATGGAGGCTATATCAAGATATAGTCCGATATGGCCCATCTTCGAACCTAACCTGCTTATGGACAAAAAAGGATTCTGTGCAAGGTTTCAGCTCAATATCTCTATTTTTGAAGACTGTAGCGTGATTTCAACAGACAGACGGACGGACATGGCTTGATCTTCTAAGATTTTTACTACTATCAAAAATATATATACTTTATAGGATCGGGAATGGATATATCGATGTGTCGCAAACGGAATGACAAAATGAATATACCCCCATTCTACGGTGGTGGGTATACAAATTGGGTTAGCAATGGTTTTTGTGAGAAATAGATTTTTGATAATGAAGGAAATGTTTTTTTCGGCAAAATGAAAGAGTGACCATACTACGAATTCTTTCATTCATGTTTCAAAAATTTATGCAGTGTGAAAGTACTCAGAGTTTATTGTGCGTATGAATGATAGATTAAATTGGCATTTTTAGCTTTTGTCTGTACTATACTTTATTGAATTTATTTATTGGCTATTTTTTATAGGCAGCTTTGATTTTATTACCCATTTAAGGCATTTCTTTCCATTTCTCTCTGGCATCGTTAGAAGATAAGACCTGCATAAAAAATATTTAATTCCTTGCCTAATGCACGTATTACGCCACTACTGATTTATAGGCCTAAGCACCATCAATTCCTTTCTCTACTGCTCTCATTTCACAGAAATTCCTATTTACTCAGGATTTGGGTTAGTTTTAATTAAAACCATGCCAATTGTTTTCTAAACGTTTGGAATTTAAAACAAATTATTTTATTTTTATTCACTTTACTGCCAATTTACCCCTCCCCCCTCCAAACAAGACGGACATCAAATCAACTAATTAAAATCTACTCGAAATGCTCTGTCATAGTGCTGCTTGTGGAGAATGGCTGCTATGGTCGGTTTGCCACGAGGCTTGGCGTGCTAGATGGGCCGAGCGTCTACAATGTCTAAACAATTATAGCCATTGAGTGCCAAGTCAAACCGGAAATTACAACTTTCAACTAAACTGAAGCCGTTAAACTTTCAAAAGTACTTAACAAACAGCCAACCAACACTAGCACTAACAACAACACCAGCAGCAGTGGTTGTGTTTAGCCACGGGTATCCATCCGGTCATGTGTGTGTGTGCGTGTGTGTGAGTGTGTGTTGGGGCAGAGCAGAGTTCAAACTGTTGAACTAAAACATAATTAACCGTTCTACAGGTTTTCAACAACACACATCAACATTCTC